>NC_045544.1:71427054-71762054 GCF_009769535.1 Thamnophis elegans | reverse complement strand
AATCATCAAAATGCTAATTTCCACCCCAACATAATATATTTTGAAGTTTCATTGGCATTTCAGATTTGCTGAAAGTTCAGTAATGGATGAAAATTGCTTTTTTTTTTATTAATCTCATCAATTCATCAAAGGTGGCAATGGGGAGACACTGTAAAATAGTTGATGAGATTTTCTGAAGAGAAAGAAAGAAATCTAAGGGTCAGCCAGGTCATGAACCCGGGCTGTCTAGCTGACAATTTCAGCGTTTTTAACCACTGAGCCATTGCACCCGCTTTGTCAGGAGATAGAACAGAAGCCAAAGAATGGAGAAGTTGAGATCTGAAATTCAAAGTTGAATGATTATGGCATAAACCAGCAGTGGTGGATCTTGGATGGCACGCATTGGATGGCACGCAATCTACGCATTGACAAAATTCATCTGTCAATTATAAATGGCCACACTATTTAGTTGTGGACATGTACTACGCCAATACATTATGTCATCCTAGTACTTGGGAAGAATTTGATGAAAATGAAGGCCAACGCCAACTAAAGAACTGGCAGCTGTGATTTCACGTTTTCATATATATAATATTTTTTCCTTTTCCTTTTTTATATATTATATAATGTGCTGTAATTATTTTCCTAAGCTCAATGATTTTATACAACTTGAAATGCATTGACATTTATGGTTTTCTTTTTTTATATTAATACTTTTTTTTTAGTAAGGCACACAAATTTGAATCAATGTGGAACTTACTGAATATGCCTCTGGATTGATAATGGGAAGGCATAAGCACTGTTTTATGAGGTTGGATTTTATTCTTCAGATAGGGATGGGTATACTTTTTTGTGAACAGGAGCAATATACATTTGTAGAATTCCAGGTACTTCCACAGGATTGTGAATAGCATCATATTCAACCTCCAGGTTGCCTTTCTTCCATTCTAAGGCCTATGGTAAGCTTATCTTCATACAGGTAGTCCTCATCTTATGACTGGTGGCTTAGCAAATGTTTGAAGTTCCAAAACACCTGAAAAGGGGGATTTATCACCTGGTGATAAACATTGCAGTCGCAGTTACAGCTGTTGGCCAGCAACTGTGTTTTACAACAGTTTTGCTGAAAACGACACTTCTTGTTTTTGGCAAAACTGTGCCCATGGCGAACCCTTGGTTTGCTTAATGGTTTGCAGATTTGCTTAAGAACTATTATGGTGGCAGTTGTTAAGCAAATTTTCCACAAAAACAGCTGCCAGAAAAAATGTCATACAATTGGTTTTGAAGCCATTAGGACATATAACTGTGATGGACAGGGTCAATTACAGTGGTATGTTGAGGACTACCTGTATTCTGTGTCACACAGATACACTCAAATTCATATGCAGAGTACAAATATTTTTTCCTAAGCAAATAAAATTAGTTTTAGTAAATATTTTGCTAAAGTTTTACCTTCTTCAGTCATATACTTTACCAAATCATCTTTAGCTAGATGTCCAGATTTATTCTGATCCAAAACCTATAAAATGGAACACTAAATGTAAATTTTATTCTTATTGCCTTGAAGTTTAAGAAATTCCCCCATATATGGATTGATACAAACCTCAAAAGCACGTAAAAGAACATCTTCTGGAATTGGACGGTATCTAAAATAATACAGTTAATAAAATAGTTATATGTGTATCTATGATCTGACTGCTACTTTGAAACAGCCTTGCAGCTCTTTTTACCATAAATTTTAAAGCTTAAAACTTTAAAAAGCTGGCAAATTTGTTTGTGAAATCAGTTTTACTTATTTGATTTCTATCCTGCTGCAAATCTAGATCAATTCTTGACAGTTTACCTAATTGGTAATTTATTTGAGATTTACCTGAGCAAAGTAAAATATTCACCATAAAATAATAATAATAAAATAAAAATAAATAAAACTAAAAACTTGAAATAATCCACAAGAACAATTTCAATAAATGCCTACTTTAGAAAATAAATATTGTGAATCTTGTGGTAATCTGACAAGACATTTCTAGTAAAATGAAAAAACTATTTGCCATATCTAATACAGCAGGTAACCTCTGCAATAAATGATGAAATGCACAGGTACAGTATAGGTGGTACCTTGCTCAACAGTAATAACTGTGAAAGGGATCTTGGAGTCCTAGTGGACAACCATTTAAATATGAGCCAGCAGTGTGCAGCAGCTGCCAAAAAAGCCAACATAGTTCTAGGGTGCATAAACAGAGGGATAGAATCAAGATCACGTGAAGTGTTAATACCACTTTATAATGCCTTGGTAAGGCCACACTTGGAATACTGCGTTCAGTTTTGGTCACCACGATTTAGAAAAGATGTGGAGACTCTAGAAAAAGTGCAGAGAAGAGCAACAAAGATGATTAGGGGACTGGAGACTAAAACATATGAAGAACGGTTGCAGGAACTGGGTATGTCTAGTTTAATAGAAAGAAGGACTAGGGGAGACATGATAGCAATGTTCCAATATCTCAGGGGTTGCCACAAAGAAGAGGGAGTCAAACTATTTTTCAAGGCACCTGAGGGTAGAACAAGAAGCAATGGGTGGAAACTAATCAAGGAGAGAAGCAACTTAGAACTGAGGAGAAATTTCCTGACAGTTACAACAATTAATCAGTGGAACAGCTTGCCTCCAGAAATTGTGAATGCCCCAACACTGGAAGTCTTTAAGAAGATGTTGGATAGCCATTTGTCTGAAACAGTATAGGGTTTCCTGCCTAGGCAGGGGGTTGGACTATAAGACCTCCAAGGTCCCTTCCAAGTCTGCTGTTGTATTGTATTGTATGTATGACCTCCTGAGGTTATTGAAGTATAACTCTCAATATCTGCATTACTGAGAATATTGGGTGGTATTGCTGTTAATGGTTTAGCCATATATGGAGGACCACAGATTTCTCTCCTGACTGAAGGGATTACCATGTATTTTGAACAAAGTATAGCCAACTTAACAGTACTGATACTGTAATAAACCCAAACCCATTTCATGGTTGCTAAAAATATTTTAAGTTTATTTTATCACAGAGAAGTTTGTTCTTTAAATTGGATAAAAATCTCTCATATATGCATAACCAAGTTTCACAAACTGAAATCCTTTCTGTTTGTTACCTTCTTTCCATTAATACTCTAGTCATCATAGGAAGAAATTTTTCCAAACGAATAAATCCAGTTGGTTCTTCTTCTTCTACCTAAAAAATATCATAAATGATGATTTATTGGAAAATGAATCAGAAACTAATCTGAAATTACACCATCTTAAATTAGACTATAATATATTGTGGGAAGTTATCATCCAGCCCTCTCCCAGAAAAATGAAATATCCTAGGAAATATTGAAAAGGCAGAATATTTCTCTGGATGTTAAAAGAAACATGTTTTAAAAGACAGAATAGTTGCCTATAGCTTTCTGCCCATCCCCAGCTAATGGGCCATTAAGATGGCCCGGCTAGCCCACTTTACATAATAAAGACTTCTCCTCACTGCAGCTGTAGGGGGAAGGGATATTACTCAACTGACCACAAGGCATCTGAGAACTCATCACAGCCTAGAGAGTAGCCCCTGCATGGCACCATGGGAGTTTGATAACCAGTCAGAATACATTTCTTACACAGGAACAGGAAACAGAGAGGTGGGACTAAACAGGGTATAAAAAGCCTAGCAAGCCCCTTCCTCAGCCCTTCTCTTCTTCACCTACATTGAAACATGTGATCACCTTTTCTGGTCAGGGCTCAAGCCATGTGGCCCTGTCCAACAATAAACCATCTTTCCAAGCAGCCTCCATGTCTCCAGTGTCTTCTTCCCCACTTGGAGCTGAACCCAGAAGGACATTTCTTTCAACAATATGAAATAGAAAAAGAACAACCTTGTTCTCTGTAGGAATGCTAAGAATCATCCATTAACTAATATTGTGGAGAGTGATACCTTTCATGTAACCTAACAGAGAAAAAAAAGATTTGCCAAATCAGACCTCATCTTTATTTCCTCACCAATCAATTAAACATGACTGTGTTCTTCTCATCTACATGTTCAATATGCAAAATATTACATGTGTATGCAAAGGACATATATTTCTAGCTACACAGACATGATCATGACGTGATGAGTTTTGTTCCTTGTGAGCTCTCAAGTTTCCTCTTTCCGCTATTTATTCAAAATAGACAGTGATTAATATATGGATGTACATGTGTGTGTGTGTGCGTGTTTGCAGGTATATATTTATTTATGCAGGTATATAGCATGTGTACATGTGTGTTATGTATGTGTTTGGGTAAATATACACTTTCTCTTTAGAGCATGCAACATAATTTCATTTTTAATGTGAGCCAGTGTGCTCACAGTAAAAAAAAAGATAATTAAAAAAAGTTAGTTATCTATCCTATCAATGCAGCAGGGAGGTTGGTTTATGAAAGCTTGAGTCAGCTATTGCACAAACAGGAGTAGCAGAATGCCTGAGGTTGTCATTAGAGATCTAAACTAAATGTATTCTGATAAGTATAATTACAGATTTGCAACCTCCATCAAAAAAGTTACCCCTAGGGTTCATTATCTCTCTGTATCATTTCTGTTGTTCTACTGCTACACAAAAGGCACACTACATTACATTCCCCACCCCCCTTCTCTACATTCATTCTTGGTATCTCCCTTTAAACTTTTTTTAAAAGTTGCATTTGTTTTTAAAAGGTTGTGAATGGGAATTTAAATAAAGAGATCTGCTTTATTGCTAAGCAATGAGATAATGGAAGCAGATAAAGTAAAGGTTAAGTCTCATATGGTCTCATAAAGACTTATGATTTGGGAACGTGATAGGCAAATCAGCAGTACTGATGACCAATTAAAGGTGGGGAAGAAAGAAAAGAATGTTTTCTAGATGGGTTGAAAGATATAATTCTTTCTTTTATCTAGTATATTTAGTTTCTTGATCTGAAAGGGCTGAGAGATAGAAAAGTAGCCAAACATCAAAACAAGCTTCTCCAGATTAAAAATGAGCATTTTTTAAAAAAAAAATGGTTTTAGGATCTTCTAATTATCTATTATTACAGCCATACATGGAGAAAGAATGTTGTAAGAATACATTTATGCAACATTGTCCTCTAGTAGTAAAATTATTTTTATGCAAAATATTTTTCCATTAAAACAAAGCAAAACATAAACAAAAATACTATGATTTTTAGAGTAACATTTATTAATGCAGTGCTATGTAGGTAGTCCTCAACTTACAACCACAATTGAGCCCAAAACTTAGGTTGCTAAGTGAGAAATTTGTTAAGTGAGTGTTGCCCCACTTTATGACTTTTCTTGCCACAATTGTTAAATGAATCACGACAGTTGTTAAATTAGTAACACTTGTTAAGTGAATCTGGCTTTCCCCATTGACTTGGCTAGTCAGAAGATCACAAAAGGTGATCATATGACCTTGAGACACAGCAACGTCTGGAACCTCCAGTCACAACCGTAATCCGTTCCAGGACTTCAGTCAGCACCCAATTTGGTCGTGACTGGAAGCAAGACTGACCACGCATATGGACACACACAAAAAAAGGTGTGGAAGGGAAAATCGCAGCGGCTGTGACTGATCACCACCCGAGTATATGTTCGTGAACAGAGTGAAACTTTTAGAGGACTTTTTGGTTGGCACCCAATTTAATCATGGTCAGAAGTGTTTGTAATCCGAGGTTCCACTGTACTAAGCATCTGAATTTTCATCAAATGATCTTGGGGATGCTTTAAAGATCATCTGTGAAAAACGCCACATAAGTCACATTTTTCAGACCATTCACTTTGGTCACTTAATGAACTGTTGTAAGTCAAGGACTACCTGTATATGGGGACAAATAATGCTACAGTAATTGTAGCTGACACATTTATATGTAGTTTTGCTTACTGATTGCCTCATTTAGCAACCATTTGAATTTATGATGGTATAAAAAAACAGCTTTGCAATCACTCCTCACATTTATGAACATTGCAGGAACCCCTTGTTACATGAATGACATTTGCATGCTTCCCAATCTGCTTGTGACAGAGTTAATAGAGAATGCTGAAGTAAAACCATAGGTCATGATTGTGTGATGTTACACTTAATGACTATAGTGACTCGCTTAATGACTGAATAGAAAGTGATGTAAGTCTATCACAGTCACATGATTTTCCATTTAACAAATGTGGTGCTTAGCAATGAAGTTGCTAGTCCCAATTATGGTTGCTAAGTGAGGACTACCTATCTCAAAGACTCTTAAAATCTTAGAAGGAGATTTAAGGGAGGTGGTGTCCATCCTTTCAGGTCATAAAACAAGAAGACTGAAAAAAAGAGACTGTATTAAAAATCAATATTTAGTATCCAAAACAGGAAATATCTTCTTTCTGAAACCATGAAATATATTATGTAAATGATGGACAACTGGAATTATAAACCATCCATGCATGATTGGATTACATCTCACAAGGTATGATAAAATGTGTTTGGTGAAAGCATGGAGAATTTGATTGGGAAGGCTTTAAGTGGAATCCTTCAGGGACAGAAATAAATCTCCTGAAGTACAGATCTCAGATAAAAAACTTGTACAATTTAGAAAGTGGGTGTACTGAAAGAAAGCTATTAAAAAAACACTGTGGGGGGAAAAATATCCCTTTTCACAAAGTACATAGCCTTCTGTAACTATATCCTTATGCTCAGAGTAAGAAAAGTAAACAAGCTGAATTTTAATTGTTAGTACAGAGAAGTAAATACAGTACGATCTAACAGATATAATGAAGACCTGGATGGAAAGTTTACCAGATCTGGAATACAACAATTGAAGGATACAGCTTGCTTGAAAGAAACAGAAGCAATATTGTAGAGGAGAAACAGTTGCATTGTACATTAAAACTATCAATTCCTGCACAGATATCAAAATGAATGAATATGGCATGTTTAAAGCATCTAAGTTTTAGAAACAAAAAGAAACCCAAACAGAAGATATGGAAGAGGCTTTCCAAAACCAAATTGCAAATGTTTCAGAAACATACAATCATAGAAGACTTTTATACCATCTGTTGGGAGACAGACTTTGCCATTAATGAGTTTTCTATCATATTTCTGACTTGTCTTGCAGACAACTTTTTTTTTCTAGACTTATATACCGCTTCATAGGGCTTTCAGCCCTCTCTAAGCGGTTTACAGAGTTGGCATATTGCCCCCACAATCTGGGTCCTCATTTTACCCACCTCGGAAGGATGGAAGGCTGAGTCAACCCTGAGCCAGTGAGATTTGAACCGCCGAACTGCAGAACTAGCAGTCAGCTGAAGTGGCTGCAATACTGCACCCTAACCACTGCGCCACCTTGGCTCTCTAAAACTTTCTCTTTTAGTGGATGGAAGAGGGTATAAAAGAAGCTATCTTAACTTGATACTAACCAATATTGAAAATTCCAACACTATAATAAAATAGGGTGGCCTACATCTGTTTACTTATACTTTCACTCTTCAGGCTTAGTACTACACTAGTGGTCCCTCACTATTCTATATGAATTTAACATAATTTTAGCCTCTAGCTATTATTATAGGACCTCTAGCTATTATTACAAGATTAGCAAGATATTTCATTTGCTCAGTGAAATTCCTCGATATTGCATTTCTAATCCTTATTGATTTAGGAAAAGAGATCAGATTTACACGCAACATCTTTAAGTAACAGAACTTTAAAATTATGTAACACTACCTCTGCAAGCATATCATGGAGATCCGCCTCATTGGGACAACAGCCTAATGACCTAATGATAGTGCCAATCTCTCTGAAAAAGGAGAACATCTGATATTAAATACACAAGTCATGCAAATCTCTAATTCTGATTTATTTTATTCAATTGCCTCCCCATCAAGTATGCCTAGTTCATAAATTCATAACCACTGAAGCAACAGATAGAGGGAATTTAGTTGCCATGTCTTTAGTGAAGTAGGTTGGCTTATAGATTTAGTAAAATGTATAACAATTATATTGCTTTTAAGATATTCCAGTACTAACATAAAAATGTTAATTATTCTTTCTGTCTCCAAATACAATTAATTCACAGGACCTGAGCAAAAGAATGTGATGAATCTTTAAGGGCGCATTTGAACATAAACTGAATGTCTACTTAATTGAAATATAGTTCTGCAGTATTGAATTTAAATTCCTCTCATAACAAATCATTAGAATGTCCTAAAGTTATTCACTTTCTAAATGGATTTACACTAACTGGCCTATTCTAGTTTTACCTCATCACTGTGATAGTACATACATCTGGAGAATCAGTGGAGAGGACTTTTAGCAAAATAGAGCTTTCCCAAAGAGGAAGCAGTAAATCCTATCAGAGATAGGATTAAAAAACTGACTATTAAGAGATTACACAGTCCTGAGTAGGAGGTGGGAGGGGAGAAGAGGATCAGAGTAGCCACACCCTATAATTTTGTTGGGATATATCTAGTAGGTTAGAAGGTTATAGCTTTAGTTTAGTAAGATTATGTCCATTATTTGTAAATAAATAAAGCACTGGGCTTGGTTGGATTTCATTGTGTCATTTAGACTTGGGCCTAACAATCACCTACCCCAAATTTAGATACTACAGAATAACTCAATCTTGGTATTTATGGCTGTGGTAGGCTAGCCTTCCTCTACTTTGGTACCTCCAGACATGTAAATTTTAACTCCCAGTATTCTCAGCAATGATCACCTCAGAGAATTCTTTGAGTAAAATCCATGCATCCAGGGGACACCAGGTTGGAGAAGGCAGGATTAAGCTGCTATCATTTTTCTTATTGAATGGAAAGGGAGCACTGACATTTACTCATTTGCCAGGAAATGTGAGTGGAACATTAGTGGTCCAAAAACATGGTAAGTCACAAACAAAAAAGATAGAGTGTGTGTGTGTGTGTGCGCTCTCTCTCTCTCTCTCTCTCTCTCACACACACACACACACACACACACACTCTCTCACACACACAAAGGTACAGCCAATAATTGGCTTTCAAAAATACAAACAGTCCAGCACTAAAACAGTTTACTCATTTTCTTAATAAATCCCAGCAAAATATCCAGCTTAGCAATAAACTTTGCCACAATGAATAGTGGTTAAGAAACAAAAGGGTTGTGGCAATAAAACAAACAAAACAAACAAGGCAAAGGGGTTATAAGAAACCAACTGTAGGAAGAAAAGCTCAACAGAAATCTGGTAACTATAGTAAGCAAACCAAACTAGAACTTATCCTCTGTTAATTTTTGTCAAACCTAAATTTTCACACTTCAGGCTTTTCCTCCATAACAAAGAGAACAGAACTTCCCTCCCTTCTCCATTTGCCATTTATATGGTAAATGCAGATGTTTCCCAATCTCTGATTTGTGCTTAACATTAACTTCTTCTCTTATGCATTCAGCCAAACCATTCTGATCTCAGATTCCTGATTTCTGGGAAGTTTCCATTCTGCAATAGACAACCAACCACATTGGGGCTAACTTAATTAATCTAAAACCAATCAAAATGTTGCACATTTCTCTTTAAAATAATTGCCTTTACTAACCCACATTACTTTATCACTAGGGCTATTAATTCTTAACAGATGAGATTTTCCAAACCTGACATCCACAGTTTTATTACACTCGTGGTCAAACACTTCAAAGGCTTCGGTGATCTTCTTTTGGATTTCTGCTACTGCAGATTCTATAAAGCAAGGAATTAAAAATCAATCATAGTATACTTTTTGTCAAAATTAGCAGTAAAGTGTTCATTAGAAACAGCATAACAAACATTTTGAGCTTTCCAGAGTTAGCTTGGTTGTTAGGCATAATATAGGTATAGAAATAAATGGGACATAATTGATTGCCTTCATTCTGTTTTCACTGTCAGTCTGACTGTCACTGTCCCAATTTTCTCTTTTTCATCAATTCTGGATGTGAATGTCATCCCTCAATCTTGGTGCATTAATCATATGCTGAATGCAGTAAAAGAACCCTTTGATGGAAATAGAGGCTGTACCAGAATAAACTGAATGCTTTGAGAATAGTTTGGCATCAAGCAAGGAGTAAGATAATGTGTGATGTCTTCCTGATTGTTTAGGATGTTTATGGATAAAAGATGGGTGATGCTAGAGGTGTATGGATTAGTAATGTAAATAAATATGCATATACTCTTGAAGGTTGATAATCGTTGTTGGCCAGTACCTAAATTCCAATAGATTAGAACATAGGTTACTCAGGGTTGAATTATGGAGGCAGGTGCTCTCTGAGCTTGGTTATTTGTTTGCAGACATTTCAGCTAGGTAATATCACCAGTATGTATAAATAGGTGTTTGTTCCTTGTTTATGTACTGTTGTAATATAGTTCCTTGTGTAGGTGTGGGTCACCCATGGCCCAGTGCATAAGGGGGCATGCAGAGCCACGCTGAACCACACAGGAGAAAACAAACTCCTAAAACTCCATAACATCCTGATAGTTCATAACATAACATCCTGAGGTTCATTCTAGATATGCCTTACCCAATGACCCCAGGATATGACCATATATAGACAGAACTTCCCTGAGCAGTAGATTAGAAATTGTAGTTTTACAGGCTGTTTTTAAATCACATGCTGATTACTGATTTGCTCCTCCTGCCTTTGTCCTATCTCAATAAAAGGGGCTCTCAGACCCCCAATCTGGGTCGCTCCATCCCGAGAAAGATCGTGTCCTGTCTTTTCACCATATTGGCCTCATGGACAAACCACGGGAACATTACAATGTACAGTAGCTTGCTCTGCCACTGTTGCTGGGTGCATAGTTTTCTCCTTGGTAGTTTCTTCATTGGGACATTGTTTTCTGTTTGATTTATCTGGTGTTGATCCCTGCTTATCAGGGTGTTAGCTGCTGGAGAGGATGTGTTCTGGTCTTTTTATTTCCTTCTTAGCCTTTATGTTGTCTCTTTTTTGCTACACAATTTTTGATTTTTTTTGTTTCTTTGCCATACTCTTTCTAACTTATTTGTGATGTTCTAAAAAAAGTTGTTTACCCTGAAAAAGAAAAGATTGACATGCCTGTGTGAATGTGTTTTTATATACATAATATTTTAAATTAAACTGCTGGCATAGAAATTCCTAAAATAGATTCACAGTTGTGAGCTCCACCATGACTATACTCCATATCGTGTATTTCAGGGTGAAGTGGGAAACCTGTCTGGAGATTTGATCCATATTTAGACTAAACCCAGGTAGATCAATTGGACAAGTAAATTGTGATCAAATCTATTTTATTTCATTGAGCCTAGAACCAATGTAGACTGTTTTCCTCAATAAAACTAGCTATTGTAGGATCACAAAAAACAGGTAAAATTTCTAGATACAGCCCATTGTATCCTAAAGCAGTTTATCAAGGAACTTCTTAGAGCAGAAGTGTAGGGATTAAGAAGATAAACTACTTCTAGACTACTGCTTAATTTATAGAACCAATTGGAAACAGTGACTATAATATTAAATGAAAGTATGTGTGATGTCTACCTGATTGTTTAGGATGTTTATGAACAAAGGAACAGTTACAGAGGACAATGTAATGTAACAGTCATATTTGCTTTAATTAGTGGACACCCTACAAAGTTTGTATATGTGTGTATACCCACACAGCTACATAAATATGTATACACATGGGAATCAAATCTCTCTAGAATATCTGGGGTTTATTCAAAACCACTATTGAATACATATGAATATTGAATATGGACAAATGTAGTGCGAATCAGGAAGGGATAAATTTACACCAGCATTGTGAATAGTGAGATTTCTTATACAACAGTTCTACAGCAGTTCTACAATATTTTTGTTCCCTAATTCTTCACAAGCAAATAGAAGCCTGACTTGTGATTATCTTTATTTTTCTGCTGACTTTGAAATATTGAGAACACTATCAATCAATTAGTGATCCCACTAGTTGACCAATAGGTGAATACAAGGAACCTTATTCCATCAGTTTTATACTGTTGATCCCAGTAACAAAAATCCTCTTATCTACACAAAAAAGAAATAAATAGTAATCTAGTTCAGATCTGACCACATTTTCCACTTATGATGGATTGCTTATCGACATAGAGAAGTATAATGTAATATGGGACTTATTTATATAGAATACAGTAGGTTTGTTGCTGTTGTTTTTTAAAAGATTATCATATAAATGTATTGGAAATATATACATATTTGAATATTTACATTAGACAAGTATATATAGAATTGTATCTCTTTATTATAATGACATCATATTATGTTTTTGTTCCTTTGTTGCATTTCTTCATTTTTTTATTAAAACATTTTATGTGTTCCTTTTTGTTTTCTTTGTCAACATATTTATTTCCATCACTATTATCACTGTGTTTTGCTCTTTTATCTTTTCTTTTGTTAATAATTAGAAAACAATTTTTAAAAAGCATTAGGAACAATGCAGTTAGTTTTAAGCTTAGAGAAGAATAATTGCTGTCCTAAGTCTAGAAGACCAGGAGAGGCAAGAGTTCCTGGCAATGGGATAAATAGATAGCTTTAAATGTTTGCAAACCCAGTGAGTCAAAGAGAAAACACAGCTTTCTTATACTTTCAAAGAGACAAGCACCAAATCAAGTCACATTGTGAGAACATTACTATTACTAAAAAGAAGGGGTTTTTTTAGGTTTCTAAAACCTGCTAAAACAAATGTGATGCAAAAAAAGACTTTTGAATAACAGAACAGAACAAAATTAAACTGACAATAAAACCATAAGAATGAGGAAATCTTCCAGGAAGTAATTGAATAAGAAAATTAAAGAAGTAACAAAGAGGATAAGGAGGTTGCAGAACAGTTGAATAAGTTCTTTATTATTATTTTTTCTTTTTATTGTATACTACTATGACAGACTTAGTGGAATATCTGCATTTGTGTTAGTATAACCACAGACACATAGAGGTGCATACCAAAGAAAATAAATGATATATGATAACATAATAGATCCCACAGGATCTTGCAATGCCTTAGGTAGATTAAAAATCCCTGAAGAGTAATTATTAGTAATATGTTGACTGTTATTGTGCAATGTATTAAGACACTGAGTTCAACATCTCAAGAAAAGGACATATTACTGTTATAATAGTAGGTGTTATCTGGAATAAAACATGCAAGCGCACCTTTTTGGGGATAAGGATATTACAGGTAGTCCTTAACTCGCAACTATTTGTTTAGTGACAGTTTGAAATTACAACAGCAAGGAAAAAAGTGACTTAAGGCTGGTTTGTACACTTACAATGATTATAACATCCCCACAGTTCCATAATTAAAAGTTGGATACTTGGCAACTGGCATGTATTTATAACAGTCACGCTGTCCTGGGGTTATGTGATCACCATTTATAACCTTCTCAGCTAGTTTCAGACAAGCAAAGTCAATGGAAGCCAGATTCGCTTAACTGTGGCAAAAACATCATAAAATGGGGCACAACCCACTTAACAACTATCTTGCTTAGCAACAGAAATGTTGAGCTCAATTGTGGTCATAAGGTGTGGACTACCTATAGTGTATACATTACTGGAGTATTAGAAACATATTTTGATATTAGCAAACAATATGACAGTGTACTATCATATTTTAGTAGACAAGATGTATGTTCCCTAGATAACACTATTAAAAAGCGTTCTAACTAAAATAGTAAAAGTCTTCTGTCTTAGTATCTGAATCAGGAGTGTGATGTGGCTGTTTATTAGGCTATTGTAACAGGAGCATAGTATCCAGGTAGTCCTCAATTTATTACCATAATTGAGCCCAAAATTTATGTTGTTAGTGCGACATTTGTTAAGTAAGTTTTGCCCCATTCTAGGACCTTTCTTGTCACAGTGGTTAAGTGAATCACTGTAGCTGATAGGTTTAGTAATTTAGTTATGTGAATCGGGCTTCCCCATTGACTTTGCTTGTAAAAGGTTGCAAAAGATAATCAAATGACCTTGGGATACAGCAATGGTCATAAGCATGAATCAGTTGCCAAGCATTTAAATTTTGATGACACAATTTTGGGGAATGCTACAAAGGTTGTAACGGTAAAAAATGGTCATACAGTAATTCACTTTTTTCAGTACCATTGTAACTTTAAGTGATCCTAAATAAACTGTTGTAAGTTGAGGACTACCTATACTTTAGACTATGGCATTCAACATAGAAAATCATGTCTCTGAAAATCATGTCTTGTTTATGCTTCATTTTAGTAAGGATATTGTTAAACTAGAGGTTATCCACAAGAAAATGACAAAAATGATGAAGAATCAAGGTAGTATTGTTTTATGAGGGATAGAATAAAGAGCTATAATTACAATTTTAAAATGACTCAAGATTTAATTTCTCTTATTATCATTTATCTTTCTATTAGTACTGCTCAATAAGAAAACATATCCTTTGCATAAATCGGTAAGTTGTGGAAGTTATCTGCATGGTTCAGTACAGTCACAATAGTTATCGTCAAGACTATTTTTTTTTCTTTTTAATACATATAAAGTATACAGATAGAGTTATCCTGTTCATGTAAACTAATGTCTTTTATGTACTGCTACTCTTTATAATGAATATTCGGGATAGATATGAAGTCACTGACCAGTGGCAAATATTTGAAAAAGGTCTTTAAGATCTATACATTTTCTAGAAATTTCAACAGCTATATATTGTAAACACATTCCTATCCTATAATTTACAAATACTATGGTCAACATTTTAAAGACATGCCTGGATTTGTATACTTAAATGTTGCATTTGTGAATAAATCTGTTAAATCTTTCTTTTCTGATACATTTTAAGTAATTACACATTTCAAATTTTATCACTTTCTTTATCCAATTTGTTTGGATTTGGGAGAAAAAATGCACATGCTATCTTGGTTGCCCTAAGAATGTTAAAGCACTGTCTATGTTTGCAAAATAAACCTACCCATTATTCACATAAAGATGGTTCATTAAAACATCACATCTTGTTGTTTTCATGGCAAATTGAAGCATAAAATATCTACAGTCTACATTTTACACTAAAATATAGTTAGTCGCATTTGACTCAATATAATCCACAGGACAGTCACAGCAACAAGACCAGCTTTTGGTTCTTTACAGATGAGTGATTGTGAATCACACATGATTTTTAATAAGTCTAGGCACCAAATTTTTTTGTGGTGGTGGTGTTAACGTCATATTTTATATATCCATCTTAGGCTGAACTAAGAAAGTAGTTGCTCTGGACTATCTTGAGGGCAGCACTCCCAGTTCTCAAAGTAAGCAAATCAAATAATCCAACATCAATGAATGCTTTAAAATAGGAACGAAGCCTGCGGAGGGCACGAATTGCTAGAATTCTCTGTTATCGTTGATAACAAAAAGGCGTTTTGAAATCCAGAATTTTATCTCTAGACCCACAAGGGATGGAGGTTTTGTCCCGAGGATTCGTGTGAGGAAAGAAGGGAAAGAAAACCGGGACTCTACTGGGAGACTGAAGAAAGTCCTACAGAATATATATATATAAAGCCTTTTTAAAAAGTGTAGGAGATAGTCGGCTGGAGGTACAAATTAGAGAGGAAATGTTGGAGCTACTCTCTAAACTCCCGTACTTACCCGCAGCGCTTCCTTCACGCTCCTCAGTCGCCATGACGGTCTCTTAGCGGTCGCCATGGAGACGTTCGGCTCTCTCTCGGCTTTCCGTGCCTGCCTGCCTCCGGACTTTCAAGTGGAGGTGCAATTTCATTGCAGGCAAAGTGTCTCGAGCGCTGCTGGGTTTTTGCCAGCGGCAAACTTGTTCCCAATGTGCTTTTAAGTGTCTCTCAGAAATGTGTGGCTTCCTCTTTAACATAATGCAAAGATTCCCTCCTCTTTGTAATTATTACCACGCCGCCGAAAGAAGATGCCATCTATCACCTAAGTCTGCCTCAAAACCATACACAGCATTACAATTTGGAAATTAGGAATCTTCTTATGAAGAGCATAGGGTGTGAAGTATTTACTAAAAACAGGAACTTGCTGGGCAAAAGATACCAAATGGAAAGGATTAAACCTTGATTTGGTAAGCCTTATAAATGTTAAGCGTGCAGACGTTTCTCTAGAGAATTTTTAATGGGTTTTTTCATGTTTTCTTTGTTTTATTTATATTACTTTCCTTTTCCACCAAACGGTGTGGCATCAGGGTTTTAAACAATCAAAATTCACATATTTGTTATAATATTCATCACAATACTATTAATAATATAACTATATATCCATACAGTTACAATAATACATCAAATTCATCATCATCATCATCATCATATTCCCTCCACATTATCATTCCCTCTTTTTTATATCTCCTCTTTTCTCCTCTTTTCCATTATCTAACCATATAATTTTTTACGGATTTAATTCTTTTTAGAATCATGAATTTTTAAAGGAATAAACACTTCCAAGATAAATATGTCTTCTGTTTTGACATGCAATAGTGTTTAATCTAGAGTTTGGGCTAAGTTTTGGTATGATGCCAAACTATTACTTGTTTAATCATAGTTTATTGAGTATACTACAATTGGCTGAGACATTAAGCCTTGAATCACTCTTTTATAAAACAGCTGTCTTCATAAATCATATCCTTTGTGTTTTATGTGAACTGATTATGAGTTTTAGGGCTGAAAAATATTTTTAATACGCTGTTGCAGCTGTGTACTTGCAACTCTTATTAGGAATTTAGAATATTAGAAAAAATGATGTGCATTTATATGCATGTTATAATATTTTTCTTTTGAATCATAAATTTTCTGAAAAAGTGGCAAGCAAATGCATTTTAAGCCAATTTGTATATTTTGTCTTTAAGCAATTGCTTCCCCAAAACTCCAGCAGTGTTGCTTCATTGGGGAGAGAGGGCTGTTCTTGGGAAGGATAAGTAAAAAACATTTACTGTGTTTTTCTGTCTTTAAGATGCATTTCCCCACCCCCCAAAAAAGTGGGTGGAAATGTCCTGGCTATAGGGATTGCTGCTGCTACCTATGGCTGCCTGAAACGGGCCAAAAATGGGACTCATGGAGGCCAAAAGCGACACGTGCGAAGGTAAAAAATGGGGCACATGGAGACCAAAAATGGGGCATGCTTAGGCGGAAATAGGCAGGGGGGGCATGGCAATCCCCGCAGCCTGGAATAGCTGATCAGCAATATTCCAGGAGGCTGATCCAACCACCAATCAGCTGCTCATGCTAAATGAGGCTGTGCTGATGCTGATCAGACTGTTTGCTGCAAGGAGGCAAATTGCTGGGAGGCAGAGGCAGATTTTTTTTCTTGTTTTCCTCCCCAAAAGCTAGATGCATCTTATGGTCTGGAGTGTCTTATAGTGTAAAAAATACATTACATGTCAAGAATATCTAACTGTAGAAAGGTCAGTGCTTTGCTATCCACCTAAAGCAAGCAGGCGCTTAAAATGGACAGCAACAATTTAGGAAGATTCTAGAAGCAGAATATCTGCACCCAGTCTCTTGGTCTTCCATGGGG
Organism: Thamnophis elegans; assembly: GCF_009769535.1. Lineage (NCBI taxonomy): Eukaryota > Metazoa > Chordata > Lepidosauria > Squamata > Natricidae > Thamnophis > Thamnophis elegans. The sequence goes on along the minus strand of NC_045544.1, from coordinate 71,744,591 downwards.
GCTTAAAACATTGGCTCTGCCAATTGCCTTAGGGCTCCATGGGAGCATATTATATTGGAGGTGGTTAGTAGACTGAGAGAAGATTCTACCTCTACCCTATGTGTATCTTGCTGCTTCTTTGCTATCTTTTTTAATTTTAACGTTAATATTTACTACCTTAATAGTTTAGTGTTTTATCTTTTTGTTTTTATTTTGCTGTAAGCCAGCTAGATTTGCCTCTAGTCAAAATGCATGGCATAAATTAAATAAATAAATAAAATAAATACGTACATATCATTTTACTGTAGTGACAATGGTAAAATGTTTCATGTTGCACCAGGGAAGATAACAGTGACGTGCAGTCAGGGGAGGCAGGGCCTCACCACTGTCATCATGAAAAGAAAAAAAAATTAAAAGGAAAAAGGCTGAGGTAGTTGCTGCCAGAGTCACAGTGGATGACTCTGCTTAGTGCTTAACTGTTTTAAAAAGCCTCTTTAAAAAGTGCCCTCTACAGGAGGAGGCGAGAGAACCACATGCCTCATTTAGTCTATCTTTATGATCACTTGAGCAGAGTTCAGCAAGGGTTAAAAGCCAAAAAATTCCTTATGTAGATGAGGCACATGGTTCTCTCGCCTCCTCCTGTAGAGGGCACTTTTTTTAGAGGCTTTTTTTAAACAGTTAAGCTGAGTCATCCATTGGAGACTCTGCAGCAGCTAACCAAGCCTGACCTCAGCAGCTCTTGCCTTTTTCCTTTACATTTTAATCATGGCAGACAAGAGCAGAGTTAAAATCCTCTGTGAAACAGCTGGAAAAGGTATGTGGGTCAGAGGGAGGGGGAGGAATTCAAAATTAATTTGTAAGTAATTGTATTATTGTAAGTAATATGTGTGTGTGTGTGTGTTTTACCCACCACTCCTGGCGCGCGGGCTGGGACTTTGTTTGGGTCAGACATAGTGGCAGGGCTTTTGGACATAGCAGCAGGCCGGGGTTTTTGGACATAGTGGCAGGGCAGCTTTTGCCTCCAGCGCCGGGACGGCAGGGCGGCTTTGGTTCCATCCAGCATTGATTCTTTGAAGCTTTCCATAGGTCCTCTCTGCTTTTAAAGTCTTCCGTTGGTCTAAGGAAGTTTTTCCTCTATGGTGGACACAGCGGCAGGGCGTCCAAAAGCCTCTATGGCGGACATAACGCCGGGGCTTTTGGATGTTCAAAAGGATGTTCACTCCATCTTGGAGGGATTGAGCTTGAGCCTGTTCCTCCCCATCCAGATCCGCACAGCCTCCAGGCATCGGGACATCACGTTGAGGGCATCGTTTGGGTGGTCTGGGATAGAGATGAAAAGTTGGGTATCATCAGCATATTGATGATACCGTACCCCAAAACCATGGATGATCTCACCCAGTGGTTTCATATATATGTTGAACAGGAGGGGTGAGAGAACCGACCCCTGGGGGACTCCACAAGTGACGCGCCTTGGGGTCGATCCTTGCCCTCCAGTCAACACAAACTGTGACCGATCCGACAGGTAGGAGGAGAACCACCGTAAAATGGTGCCCCCCACTCCCAACCCCCTGAGTCATCCAAGTAGGATACCATGGTCGATGGTATTGAAAGCCGCTGAGAGGTCTAATAGGACCAGGACAGAGGAACAGCCCCTGTCCCGGGCCCGCCAGAGATCATCGACCAACACGACCAATGCCGTCTCCGTGCTGTATCCGAGCCTGAAACCCGACTGAAATGGATCCAGATAGACAGCTTCATCCAGGGACTGGGGAAGCTGACGTGCTACAGCACTCTCAACAACCTTCGCTACAAAGCGAATGTTGGAGACCGGACGATAGTTGGCTAAAGAAGCTGGGTCCAGGGAAGGCTTCTTAAGGAGGGGCCTCACCACCGCCTCCTTCAAGGTGGTGGGAAAGAACCCCTCTCTCAATGAAGCATTGGTAATCGTCTGGAGCCAGCCTCATGTCACCTTCCGGGCAGCCGAGACTAACCAAGACGGACACGGGTCCAGCACACAAGTGGCAGCACTGAGTCTCCCCATAATTTTGTCCATGCCCTCGGGGGTCACAGGATCAAACCCATCCCAGATGGTCTCCACAAGACTCGCCCAAATCTGCCCAGTCAGAGTCTAAGCCTGTCCGGATCTGAGCGATTTTATCCTGCAGATACTGAACAAATTCTTCAGCCCTACCCTGCAAGGGGTCTTTCCCAGCTCCTTGGTTAAGTAAGGAGCAGGTCACCCTAAACAGGGCGGCTGGACAGTTATCTGCGGACACGATAAGAGTGGAAAAATGTTGCCGTTTTGCCGTTTCTATCGCCACTAAGTAGGATTTAATATGAATTCTTACTAGTGTTCGATCAGATTCGGACCAGCTGGCCCTCCAACCACTCTCTAGGCGTCTTTTCCGGCGTTTCATCTCCCTGAGCTCCTCGGTAAACCAGGGGGCTACCCGGGATCGACACCGGGTCAGAGGTCGCAAAGGCACAACACAATCCAAAACCCCAGTGGCTGCCCTATCCCAGGCTTCCACTAGGGCTTTGGTCAAGTTGTGAGCAAGGGATTCAGGAAAAGTCCCAAGCTCCATCAGGAACCTTTCAGAGTCCATCAGGCTCCTGGGGCGGAACCATCTAGTTGGTTCCGCCTCCCTGCGGTGAGGGTTAGCAGTATGAAAGTCAAGCCTGATAAGGAAATGATCCAACCATGACAAGGGTTGGATAGAAATATCCCCTAAATCTAGATCATTCATCCACTGCCCAGAGACAAAAATCAGGTCGAGCGTGCGTCCCCCATTATGGGTAGGATCTTAAATTAACTGAGTTAGGTCCATAGCCGTCATGGAAGCCATGAATTCCCGAGCTGACTCAGATCTCTGAGCCAATGGAAGGCAGATTGAAATCCCCCAGGATCATAAACCTGGGGAAATCAACCAGTGTGTCTTATACTCTGAAAAATAAGGTTTCTACAGAAGGTATATTGGACTAGATCTCCATGATGCATTTCAATTCAGTGATTTTATGATTGCCTGGATAAGTTTTGAGAATATATCCAGGTATCAAGATGATCAAGGGAACAAGTCTGGAACATTCTACCTTATGTGGTGAACGTGCCTCATCACAAGGAAATACTGGTGCAAAATTCAGAAATGGCTGGAAGAACTTACAGAGCAAAAGATAGAACTGAACCCGGAACCATTCTTATTAGGAATATTAGACTCAAAAACGGACAAAAAATTCCAATACATATTACTACACATACTTACTGCAGGTAGGATTGCCTTCACACAAAACTGGAAATAAATCAGTACACCACTGACGAAACAATAATTAGAAAGGTACTTGAATGTGCAGAGATGGACAAAATGACTATGAAGTTAAAAAAAGTGAAGAATAGGATTGTATATAAAATATGGAATAGAATTTATAAGTGGCTAGAAAATAGAAGCCAAAACAGAAAATAGAAGTCTCTTTTTCTCTTTTCTAAACTAGTATTGAATAAAAATTCATCAAAGTTACTAATTACTATCAAACTTAAAGTATTGACCATAATGTGTGTGTGTGTGTGTGTGTGTGTGTGTGTGTGTGTATGTATATATATATATATATATATATATAATTTACTATGATAATATATATATGAACAATTAATATTATTACAATTGTTAGTGCAACTGTCATTACAATATTGTAGATGTTAAAACCGATAAGATAGAATAGAGAACTACAAAAGCTAAACATGTATGCCGATATAAAAGGCTATAAAACTAGTTTATATTGTTATGTTTGTCTTATTTTTTCTGTATTTGTTGGTTTCCCCCCCTGTTTTTAAAGGTAAAAATGTTTAATTAAAAACTATTTTTTTAAAGAAGATCAAGGGAAAATTAATTTCAGAAAATGAGATCTTCAGATAGACCTGAAGATAATGATGGACATAAATAAATAAAACCTAGCAAGGAACATTAACAGAGAAATAGCATTCTTTATAGGAGATTCTTCAAAGTTGACTGCATTGATTCTTTAGTAAATATATTTGAAAGCGAAGGGATACTATGTCATAGAAACTTTTAGGAAGATTTAGTAACTTCATGTTAATTCAATGAACAAAACAAACTAGAAAAGTACAGGATGAAAATGCCTAGAGTTTGCAATTCTCAGAATGGTAGACACCATGATTACTTTCCACATATTCAGGTATTCAAAGTATTGGCACTATCTCAGCATGGGTAGAATCAAGGCATAATTTCTGCAGTGTAAAATATTCTTTGTATACCATCTGGTGAAATCAACATGGTTAAGAGCAATCAAATTTTTAGAAAACTTGGAACAATAATCAATAGAGAGAAATTAATTCTCTTGTGTTTTAATAATAAGATTAACATTGAAACAGAGCAGAGAGAATAGAAAAAGGCTACTGTCCATATAAATAAAAGAAGTTTCTTGTTGTTATTATTGAGATTGTAATGGCTCATCTTTAATGCAATATGTGTCTTGAGGATCAGACCAGAATTGCATATTTTAAACAGTTTTTGTAAATGGGACACATACCATACATAAAGCAAATCTTGTTTTGTGGGCCGAAAATGATAATTTTTTTCCAGTAAAAATTGATAACCAAGAATATTCAGGCAAAAAGCTTTCTTGCAATTTGAGGAAAAGGATTATGAAAAATATGATTCCTAGACATGTGGTAGCCAAGCCTAACTCTGCTCTCCTATTAGATTCATTTAATTCCAGGGCGATTCACTTAGACACAATGAAATTGATGGAGTGAGGAAAGAGTTTACTGAAGGTGTGTGCATCAGGAAACAGACTAAAGCATAACTGCTTGTTCTAGGTCAGTGGTTCCCAAACTTTTTCAGTCCACCACCCCCTTGGTATTACAAACTGATCCTCAGTGCCCCCCACCCAGTGGTGGAATTCAATTTTTTTTACTACCGGTTCTGTGGGTGTGGCTTGGGTGTGACTGGGGGGGTCATGTGACTGGGCAGTTTGCATGATGGAAGGAAGAGAGTAACAGTAAAATTCAAAACTGTAACAATTAATTGCACATTTATTCCAAATCCAATTTAAAAACCTTTTTAATTCAACAAAATTGTTGAACATGATCCAGTGATACCAGGTTTTCAAAGACTGATAGTCATTTATCAAGAATCTTAGTAAGTAGTAACTTAGTAAACTCAGTAAAATTTAGTAACTACTTCACTGTTCAATAAATTCTGTGCAATACAGTACATGCCTGATCATTCACATACACAATGCTGCTGGTAAATATTCTCCTGAAGTAGCGCCAGGCAACTAATGTAATGATAACCGTTTATTAACGTAGCTGACAACGAATGAACAACGAACGTAACTCACAGCCTTTTATATGCTAGCTGTCAAACTATTAACCAATAGGAAGTCTGCCTGGCTTCCGTGAGCCTGCACCCACACCGGAGTCAATGGATTACTTTTGCCCATCTCTTTCTCGAGACCTCAGGATGTAGCACTCCTTCTCCCCAGATTGTACACACATAGTCTCTGAGGTATGCGGGCTTCCAGGAGATCCTCTCCGAGCGCCGTAATTCTTTCTGTCCTGTCGGAGATGTTTGTTCTCGCATCTCTTCTGAAGTTGCCAGCTCCTCGACCAGACCTTCCAGAGACCCCTCCCTTGCTATAAGGCATGGATCAACAGGTAAGGGCTCCTGCGATAACAAGACGGGAATTGTAGAATCGTTGAATCCAGATTGTCTTCTGCTTGCTGTGGCATGGACAAACAATTAGGCGATGGGGGCCTATCAGGTTGAGTTATCTATGATTTACAGTGCCAAAGTTGATCTATGTGGCATCGCCTCTGCTGACCATCATCTAACTGGACCCTATAAGAACATGGGCCAGTTATTTGAATTATCTGACCCAGTATCCATTTAGGATCACCTATGTAATTTATTGCGAATACTTTTTCCCCCATCTCAAGATTACGAGTGTGTTTTGAATACTCTGGAGCAGCATTTGCATGATAATGTGGGTGTAACCTGTCCAGAATGGTGCGAAGTCGCCATCCCATCAATAATTCAGCTGGACTTTTACCAATTGAAGGGCATGGTGTTGAATGCTGGGCCAATAAATACAGATTTATTTTCTGTTCCCAAGGACTTGAACCAAAACGTCGTAAAGCGGCTTTAGTGGAGCGGACTGCCTGTTCCACGCTGCCATTGCTGGCCAGGTGATAAGGGGCTGCCATTGCATGTCTTATGCCTAGTGTTGCCCCCCCCTTTGCTCCCCCCTGGCCTGGCATGCTTGTATGTCTTCTGAGCGAGCGAACGAGCGAAAAATCCTTCCAGACTTTGGGACGTTAGACTGAATTTCACTCCTGGCGGAAGTGCTCAGCTGACTGGCGGCCAACAGAGCCCCAGGCAGAATTGCGCCCTACGAGGGGACCACCTCCAGCACTCCTCTGCCACCTCCCTTGCCTCTTAGCGCCTCCCTGCTGCCCCCATGCCTCTTAGCGCCCCCCTGCTGCCCCCTTGCCTCTTAGCATCCCCCTAAGTCATCCCACCCCTCCAGGGGGCGGTACCACCCACTTTGGGAACCACTGTTCTAGGTGCTGTTCTGGAATAGCAGTAAACCAAAAGCAGCCTCATACCAGCTGATAACAAGGCTTCCTTTGAGCACATGCAAGAAAAACCAAAGTGAGTCTTGATTGATTACTGAGTTATCAGTTTGATCAACTAGATATTTTACTCATTTGGGTATAAAAATAATAAAGCAAGAACTAAACGGGCCATAATTTATATATTGCTGCAGTTTTCTGGATGAAAAGGATTATCCTTTCCAGTAAGAGCTCAGACCTGGATATAGGATGGAAATAGCATTAGTCACATTTTTTGATGAACTCTGATGGGAGTGGAGTGGAGCAGTGCATCCATCCTTGCTTTATTTGACCTCTCAGCTGCCTTTAATACCAACTTCTGGAATGGGAGGGGGGCTCTCTTTTGTCCTGGTTCATTTTTTTCCTCTGTGGCCACTCTCAGTTTGTGTTGATAAGAAGCAAGAGGTCCAGTCCTCGCCCACTGCTTTGCGGAGTTCCGCAGAATTCAATACTCTCTTCACTATGGAAGTCTATAGAGAATCATCGAAGTCATGATTGTTCCAAAGGTACTTTTTCATGAGGCAACTGGACTTATTTTCTTTGAAGACATTTTGCTTCTCCTCCAAGAAGTTTCTTCAGCTCTGACTGAATAGTGGGGAATGGAAGTATTTAGATTCCTTGCAGACAGCTGGTCATTTGCATTCTTTTAGAGGGTTGTTGAAGCACTTGGAGATTTGTAAGAAAATCCAGTTGCCTCCTGAAAAAGCACCTTTGGGACTCACTTCTGTTTAACATCTACATGAAGCCACTGAGTGAGATCATCCACCATTATGGATGACTTAGATATCAATATTCTGATGACACCCGGCTGTATGTCTTGGCCCATGGTGAGCCAAGCAATGCCATGTCCTCCCTCTTGCAGTGCTTGGAGGCTGTTAAGGGCTAGATGGGAAGCAATGGGCTGAAATTGAATCCTGACAAGAACAAGTGGCTCTGGGTTTTGGATTCGTTGGTCTATGGAGAATTGGCACCTTTGATTTTAAATGAGATGGCACTGTCCCAAACAGACCCAGTGTAACCTGAGGGTCCTTCTGGACTTACCACTCCTGCTCAAGAAACAGGTGGCAATCGTGCCCAGGAGGGCTTTCGTGCAACTGTTGGTTGTGCACCACTTACTCCATTTCCTGGGCCAACAATCCTTGCTCACAGTCACTCACATCCTAGTCACCCATCATCTTGACTTTCTGAGGATGGATGACTTTGCTCCAGGATTTTCAGAGTATTCTGCTTCAGCATGAGAAGCTGTTTTGTTACCACTACTCTAGACATTTAAAACAACTAATCCATGAGCCTCTGAGTGTTGGTATCTTAGATCTTTACATAGTGATAGCTAGTGCCCTGGCCCAATTGTTTTAATGCTAGTGGATTGACCTGCTTTCAGTTGCCAATGCTCTGGGCCTTTGGCAAGGATTCAGTTGACATCTTCTGAAATTCTCTGTTCTGCTGTCATCCTCACTGTTCAGCATACACTGCCTTTGAGACTGGCAGTTTGTGACTGAATCTTTCTTCAGTTTTTTTCTTTTTTCTGCTGAGCAATTGATTCATCCACCTGATTTTGAAGGCCAGGACATTTAAGGTAAAAGGGGAAGGAAGGGCACACATATTTCTACCACTGTGCATCTTTCACTCTATAATACCTGTGATAGAACATGTATTGTCAACTAATGCAAAATTATTTTAAGAATTTCTGATTGTTATGTATCTCTGAAGATAACTTGTATAAAATTGGAAAGTATGTAAAGATGAGGAATGAGAAAGAAAAAAATAACTTTTCAAGGTAATTTTGATTTACTTTGATAATATAATCAGAGATACCTTTTTAAGAAACTCTTGATATTGTTTTGATAATTGAATTTGTAATCATGTTCTTGTATATTATCTAAGATATGAGATTGAGCAATATTTGAAAATGAAATGTTTGTCTTAAGTGATAGAAATGAACTGTTTGTTATTTCATATACATTGGTTTCTAAACAGCAATAGTGCACTTAAATCTATTGTCTAATTTGTAAGGCAAATAAAAAGTATGTAATTGTCACCTTTCATCCACATACTCACCACACTAGGAATCTATAATATGTGACCGGTATGCTGAAATATTGATATTACAATGAAAAAGCTGATAGCTACCCATTAAAGAAGAGTGTCCTGGTGAATTGTTCTTAGCCCTATGCAGGTCTTATGTTTGAGATTGGCTGACTCGATTTGCCAACATATAATTTAAAATTTTATTCTTTGACTTTTGTTAAAGAATGTGCAAAACTTGCTTCTGTTTAAATAAAACCCAACAAATGCAGAGAGCAATAAAGATTACAGACTTAAAAGATTGTGCTGAAAAACTGAGTGGTATACAACAGACTATCAAATATGAATCCAAAGTGCATTATTTAAAATAAAAGCATAGATTGAGAGTAAAATATCCAGAGAAGTATGTACGCTATTATAATGGTATCCTTGGCAGTGATGGACAGTCTTTGGAATCTGCAAATGTTCATATACCAGTGTAGCCATTTTAACTGCTGCTGTTCCATGGTTGAGGGCATTCAACCATCCACTGAAATAGTGGAAACGGAACAATTTTTAATAAAATGACTTAGACAAAGGTTGAATTCAGTCTGCTTTTCCGTATGTGCACTTGCATAGCTTCTGAGTCACTACAATACATGGCAACCAATGCAACCCTTGGCCCCATTATATTTCCATTTTCTGTCTAGATGCTTTTTAATGTAGTCATAAACAATAATTTTCCTGTAAAATGTGCAACTTGTGCCAAAAATAACCTAAAACCTACAATTTGCTAGAAAAAAACCCATAAGCAATATTTTATATCTAATTCAATAAGGTATGTTTTCCTAGTGAAGATATACTGCCCAGCATCCAGTGAGAGTACGCAGTATTCCGTAATCTGGAACATAGTCCCGTAATTCATGGAACAGTTTTAAGATTTTTTCTTTTGGCTGCGCCCCGCGTTTACCGTGAATCTCCGCCAGAGAAGCAAGCTAAGGCAGTGTGGCAAAGAGGGCGAGGCTATGAGAGGCGGCGCGCCGCGGGGGCGGGCTGAGCGTAGAGTTACGTGCTCGAGCCCGTGAGTCGCGCTCCTCGTTCCTGCCTCGCGAGCCTCGGTGAAAGGATTTGGCGCCAGGCGGATCTCTTTCTGCAGCTGCCGCAGCCATACGAGCCAGCCGCCTACGCCCAGACCGCATCGAGTTCCTGCCGTCGCCGCTGCCGCCATGAGCTGCTCGCCGGTGAACGTGAAAAAGTTGAAGGTGTCCGAGCTCAAGGAGGAGCTGAAGAAGCGGCGCCTCTCCGACAAGGGCCTCAAGGCCGAGCTCATGGAACGGCTCCAAGCCGCGCTCGACCAAGAGGAGGCCGGCGGAGGGGGCTTAGCCAGCACCGAGCCCGGCAATGGCAACATCGAGGAGTTGGGTGAAGCCGCTCCGGGCGGCGGAGGTGACCAGGAGGAGTTGCTGATGGCTTCGGGAGGCGGAGGCCCCGACCAGGCCGCGGCCTGCGACGATGATGAGGAGGCGGAGTTCGGCGGCTCCCAGGGAGAGGAGGAGGAGGAAGAAGGCATGGAGTTGGGCGAAGAAAACGGCGAAGGGGTGGCGGCTGGTGAAGAAGAAGCGGCCGACGATCTAGAAGACGACGAGAACGGCGACGACCAAGGCTTTCAGGAGGGGGAAGATGAGGAGGAAGATACCACCGCCGCCGCCGCTGGCGGCGGTGCGCCCACCACTAGCAGCAGCGGGAACGCCAACGGCCATGGCGCCGTGGGGAAAGAATTGTCTGGCAAAGGTGCTACCGCTCCGGAGGCCTCGGCTTCGACTCCTGCATCCTCGAGCCAGGCCAGCGCCAAGCAGCTTTCGCCCGCTCAGCAGCCGCAGCAGCAAAAGGCCGGAGGGCCCGCTCGCCCTGCGGGTGAGTACTTCGCGGAGCCCAGATGGGCGGAGGCGGTTGGTAGCTTCTTTATGGGGTCGGGGAAAGCCGCCATCTTATTTTCTTTCGGCGGCCGCGGCAACTCGTCCTTCGGGGGTTTCCAGGCCTCGCGCGCCGCGTGTTTCGGAGGGGGAGGGGCGCTTGCGCCATTTCGCGAGAGCAACGAGGAAGGGGAGAGGGGGAAGGGCGGCCCAGAGGAGCCGCTGGGGCGCGCTGTGGAACGCGCGTGCGGGGGGGTGTTTGTGCGCTTTGCGTCACATCCGCTTGCGAGGCGCCAAGGCCTCGCGAAGTACGATGGAGGCGGGCAAATCCATTTCTTCCGATGTAGGCCTCTCGCGGCGGCTTGTTTCTTTGGGTGAGGGTTACGAGGTCTCTTTAGAGCCGCCTTCAGATTCACTGAGCGGAAATGATGCCAGAAACCGCGAAATGGCCGCCTAGTTCTGGAAATGAAACGGAAAGCGGTCTGTATAGCGATGGGTTGTTGCTTAGTCAGCTTGCAGGGCGTATCTTTTCCAGAGCAGGATTTTTGTCCCTTTGCACTCAACGATATTGTTTCTAACGTACTTTTTTTTTTCCTCCAAAAATTCCAAGGAGAAACTAAATCTGAACAAAAACCGGGTGAGAAAAAAAGGGGAGTGAAAAGACCACGGGAAGACCATGGACGAGGCTATTTTGAGTATATTGAAGAAAACAAGTATAGCAGGTAATAAGTGGTATTTAATTTTTTTTAATGAAATACTTAAATGTTTTCTGATAGTTGAATTCAAGTGCCTTTTTTAATTGATCAGGGCCAAATCACCACAGCCACCTGTTGAAGAAGAGGATGAACACTTTGATGACACAGTGGTTTGTCTTGATACTTGTAAGTAAATAAAAAGTATGCTGGTCTCTTAAAAGATACTTCTTTGGTAAGACTTTGAGGATCTACTTATGCTTATTCCCTCACCTGAGGTACAATTTCTGCTTTTATTTGAATTGATTGTTCAAATGTCCCTTACTATTGTAAGTTATCAAGATTGTTTACAAATGGGCTGATTATGATGAAAAGCCATCATAAGCCAAGAAAGTGGTGCAACATACATAGATATAGATTGAGTGTATTTTGTACCTATGCCTAACTACCTTTTAAAATTAACTGTTTCCATTAGTCTCTGAATTATCATTTCACCTTCAACATTGGGTTGCTGCACAGCTCCAATATATATATTCCATCACTCCTACATTCTGAAATTTTAGCTAGTAGGAATTATTCAGTGGTACATGGTTGTAGGATTGGTTATAATACACATTAAAAATGGATATATTTTAGAGCTTTACTTGGAAAATCTTACTGTAGTGATTCCGAATACTTTTATGATAGCAACATTTGAACTAAAATAATAACTACTTATATTCAAGTTATTGTTATAGAGAAATTGTAAATTATATATTCCCATCAAAGCCAATATGATGCAAAATACCAATTACTGGTGAATTTTAAAAATATCATTTTCCATTAAAAAATGGTGGAATTTTATATACAGCACTTTCAGAGCTGTAATAAAGTATTATTAAATGCTGGAATGAAGCACATAAAGCCTGCATTGGTGAAGTATTGCTAACTTATAGAAACCAGTTTTAAAATGTGTCTTATCAAGTTTACAGTAAATCAGATTGTTCTTTGCTACACGTTCCTTCAGTTTTGTCATGCCATGACAAAGAACTGTAACTAATATGTGGAGCATGGCTATTGAAGAAAGCTATTGCTTCTGTTTTATAAAAGCCTATTGCTTGCATGTTCACTGTAGTTTTGAATGAACAGTGAGCTTGATTTTGGGAAAGAGAGTCACTTGATCCAGGGAGGCTTAGTTCTGAATAAGTGTACTTTAAGTCCTGTTAAGGGGCCAAAATTTTAAGTTTGGCATTAAAGGCTAAAATATTCTGAATACTTAATATAAAATTATGCTGCTTTGAATGAAATGTGGTAGTATCTGTCGGAAGAAGTTGATATTGATGAACAATATTTTTTCTCCATCTATAAATCTCGAGGTACCTCACAAGTTGAAAATAATATAGAAATTTTTGGAAGCAAGGAAAGAAAATACTGTCATTTCATACTATTGTATGAACAGATTAGTGTAAAAATGTAAAAACCTAAAAACCAAATTATCAAATATTCTAAGTTTATCTCAGAAACATATTTTAGATATTGTGTATGACCAGTATCTATCATATGAGTCGAAGGTTAATATCAATTTGGAAAGTTTGATTATTTTGGCGTCCTTTGTTCAAAAACTTTTAGAGCACTATTGAAAATTGCTTAATATGACACCTAAGTTGTCTTGAAAACCATCTTGTGTACTGTTTTAATTTTCTGCTATATTAGACATAGCAAAGCATACAAAGGAGCATACGCCAAAAGGAAGTTGGGCAAACATTTGGCATTTATTTTGCTACTAGTGTTGTGTCCACTATCCTATGCTGTATACGTGTTAGTGAACACTCCGAAGTAAGCAAATTAGATAAGTAACTGCAGCAAATTATTTGCTTATTGCAACCTAATTGAAATTGTTTGCATAGTTATCCGAGTATTGATCTGGGATGCTCAACAGAACTCAAAATCTGATTCATGGAGCATTAAAAGCTCTTGGTCAAAGGGAGCAGCTTTGTAAATAAAGGGTATGAAATGATACAAGGGCAACTTGAATGTTGACTTTCTGTGAATTGTTGTTAAAAAGAGTTTGGAAAATTTTACAAGTCATCCAATCATCAACTAATATATCGTATGCTCACATTTGTTTAACTGCATGACAAGCACACTTTACACCTAAGCTGCATGTAGAAATTTTTAATTCTGAAGTCAATTTAAGTATCCTATACATTGATTTTATTGCTTTGTTTTGGAGCTTTTATAGAAAGGTGGGCTGAATTCATTTACAAATACACCCATGGAAATTAAGAAATACATGCAAGTTGTTTTTAAATCAAAATAATTTTAACTACATTTTTAAAAGATGCTGTTCATTTTCATGTCCCAAAGGTGCTTTTTTTCAAGAAGGAACTGGACTTTCTGGTTTTTCTTTGAAAACATTTTGCTTGAAACAAAACCAGAAAGTTCAGTTGGCTCTTGAAAAAAAGCACTTTTGGAACAATCATGACCTGGATGATTGAGATTCTCCAGACACATTGTTCATTTTCATGTTAGAATATTACAACAGATTTCAACTGTATCCCACCTCCCCCCTTTTTTTGGGACAGATAACTGTGACCTACACTTTAAAATCTCAAGAGATCGTTTTAGTGCTTCTTCATTAACTATGGAAAGTTTTGCCTTTCTGTGGGCTGGAGGACGAGCGTCCTATGGAGTTTCGAAAGGAAAAGTCTGTTTTGAGATGAAAGTAAGTGAAATTAATAGTGATGTTAGATGCTCATTGATGCTGAAAGTGTTTTTGCTGAAATACAACAAGTAAAGGTAAATAAGATACTTTGTTGGTATCTCAAAGTATAAATATGTAACAGGCTTAATTATAAATTAATACAGAGTATAATAACCCCCTTTGCTTTTAAAGAAAAAACTTGCTAGAAAAGAATTGTTGGCTCTTGGGAAGAATGTATATGAGTAACATTAAAATAAATATCAATGGTTTATTAAAATCAAAATGTGGACTTCTTTGTAATCAAAATAGCATTATCAATACGCAAGATATGTGTCTTGAGTTCAGGTTTGCAAAAATGGCAAGAAAACATCCATGCGAAAAACATATACGTACATATCTATCTATCTATCTATCTATCTATCTATCTATCTATCTATCTATCTATCTATCTATCTATATATATATATATATATATATATATATATATATATATTTAGAATTACAACCCCCCGGTATGCCCAAATATATATATATTTATATATTTGGGCATACTGGAGGGTTGTAATTCTAAATATATATATTTCCATGAAAAGTAGAGAGGAAAGCTGTGTGTGTTTGGCTGAAATTCTGAAGAGAAAGCCCTGGTATAATATATTTTCTAGCTGTTTTTATTCTCAAAACTAAATTATATTATTTTCTGTGGAATAGGTAACTGAAAAAATCCCTGTTAAGCATCTGTATACAAAAGACATTGACATACATGAAGTGAGAGTTGGCTGGTCACTAAACACAAGTGGGATGCTGCTTGGTAAGATTTTTTTCCAGGTTTTTCTGTGGAGTTAGGCTGTCATTCTGAGATGAGAGAGGACAAACTTCAGGATTATTTTTTTAAAGGCTAATTATAGCCTGTTTGCAATTAGTTATATTTGTTCTATAAATAAAATGTAATTAAGTGTACGTATGGTAGTTGGCCAATTAGGCATCTTTGGTCCCTCTTCCCTCTTTTCTTAGCTAAACATTTTATTCGGTTCTTTTAGTAAAGGGAAAATGAAGCAGTTTGTATGTGATCTGCTATATTTTATATACACGCTGGGGTATACAAAACTTTTGTCTTGAATTTTTTAGTTGTATTGGTGTACTTACAAAGTTGAAATATTCATGGATATGATTTGTACCTGAAACTAGATTTTGTATTCACAAAAAATTAAAAACAAATGTTTGTGTTAAGCTTCCAAGGCACACAATACAGTGATTAAAAACTTATAAAAATCAACATGTTACAAAAAAAGTTTAAACAATCATTTTCACTTTTGGAAGTTCTTCTGCATGGAATATAGAAAGTGTAGCTGCTTCTATGTAGGATAATACTGGAAGGAATTTCTCATACATCAACAAAAGTTACAAGAAACAACACTTTGAAACATCACTAGTTTTTGTCAAGTTTAGCTGTACTGTCTCATTTACATTCTTGACTCCCTTTAGGATAATGGGTTTACTGGAGAATGCTTGTTAAAAATAATTTTTCAGAGGTTAGTATAGAATGCTAGAGAGAATCTCATTGGATATAAAAACAATGGAGTTTGTTCCATTGGTATAGGCATTTTAACACCCTGCTAAAAAACTATAACTCCTTTTCTCCAATATATTATTCGCCTTAAGCCGTTAGTCTGAAAGCCTCATCTGCAATTGTTCACATTTATTAGGTGAGGAGGAATTTTCTTATGGATACTCATTAAAAGGGATAAAGACATGCAATTGTGAGATTGAAGATTTTGGTGAGAAATTTGATGAAAATGATGTGATCGGATGTTTTGCTGTAAGTCTTCATTATCTTACTAGAATTATACATGTTACATATTGTGTGTTTGTAATTTTTAATAACTAGAACAACTAACTGGGTAACTCTTACAGAAATGCAAATTTTCTGGAAAATTTGGGAAAGTTCCTTTTCCTTTAAGCCAGCGAATTTTTTCTTGTACCATGTTACATTCCACAAATAAATCCTCTGAACTGGAGGTTATTTGAGATGTTCAGGAGATGAATATTAAAACAATATATTTCATTTGAAACCTCATGTCTTAATTCCTTCTGTTTGGCGAATTTACTTAATAGCACTGAACCGCTTTGAAACAGATAGTCAGGGAGGAAGTTTAGTATTGTCTAAAGTTAACCAAAACACTCCTAAATAGATCACAATGTTTTTTCAGACTCAAATGTTTCTCTAGTTTTGTTATAGCTTTACTTGACCTTCAGTCTAAAATTTACTGTTAGATCTTAACTAGTAATCTGTTTAGATTTACGGTTTCTTTCTGATATCTTAAACTACTGAGGATTTGCCATTATGTTAATAAAATATTTTTGTTATGGCAGAATTTTGATGGTGATGAGGTGGAATTCTCTTACTCAAAGAATGGGCAGGACCTTGGAATTGCTTTCAAGATCCCTAAAGAAGTTCTTTCTGAACGGCCCATTTTCCCACATGTCCTCTGCCATAATTGTGCAGTCGAATTCAACTTTGGCCAGAAGGATGAGCCTTATTTTCCCATACCAGAGGGGTATACATTCATCCAAAATGTTAATCTGGAAGATAGAGTTAGAGGACCCAAAGGACCAGAACATAAGAAAGACTGTGAAGTAAGTAATAGTCCATTGTTGAACTAATATAAAAACCTAGTGCTTTCAGAAGGAAGGATTGTTTTTTATGCTTCCTACTGGGTCCTGCAATGCTGAAGGCTTATAGTACACATTAAACATTTGGGTAGGTAATGAAGTGTTTTATTTTGAGGCCTTATAATTAAAATCCTTACTAAATTTTCATTAGGTGGTCATGATGATTGGTTTGCCTGGGGCTGGGAAGACTACATGGGTCACCAAACATTCATCAGATAATCCTGGAAAATACAACATCCTTGGAACAAATACTATTATGGACAAAATGATGGTAAGATATTACTGTAATAATTTATTGCACAATTTTTACATAGAAACTTTGGATTGTTGTAAATAATTTGGCAGTGGAGTTATAGGTCATTTGGTTGACTAGTCTTACCAGTTGTAGTGTGCTTTTCATTGAGGATGTGACATTACTGGAAAGAGCAGGGACAGTTATTCACGTGAGTTGGGAATTAAATTGCTGATTCTTATATTTGGAAATATGGCTATTAATGTGTTTCAGATTCTTGATTGAAAGATAATATATTAAAACTATCCTGGCTGTTGAGATGAAACAGTTCTTTTTAATATTTATTTGACATTGCAATAATTAGTGATTCTGATTTGAAAGAGGTTGCAACTGGCTAATCAAATTAACACTTTGAAAATAAATTGGGATAGCATGTTTTTTTATTAAGATTTGGTATCTTTAGTGAAAGGATAAAGTGGCTTTATTTTTTACATTTTAATTTATCAAGCTTAAAATGAATAATAAAACTTAAAATCAGAAATGATATATGCTACTTTGATTTTTATAGGTTGCAGGTTTTAAGCGGCAAATGGCTGACACTGGAAAACTTAACACACTGCTTCAAAGAGCACCTCAGTGTCTTGGCAAATTTATTGAGATTGCTGCTCGTAAGAAACGGAACTTTATTCTGGATCAGGTATGGGGGCTAGACTTCTTTATGTTACTAATGCAATTGAGCTGCAGTTTAAGGGGCATATAGTCTAAACTTCAGTGGGAAATAAATATTTGATGCATAAAGTTGAAATTACAGCAATTGTGTTCAAAATACAGTTAAAATCGGGGAAAATGATTACCCTAGAATCTCGGCCTAAAGTACATAACTTCCTTCTACTTGTAAACTTCATTGCATTATACATATGGAGGTGAAATCTAAGCACACTAATTTAACTTAGCTCTAACAATGACAGCTACGTGTAGTAAGTTACTGCATTTTTTTCAGACAAATGTGTCTGCAGCTGCGCAGAGGAGAAAAATGTGCCTGTTTGCAGGCTTCCAGCGCAAAGCAGTTGTTGTTTGCCCAAAAGATGAAGACTACAAGCAAAGAACACAAAAGAAGGCAGAGGTGGAGGGAAAAGATCTTCCAGAGCATGCAGTGCTCAAAATGAAAGGCATGGAACATAATCTATACTGTGTTCTAGGATGTTGAGTATCTGTTTAAAGGAGTAATGTAAAATCTATAAAGATTCAAAATTTCTTGCCTTAAACAATTAATGCCTCTTTAAAAAAAACTGGAAGACTTCTGTAACTTTGTTAAGACAACACTATATTGTGTTCCCTCTGCTGCAGTCCTTAACACTATTCAGTCATGATATGCTTCATGCAGATGCACAAAGCTGTCTTGGCATTAAAGTGCCCTAGAAAACGAAGCTGAACATGTTTAGTGGACATGTATTCCCAGTTCAACCTTATAGGGAGAATGTGTCAAGTGTTCGGGAATCTTGCTCTTAGCATCTTGAGTTGAAGATCACCTGTCTCATATTCCTTTTATATAGGAGGGGAACTTTGGCTTATTCTGATGGTTTCCAGAAATAAATACTGAATATTGAGGGCTCTCTGTCTTATAGGAAATTTTACTCTGCCAGAGGTGTCAGAATGTTTTGATGAAATAATCTACGTAGAGTTGCAAAAAGATGAAGCCCAAAAACTTCTGGAGCAGTACAAAGAAGAAAGCAAGAAGGCCCTTCCTCCAGAAAAAAAACAGAATACTGGTTCAAAGAAAAGTAATAAAAAGAGTGGTAAAAACCAGTTTAACAGAGGTGGACAGAGAGGACGTGGTGGATTTAACATGCGTGGCAACTTCAGAGGAGGAGGTAGACAGTAGTGCAATTTGTCCTAATATGTTCCATATATTGTAGGAATCATCTTAAGTGCCTGATCCTAAAATAGAAAAGAGTTGTGAAGGGTTTACAGCTACCTATATCTAGTTCCAGAAACTTGTCAGGCTCAGACACAAGTCAGCATCAGTATTTGTAAAGTAGGATAAAGACTGCTATGCAGCTGTTGAGTATCCCTTTTGTAAAGTGTTTGTGTTTGTAAAGAGTGTTAATATGGTTAATATGAAAGTGACAGGTGGTGGCTGAAAAAGTTGGGACTTGTCATTTCCTTTCACTACAATGATTCTTAAGGAACTCTATTTGGGGTGCTACAGATGTTTGCCAGTTGAGGTTTGGATTCTAGTTGCAAAATTCATAGCAGCCTGGGTGTTGGACAGAGGTTAACAATGAAGGGTAGTTACTTGTGTGTCCCTTTCTGGGTTAATAGTTTTTAAAAAAATACACAGACACCGAATGAGTAGCATTTTCCCCCCACAGTCCCTGGAAATCGTGGCGGCTATAACAGGAGAGGTGGCAATATGCCCCAGCGTGGAGGTGGAGGTGGCGGTGGTGGAGCCATAGGCTATCCATATCCTCGTGGTCCTGTCTTCCCAGTAAGAGGAGGAGGTGGCGGTGGAGGCTATTCGAACAGAGGAAATTATAACAGAGGTGGAATGCCCAACAGAGGGAACTATAATCAGGTAATGTGTTAGAGCCAAGAGGATGGTCTTATTTTCTTGAATAATTTGCTTTCCGTAATCAATTTAGATATAATTAAAAGAAGTATGTTGCTCTGATAAGCCTGTTGCTGATATAGTATGTCTAAAGTTTGAAAATTTATAACATTTCAGTTACTTTTACTTTGAATCAGTTTTTTTCCCCTTACATTCTTTACTTGTTTCCGGTGATCTCTAATCAAGGAATTATATTGATACTCATTTATTTGTAATGCCATTTTGTGTGCAGTTGTAATCAAGACTGCAAATGATTTACGATGACGTATATAACATAAATGCCACCATATAACAATTGAGCACCAGCCACATTAAATACAAGTGTGCAATCAGTTGGTTTCCCAATCCCTAACTCTCCTCCCCCCAATAATGGCTATTAAGCTAAATGGATCTGGTCCTAAACTGATACTTGTAGATTGAGTCAGGTTTTTTAAAATAAAATAGTACATTTTTATCTAGAATTCTGGCAGATTCCAAATATATTTAGTGCAATATTGCATAGTATAATCATAGCTATTAACCTGAACAAAGCTTTTAGGTTTCACTCTAAATGGTTCATGAATGTTGTACTTGATAAGAAATAGTTTGCAAACACATTTTCAAATATACTATGGTATATTGGGGACATGTTCTTAGTAATAAGTTTTAGCATTTTTTAATTTTGCTGGAGTACAAAAACTTTCTCAACTAAAACAACTTGATTGGATTGACAGATTAGGGTTCAACAATGACCCAAATTAACCCATTTCTTTGCTTTGTAGAATTTCAGAGGAAGGGGAAACAATCGTGGCTACAAAAATCAATCTCAGGGCTACAACCAGTGGCAGCAGGGTGTAAGTACATTTTTCACTTTTTTTCCACATTTTATTGAGATTTATAGGCCGCCCTTCTCCCTGAGGGGACTCAGGGCGGCTTACAATCACAAGGGGAGGGGGTGCAATACCAAGAGACAAACAATAGTGAACAAAATAAAATGGTAAACCACAACATGCATTCAACAGTCAGCACTCGGGCGGGTAAATTGGAAACCTATCCCCAGGCCTGCTGGGAGAGCCAGGTCTTGAGGGCTGTGCGGAAGGTCTGGATGGTGGTGAGGGTACGAATCTCAACGGGGAGCTCGTATACTTCTCAATTTTAAATAAAACAATTTTTGTTTGCATATACCTCATTCATTCTTTTTCTAAGTCTCATAAGTAAGCCATAAACTTAAATTTGACATGACATTGTGCTCTCTTTGGTTTTTTTCAGCAATTCTGGGGTCAGAAGCCATGGAGTCAGCATTACCACCAAGGATATTATTGAATTCCCAAATAAAAATGAACTGATCCATATTTCTTCAAAACCTTCACAAGAAATCGACTGTTTTCTTTAGTAGGCTAACTTTTTAAACATTCCACAAGAGGAAGTGCCTGCAGGTTCCTTTTTTAGAAGCTTTGTGGGTTTTGGTTTTTTTTTTTTTTTTTGTACATTTTTAATTGCAGTTTTAAAGTGAATCTTAAAAGAACCTCAGCATTGTGCACGATGAGCGAATGTGTCAGTATTTCAGGGTTCTTACATTTTATCTGTAAAATGTGATTTTTTTTTACCACAACAAAAGTAAAATGTTGCTTTGTATCTGGTGTCCTCTGATTAAAGATTTTTTTTCTCTCCCTCCCCTCAATTTCTAGGAAACAGTCGTGAGTCATCAAAACAGAATATTTAGCAACCAGGCTTTTTGTGCCCTCCCCTCCCCCCCAAAATACAATGTAAATAACATTCATTACACTCCATCTTCCACTCCATCCTCTCTACATAGTTTTTAGGTATGGAAGAAGGAAGAAAAAGTAAATGTCTTTTGGCAATAAAAGGGGTATTTTTTTAAAATTTGGCAATGTTTTTGAAGAGGCAAAACCTTAAAGCTAAATAGTGATGGTGGAGTGCACATCTAACCTGGTTGCATTTGTCTGTAGAGGCTCAACTTGTGAAGGTACACACCATCAACTTTTTCCATTGTTCTGCATTTTGATTCTGAAAAAGCTGGCTCTGCCCATTTCTTATTAAACAAACTTGTTGTAAATCCAGTTGTCTAATGGGATCTATATGAAGTTAGCTGTGTGTCTGTAACCCTTTCCCCACAAATACTGTGTATTTAGTGTGCTTGTAGTAGTATACTCCACCATTTTGTAAACAAATGAAATTGTGATTCACCCATTTTATATCTAATTTTTAATCATGTTAGTTTTCAGATGGGTGTGTCTCCTTAGCCTGCTGATTTACTTTAAAGAAAGTGGGTGGAGAAATTAACTTTAGCCGTTTGTTTGCAATAAAATAAAATCATTTTACTCTTACTCTGGGATTCTCACCACATTGGTCTAAAATCCCTTTAATGAAACAGTTAGCTTCAATGTTTAAAGTAATCTGATTTCTGAGAAGGTTCAAAATGTATGCTCTCCACATCCTATGATATAGGGGAGAGAACCCTACACAAATTGTCATTTTAATAGAAAATATGGAAATATGCCTGTTCATTATTTTTGCAGTTTGAATTCCTGTGTTGCAAGTTACTACACTAAAGCTGATAATGACTTTCTTATGTCCACTAATAGTGCTTAAACTCCTAACATCATTAGCAGAATTTTGCAGAACTGTGACTGCAGTTTAATATAGATGAAATTAGTTGCAGAGAAGAATTGCTTTGGGGGGTGGGGTTGGGTACAAGTGACTTTAACAGGAGTAAAATGAAAGTGGACATTTTTGTGCATTTTGTCGTGAATTCCATTAAGTTGGCAGTCGGTTTGCATGTACTATCTTCAGCATTTCTAGTTCTTGGGAAACATGTTATCCATAGATTTTAATAGCTTTCAGCAAAGTAATAGAATTTATTTTGATTGAAAAAAGATTTGTTTCCCAAAATGCACTCGGCCTTAATAAATTTTAGGCACGCCTGAGGATCATTTCTCCTTAATTTATTTGTTGTATTTTGTGCCTTTCCCTTCTATTCCTCTCCCCTTTGTATTTGGGCTAAGAAAGGTTTTGGGATGCTTTGGATGGATTTTTGGGAGCTTAGTGCATGCATTCTATTCAAACTTAATATTATTCTGACAGTATTTACTAATATGAACAAATTATTCGTAAATTTAATTTACTAGGAAACTACTCTATGGAGCAGTCTGCATTCATGAAGGTACGATATGATCCCCTTGGACATGATATCAAAATTTGTTTTCTGTAAAGAAAGCACCTATTTGTGAAGGGATGTGTTTGCTCTTAAAAAAAGACCCTTTGGGACAGTAGAAAACATTTGGGGAGTTACTTTAGTTTTTGAAAAGTGTAAGTTTGGGGTAAGCTATTTTACAAGTGTACACTACATAATTTCACAATTTGCTTGGCTTTGGCTCAAGGAGCAGGTGGCAACATGAACATGTGGATCTTTGCACAAATCCACTTTGTGCAGCAGTTGGTCCTATTTCCAGATCAAGACATTATTTCACGCCCTAGTTGCTTCCTAGTTGGATGATTATAATGCATTCACTGGGTATGCACTTAAAAAACATTTTAAAAAACAGGTAGTCTAGAAAGTAGCAATGCAGGCATTCTGCCACTTGCTTCCAAGAAATTTCTGAATGCAGTGCTGGTTGTCATCTTTAAACCCTGCACAGTGCAAGGCCAAAACAACTGAGGGACTATCTTGTCACCAGTGGTTTCTGCCTATTTTACCAGATCTGGCAGCGCACATCTTCCAGATCTCTTCTATGAAACAGTATTTCCTTGTGGGAGGAAATATAGCTTTTTTAAGAAGTCTTCCTTGTGGAAAAGGCTCCTGCTGAATTTCAGGTGGTCCGAATTTTCTTGTTTCCCAGAAGACCTGAAAACCACACTGCTGCTTTCAAGATTCAGGGCCAAGATGCTAGCAAGTCCCTCTGTATTATGTTACATATTTTAATTTTGGTGCAAATACATATTTTACCATATTTTTATACACGTTAACTCTTTTCTGCTTTGTTAGCTACAGTTCAGACTCATGTACATTTTCAAAATAAGTAACAGGTGTATTGTAGGTCAGTGATATCCAACCTTTTTCACACCAGGGATTGGTTTCGTGTAAGATAAAAATTTTCCACAGCTTGGGAGGGATGGTTTTGCTTGCTCAACTGCTGCTTACCTCCAATTGTGCAGCCAAGTTCTTAATAGGTCATGAACTAAAACGTAGAAGATAAATACTGCTCTATCAGTTTACAACTTCAGCTGAAAATAGAATTAACTACTTTTTCTCCTCTAAAAACTTAAGTATAACAAAACGGACCAGGCTCCTCAAAATGTCCTGGAGTGTTTCTTGCCATGTTGTAGTACTAGTTAGTCAATTGGGGCTGGGAAGTCCCTGGTTCAAATCCCATTCTCGGCCAAAAAGTTTGCTCCATGACTTTGGTTAAAAGTACTTCCCAGGTTTGGGAAAATAGAATGAAATGCAAGTTGCTGCATAAAATCACCTATTAGTGATTATTTGTCTTTTAATTTGGACTGAGTTTGTTTTTCACTGATCATTGTAAGCTGCCTAGAGTCATGTTTTAAGTTGAGATACAAAATTAAAATAAGGTTGGCTGGCTGGTTAAACAAATCTAGGAACACTTTCTTATTGAAGCATAAAATGATAGATTTAAAATGGCTGCTGACATTGTAGAAATCAAAATAAGATGTTGAACTTCAGACAACTTCAAAAAAAAAATTCAAAGGTGAAGCAATGTATTTCAAACAATATTTTACTATTTCCAAAAATATGAAAAATTATGACCAGTTTCTTTACATATTAGGAGACAATTATTAGCCTCTGAATAGCTATATATCCAGGCACAGATTTTGAAATTGGATATAAGCCCTGTAGAACTGGGATGGAGATGAATAGAAAAAAAAGTATTACTATATTTACAATTTCTATAGGTGCTAACAGTCTACGATCCCTACCAGAAAATCAATTGAGCCTAAGTAGGTTTTAAGATTTACCAATAAATGAAAATATTTGTAGCTCACAGTTGAAATGAGGGGTCCTTAGTATTCTCTGAGTTTGCTTGTTTCACTGAGGTTTCATGACCTCAGTGATGTTACCTAGTTTGAGTAATTAAAGGTCTGCAAGAAAACAAACTCAGAGCACCAATGGCCTCATTTAGATTTAGAAGATTTAATCTACAGAATTTGGGATGCGTAAAATTTGTGGTTGCAACTTTATGATTTGGGCAAAGAAATTCAGCAGCTTCTAGATATTTACAACATGATTTCTCAGTGCACTTGCACAGACTTCATTGGAAAAAGGTACCACATTAAAAGCCTACATTTATTACTATACTGCGTTCTTTACAAATACTTTGTATATCAATATGCAATTAATGAACATACAGAGTTTTTTTACAAGGTATACTTTTTCCCAATTAAAATTAAGGAAACAATCATCCGCTTTTTTAGCAATAAGATATTTTACAAGATCAGTGGGTCATTAAGAGATTAGTAACAATATATTACATAGTATATTTGGGTAAAATGTTTTTTCAACTATTTGGCTCCTTTATAACAATGCCAATTTTAAAAAAGCGATAGGTAGATAATATGTCATACATACATGTGGACACTAGCTTAATGCAAAGCCTGCACAAATTATGTCTGAAGGAATGACTGGCGCAAGGTCATCTAGTTACATCATCTGGTTCTCATCAGTGTAAATGTTTTAAATTTAAAAAAAAAAACCATGTGCCTTACTATATATAAATCAAGTGACAATTCTAAGAAACTAAAGGCCACAGGCACTGCACCTTTACAGTTGAAAAATTCTGAAAAGGGGAAAATGAAATACAGTATGGCAATTTAGAAAGATTGAAATCTACAGAACAAAGGTATAGCTAACATTAGAATCCAGTAATCAAAATTTTTTAGCATAGCATTCAAAATATATTTGTTCTTTGTAGCATGAGTTTAGGCAAACTGCTATTCCATTTCCTATTAATATAGTACTGAGAACAGCAGGAAAATTGTGCTCAGAGGCAGTAGCGGAGAGATTTTTAAATGACTGCTATACTTCATTAAGATCAAAGTAACTAACCACTATTGTCCTTTAGTTTTGGCTATTTTGTCCAATGGATAAAGCTTTCAATGTGCTGTTGCTATATTTTTAATTTATCAGAAAAAACATTGCTAGAATGTGCTACTTTAGAAAGTTGCTCTCAAAGCAGCATATTTACATACAAAGCAGTGATAAAATGAGAATAAAAAACTGAATTTTACAATACAAGAAATGTTTTATCAAATTACAGTAAGGTGCGGTAAATACACATAATCAGTATAAATTATTTTAATGGCATTGCTAAAACTAATGGCTTTTTTCCTGATTTGTTTCTCTCTTTGTGGGGTCAAATGGAGTGCCTTCAAAAAGTATCTTGTTTTTTATCGCTTCTTGAACCATGCGTTGCTGAAACCTTAGTTTTGCATTGTTGTATCTACAATAGAACCTTTAAAAAGCACATAATTATCACTTATCACTTGCATTATTATTTATATTTTGTTTGCTTTATAGCAATTAAAACTAGACAGAATAAGAAAAAAGCATGATTATCACAGAATATAAATCCAACAGTCAGACTGGCACACATTAAAGAAGAACACATGCTATATAACATTTTTCTCTATGGAAAAAACATTTTATTGCCACTCATATTTATATATTTCTGTTTTCTGTGTCAGTCAAAAACATCAGACTTCCACCAGTACTTGTCATGGAAGCTATTTCAAACGCCTTCCCCATTATGCCTACGCAAAAAAACAGCAGACCTGCCTATTCTTTTTTTCATTGCAATAGCCTTTTTTAAAGAACAATAGTTGGAAATTTTAAAAGCTTTTTGGTTACCTAGTCTTAAAAAATTGCAAGGTTGCCAATCAAAAAACAACTGAGTGGCTCAAACAATTTTGGAATCAATTTGATGCCAATTATGAAATCAACCAAGTTCTATATGGAAATTATGGAAGAAAATTTGGTCATTGTTGCCAATGAGATCAACTGGTATAAATTCGGACAGATGCATGGAAAGTACAATTCTTAAGGTAATAAGGAAATCTTACTACAAATAAGTACCGTGTGATTATTAATAAAAGTGTAGAAAAACCATTTGCGTGATCAATTTTAAAACAGTAAGCTTATCATAATTTTTGAATTATACTCACCAACATCCTAATGTTGTCACAAAGAAACCTCCTACTCCCAAGTTATAGGATCGTCTCACTTTGCCTGATGATGAGAAAACATATTGAACGTGTATAATAAGGTAGCAACAACAAAAATATAGGAAATAACAGTAAAACATAATCCAAAATAGTTACTTCTGAAGTTTTAACATAACAATAGACTAGACCATTGTTGGAATACTTATTTTAGTTTTAGTTGAATGGAATTTACTGAAACTGCATTAAACCTGAGATCATCACTGCAGAACAATTATTTGGAAAGCAGAAAGAGTATATTAAATTGATAAAGGAAGAACAGGAGAAACGTGCAAACTATTGAAATAAGATTTCTAGTTAATGACTGCAACAGACTGGTTGATCACTGAATTATTCTTTTACTATTAGTTTTAAGTGATTAACATTTAGAACTTTAAAGTTTACCACTAATATTCAAAGCTTAGGGATTGTTGATAATATGCACTTTTTCTAGGAAGGAATGCAGTGACAGAAACAAGTACTACTATGAAAGATGTGTCAATTGTGTTTATTAAAATGGTGCATTGGTGGCAAATAGTAATCTGAGAAAGTATGATGGGAAAATAAAAAAATAAAAAACTTTACACACAATCACATATAATTTATATGTTAACAGGTCTTTATTTTTTACTTACTAGTTGCCAAAAAGTGTCCAAGCCCTACACCTAGACCACCCAATATTCCATAAAGAAATGATTGTCGAGCACAAGGAATTTTATGGATTTCCAGCATTTCCTGCAGAAAGGACTGAAAAGAAATTAAATGCATTATAGTTAAGATATACTTGGGGCTCACCAAATGTAATTTTAAAATGAACAAAAACAATTTCGCTGAATAATAATTTAAGATCCAATTTCAAAAAAGGCATCAACCTCTATTATAGTTAAGCATAACAGAAATTTGGTGCAAAAGCTTTACTGAGCCACAAAGAGGAAAAACTGAACAGTAAAGTCAAGCAACAATAGCAACAAATAAAACTCATTCATCAAATGTGACTTGTAGTAGATATTTCAGAGATTAAAATTTAGTTTGGCTATAGGAAATATGCTTTGATTATATTGATTTGCAAATTGTCTGATAGTATTAAGTAGATCATCAGCTGGATAGCTCTAATATTACTTTCCTGGTAAGTTGCAGAAGGTGATGCTTGGTCATATTAATAATTATTATCAACATCAAATTTATATTTCTAATGTATAAATTATTCAAATGAATATATTTGGAGGTTTGAGATACAGTGTCATAAGTTACTGGTAACATCAAATTTACTAGTACAACTTAAATAAAGCCATCTGCATTCTGAATTAGTTTCTGATCACGGACCTCACAGTTTTAGGAATGGATCAGTAAGAGCTTCATAACTGAATTGTATTCTTGTTAAGGTTTGGGAAAGGAGATTTTAAGCTTATTTCAGTTTTCATAAATTTCCTACCTCAATATGGAGAAAACTTTAAAATGTGCTAATGCTGGTAAAAAGTAGTATGAAATCTGCATTAAGGAATAAACATTTGTTGATAGAAACAAAAATGGCTGTATATAAGATAATGCTTTTCCCATTTTGTTATATAGAACTGAGAGCTGAATGGGTAGATTTATAACATATATATAACAGGAAGCTAGTCAGAGAGAAATCCAACCTGGAAATAAGGAGAAACTTCTTGGCAGTGAGAACAATTAGTTGACGGAACAGTTGCCTCTTGGAGTTGTGAGTGCAATTCACCATTGCTGGTGGTTTTCAAGAAAATACTGGACAACCATTTGTCTGGGATGGAATAAGGACTCCTTTCTTGGGTGGGATGAGAGTTGGGCTAGAATAACACTAATGTCCCGTTCAGTCCTGTAATTTTCTACTTAAAAACTGTATGTAGTAAAACAAAAACAGCAATGAATATGAGCTGAATATAAAAGTAAATAGGTTGTGGAGGTTTGATTGTACAAAAGAATGAATGAGAATTGAATTGTAAGTATATGGTGTGTATCCCTGCATGTAAAAATATAACAAAGGGTTGAGAAGAATGGGAAGATGGAGAAAGTCATGGTCTTATGGAATTAATAACATCTGCAAAAAAAAAAAGAAGTTTTCAGAACCAAAGGCCACATAGGAAATAGTATATGGATGCAGAGAAACCAATTATTTGCCACGACAGAAAATATGAATTTAGTGAATGGTGTTCATATATCACAAATGTAATCAAACTTTGGAATTTGTTCCTATGAAATATGATGGTGACTTCCAGTTTGCCCGGCTTCAAAAAAGGTTTGACCAATTCATGGAAGTCAGACAATCAACGGCTATTAACACGTGATGGACACTATACCTGTCTTCGAAAGCTGGGAAACTAATGGGGTTCCCTTTGCTGTCAGTTGGCAACTGTGAGAAGAGACTACTGGACTAGATTGGCCAAGGATCCAATCCACCTTGGCACTACTTATGTTTTTATAATGAATTAGATGTAACTACATTTTTTCATATCTCCTGACTTTAATTTCTTCACTTGTCATTCCCTTTCTATACTTTGCATAAGATTTCTTACTCTGAAGAGAATGTTGTGATAAGTATGTGTGTTGTCTGTATTTAGCACTACTGTATAGCCTGTAATACATTGTCACTGTACAAATAAACACAATTACATATTATAAAATATGCATATGCTGTATTAAGGATGATCCTTTCTCAAGAGGGTAAAGATCCTTTGAAAGTCTGATATCATGTAACAGCCACTAAGAATTTAAATTACCAGAATGCTGAACATATTATATTTTATAAAAACTCTCTTCATAACAATTGTTGGTTCTTTGGAAAAATATCAGGTACATTTGGATATTTCTTTAAAACATCAGAACAATAATTGGGATCATATCCCCAAGATATTTTTACTACTACACTTTGTATGTCTGTATCAACAAATACAAGTAATTCAGTTAAGATTAACCATCATTCTTTCATTTTGCTCTTTCCTAGTGGTAGCCAAACTCCTTTTAAAATAATGCTGAGTAGCGGGGATTATGGCTGTTATTTTGAAATAGGGTCGCTTGGATGCAATGGCATTTCCAGAAGCAACTGTCACCAGCCCAACGTAGAAGGAAAAAAAGCAGCCTGTTGTTTTAAGGAGATTTGACAGATTAAAATTAAATCCCACATTTAGCTGTCAAAAGGAGACGAGAGGTCACCGAAACCTTCGTGTTCAGAACTACTGTGTATCTCTGGACGGGGAGAAGAAAAGTCGCCTAGCCTGGACTGCTTGAGAAAGTGGCTATTCATGGTTGAAAAGACGGTACGACCAACCGAGCCCTTCGGGGTTTGAAGCAATTCGGCGAAGAAGCAATTTTCTTTAAAGAAGATTTCACCTCCATTACCTTCTTAGAAATCTTAGTCTCTTCCTCCGTCGCCATGATCAGACAAGCGCTGAGGCTTTTTCCGGCAGTCCGGGCTCAGAACTACGACCAGCGAGTCAGAATGCCGCGATAGGCAGAGAGGCCTTATGCTAAAAAAAAACAAAAAAAACCCCAAACCAGCCACTCTACCCACTCGCCTTTCCCGTGCACCTTCCCGCCCTCCGCCCCCCTTTAACTCGGTCTCTCCTTTATCTCTATGGTGCTGGGAGATTGAACTGACGCCATTTTAGGTCTAGAGATTGCGAACGGGAATCCTTTGTTCAGTGAGATGGGTCACGGAGCAGCGCGCGCGCGTCGTCTGTATGCACGGGCGCGCGCGCGCGCGCGCTCCTTCTCACAGGCCACTGTTTAGCTTTCCCCTCTCTGAGCGCTCAAGGTGGAACTGACATCTTTTTTATATACATGTTTTTCTTTAATTAAAAACACCTAGAAGGCCCCCGTTGTGTACAGTAGTGTAATAGAATGACTAGAGACGCTATCACTATCAGGAGTCTCTGGGAATGATATACTTTCTGGCTTGGAAATTGGAGCTGTAGTGCAGTGTAACTGGAAAGTATCAATTTAGGAAAAACTGGATTAGAATATCGGACTGGGATGAGCCATATTCATAATTCTATAACTACCACACAGTTCGGCTTACCTCAAAGGATAGTTGTGAAGACAAAATGGAGGAATACCACATATGGAGTATTAAAATCCTTAAAGTCATGCTGCCTGGGTCTATTGCAGTATTTTTATATAAATTATATGGAGATATTTGAAATCTTTAGCGAGCCCTTTCAAAATTTCTCTTCCCAAACACACTATACTTTTCTATATCCAGTTTCCAGCTATAAATAAGTATATTACATTTTAGATATATATAGTACAGCCATTTTCATTATGACTTGCAAAAATGTCACAAAATAGCAAGTAATTTTTTGTACGGTCAAGGCACTGTGAGTAAATTGAGAGAAGGTAGAGGAGAGAAAATACCTTATACATGTAGTCCTCAACTTATGACCGTTTGTTCAGTGACCATTCAAAGCTACAATGCTGAAAAAATTGATTTATAACCATTGCAGCATCCCTGTTGTAGAAAGTTAGCACCCACCCTAAAATATGAAATATTTTAGGAAATATTAAAAAGGCAGAATATTTCCCCTAAAAGAGAACAGAAACAGAAATCTTAAGACAGAAACACCAGGATAAGATGCTGAAAGTCACTTCAGGAATTGATATATTGGATATAATTAATTAAAATATGTATATGATAAAATGTTATAGGAAGATATTTTAATGATAACATTTTATACATAACTTGTATAAACTTAAAGAAAATAAATGAAAATGACTGTGATAAGAATTCCTGACATTTGTAGGAAGTGTGTATAATTCATTATAAGATATAGATCCATCTGCCATCTGGTGGTTATATATAACATTTGTCTTTGCTTTTAAGAAAGTTTGCTCCTTCATGTTATCAAGATTGCAGTATTTTTATATGCTCTTTTATATGCTTAAAAATACATAATTTTCTTTGTATGGATAGAATGGGGAAGGTGAAAGAGTAGATAAAGCAAGTTCATATTATTTGAAAAGCAAATTAAGGAAAATTTAACTCACTGTAGTCTCACTCATCTCTTAGTTATAGTTAGTACTAGTTATATTTTAAATTAATGTACAGATAATCATTTGCAGAATAAAATACCTATAAGCATGGTTTGCAAAATGAGTAAGAAAATATTCCTAAAATGATTGAAATAAAAAAGTGCAGCAAAGATAAAACATTTTAAAAGAACCACGCTTACAACATTAAGGTAAAAGCTCTGTTTCCCTAAACATCTTTAGCAGGGAGTAAGCCACACAGTGGCATTTACTTCTGAAAAGATTTGGAAATCATATATCAGATTATTTCATAAAATACTCTCAGATTTAATGAAGTGATTAATATATAATTATTTAAATGTTGATAAAGTGTTCTTGTATTTGCTGAACCATATTCTGCATAATGCAATCAAAATACAGTGCTTAATACTTGCTAGGGAGTACTATATGAGTTGTACATGAATATTCAGGAATAATACTGACTACATGAATGGAATGTAGTTAATTTGTGTTGTAAGAACTAATAATATCACTATCATGCAGTATGTGTGATGTAAGTAGTTTTTGTTCAAAATAGATCTTTATGAGCTTATGTATCAGTGTAATCACAGTAAATTCATGATAATTATTTATATAAAAGCTTATGTCTTTAAACAGGTGTTGTGTAATGATACACAAGGAAGACAAACCTTTACTGTGAGCTTATAGACTTAATGAGAAAAGATATGGAATATTAAAGGAGAAGGAAAACAAGGTATTGTATTGTATTGTATTGTATTGTATTGTATTTAATAGATTTATAGGCCGCCCAATCCCGGAGGACTCCAGGCGGCTTACAGAAAGAAACAAATCTTAAAAAAATATAAAGAATTAAAAAGAACAGAGAAAATAGATTAAAACCACATCATGCACCCACTCTGGTCGGGGCTGGACCTCAGTCATGAGGTCAGCCCCCAGGCCAGCCGGAATAGCCAGGTTTTAATTGCCTTTCGGAAGGCCATGAGAGTGGGTAGGGTCCAGATCTCAGGGAGTAGTTCGTTCCATAGGGTCGGAGCAGCTACAGAGAAGGCCCTCTTCTGGGGAGCCGCCAGCTGACATTGCCTGGCTGACAGCACCTGAAGAAGGCCCACCCTGTGCGATCTTATCGGCCGTTGGGAGGTATGCATCAGTAGGCGGTATCGCCTATCGAGGTCCTAAGCCATGTAGGGCTTTAAAGGTAATGACCAGCACCTTGAATCGCGTTCGGAGACCAATAGAAAGTCAGTGCAGCTCACGGAGGATAGGTGTAACATGGGTGTATCTTGGTACACCCAGTATCACTCGTGCGGCTGCGTTCTGGACTAGTTGTAGTCTCCGAACACTTTTCAGGGGCAGCCCCATGTAGAGCGCTAGAGGTAGAGATTACTGGTGTGAAGTTTAGCTGGAGAACCCATATTACAGATTTAACCAAGTGATAGTATTTTGAAACACAGTGAATGACCGGCTCAACTTAAAAATGTTTTGCTAGGTTAAACTATTTGGTTCTTTTCCAGCAATAGATAGACATCAAATTATCTTTGGCAGCACACACACACACACACACACACAAATCAGGATATGAGCCTAGATGTATCTAGTTGTTTGTTATAGACACTTGGTAATCAAAGATGAATGACCTCAAATGAATACTGTACTTAAATATGATAGATTATATGTATCACTTCAAGAAGTAGCTGGAAATGTACTGAACAATATAATATAAACATACTGAAAAAATTAAAAGACATGCATTCAAATTAATTAATGTTTTTTAAAATCATGTTTATAACATTAAATTAGAAAGGAAAACAGAATATCAGTTAACTTGTATTATCTCATGAGAAATATCAAATAAATCTAGTGGAATCAGTTCCTGATCTTCATCAAATGTTTGTTTATGTCTGATCCTCCAGGAGCTCAGTTTCCTAAACAATCCTAAGAAAGATGCAATTTTGCCTTTGTTTCTCTCTTTCTTAGCTTTAGTGCAAGGTTTGTTTTTCACAGTGTTGTATTTTCCATGCTGTTTTTTACTTCTAAATAGTGATTTTAAATTTCTGTAGCTGCAAGTATTGATTAATTTTGTAGTTTCTGTTTTTGTTCTTTGCATTTTTGTTTCAATGTTCAGGAAAGCCATGAATCTGTCATTCAGTTTCTTGCTGTTTGCTGTTAATTGAGGTAGTTTTTCTGACAGTTCTAGTAGATTGACAAATTCAGTCATCCTTCAAAAAACCTCTCGATGTTTACTGCTTTCAAGTTCTAAGAACAGGAAAATATTATTTACTTTAATCAGTAAAAGCCTTAATATTTAGACATTGTTAAAACTTACTAATCTTGTTTCTGTTAATGAATTTGGCAGATATCCCTGGATCAAAACATTGGATACACAAATACAGCGTCAGTGAAGTTCTTCAAAGAATGTGTAGTATTCTGTTTCTATGGAATCAGACGACATCACTATTGGTTGAGTTACTTCATATATCAGCTCAGAAATAGAGATATAGTGCATATAAGAATATTCATCAAAACTATACCTGAATAATTACACATTCAATTTGAGATTTGCTGGTAGGGATCCTATCCAGAGGTGGGTTACTGCTGGTTCAGGCAAACCGGTAGTAGAATTCAGGCCTGGGTCGCAGAACCAGCAGCAACCCAGGCCTGACACCCCCCTCCCAAACTGGTTCCCTCACTGTGGCTTGGCTGCCTCCATTTTGAATTTGTGACTGCACGTGCGCAGCTCACTGTAAGTTGTTCTGCACATGCACACAAAACAATTTACACAGAACAGCGCACGCACATTGCGTGCGGGTTATGAACTGGCAGTAATACCAGCAGCAACCCACCCATGATCCTACTGATGGCCTTGCATAGATGTCACTTCAATAATCTTATTCTGTACATTTAACTGTTTGTTTAACATTTTTCTAACTGAATAGGACAGCATCCTAAAATGTATAAAATCATGGAAATTCTCATGTCTTCAGCAAAGTTATGAAAACTTCTGTGCCAAGTAAAATCAAATCCAATCCATCACCTAAGCTATTCTTAGCCACCATCTGTGAAGACTTATTAGTATAATTTGTATACATCTGTTCCTATAACATAGATTTCAGAAATGCCTCTTTCTACACTGGTGTCATGCACGTTATAACTATAATAGTTGCTATTCAAAAGCACGGTGAATGAAGTACTAATTCAGACTTTCAACTATAGCTATTATAGAAAACTAGTCATACTGGAGTGTAAAGCATAGTGACATGTATCCTTTTTATATTTACAAAATTAAATTGTGTATTACAGTGGGTGCTAATTCATTGCTTGATGAAATAAAATGCTGGTTGTTATCTTTAAAAAGCTATATAGGCTGAGCCTAAACTCCATTGAGATAATGCCTTTCCGTGAGAGCCTCCATATCACTAAGATCATCTGCGGTTTGCTTAGTTGCTGCAAACTTATCTTATGGTAAGGATGGTGTAAGGTGGGTGTGGAATCATTCTTTTGTGCTTTTTTTGACCTCTTCCAAATTAAGAGTATGTATTAGCTATATTTCCCTTTAAAAATTTTCATTGTTATTTAACATTTGTATTTCATTTTATCTACCAATAATTAGTATGGTAAACAACCTGAATAAATAGCTTCTATGCTGGCTCACAATGAGCAAAAACCTGTGTGTTGAAAATAAGGGAAGTAATTGTGATGGAAATATGCAAGAACCATTATCCGGACAAAGAGGGCTGAAATATTATTTAAGCCCTGGAAAGCTAGATAATATTCAGAAGCAATTCAGGCAAATGCCTTTCTGATTCACTGTGCTATACTTCCATATTTCTTATAGTTCAATCAGGTTTGTAAGGTTCTGTTGTTATAGCCTCTCAATAAAATAATTGTATTAATAGTTCTAGTCTTTGGAGATGATTTTCTGTTTTGGTCTTCTAGTAGCGCTGGCACCTACATAGGATCACCTAGACAACTAAATAAATGCTGATACCCAGTGCCAATGGGTTTTAAGAGCTTTCCTTCCATGTGATCATAGAACCATATATCACACAGCAGTGATTCTGGATAGTGTATAAAGATTAAAACCACAAAGTATAATTCATAGTGCCCTGATTAAAACCACACCTACTACCCCAGTCCCAAGGTAGAACATTCCTAACCACTTAGCTTGAATCCCTTGGGGAACAAATATGTCTTCAGAGCCTTATAATGAGCTAACAAGAGTCAGGACCATGTATATCTTGGGTGAAGATGCTATTCTTCTGGGCAAGCAAAGCCATAGAGGAGGTGCAACTTCGGAGACCATCAAAAGGGCATTGTTGGAAGAGACCCAAAGCATGGCCTCTTTACTAGATTTGGTGACATGGGCAAAAACAATGGGGCCTAAGGATCCTTAACTCTTTTATTTTCTCATTTATCTGATTTAATTCTGCCACTACTGCTAAGGGAAATATTTATTCTGACATACCAATATTTTGATTTCACAACGTAAAATTAAATTTAACGCTACAATAGTGAAAAATGATTGAAAAGATACATTAAAATTGACAAGATCAAACCACATATTTTTATAAAAACATATTTTTAATAAATTAATGGATTCAAGTTTATAATAGTTAGACATAACAATGTAACAAAAGTCAACATCTTCTGCTATTTCATACAAATACTATGTATTACAGTAAACCTATTTTTAGATTACAAAAATGTGTTGGTGAAAACTATCGTAAACCACCTAAAAGTGAACATCAGTTGTTAACAGTTGTATTGCATGTATTCAAGAAGAACCTCACCATATTTTTATAATGAAACTATCCAGTTTACTAGTGTAGTCTGACATTTGTAAGCAATTAATTTTTGACTTATTAAATATGAATGGCGTCTTAAAAATGGCATTAATAAGACAAAACACCAAACAACTACAGTATTCTTTTTGATAAGAAACAAAATAGAAATTAGGCAGATCAGAGAACCCAAAATGTATTTCTTCTACCCGTTTTTTTTTTTAAAGGTTGAGATATCCAGTATTATAGGTAGAAAGGGTTTTTAGCTTTAATGCACACTATGGCTACTGGAGAAGTGCATTCCCTGCTGAGTAGTAATGCTGGTGAAACATCTTCAACTGTTGCTAGTTAGGGAAACAGATTTTGGCAGGTTGATTTGTTCAAGGAATCAAGTATAGAATTGATATAGCACACGTGATAAGTTATAGAACTCCCATCATTCCCTAAGATATTGTAGCAGTGTCAGAGTTCAGCTGTTTGTGGACATATAATCACTATAAAATGCCACAATATGTATAATAGAAAAGTCCAATAAAATCAGAACCATGTTAATAAAGAATTGCTTTTACTTAGTATGCCATGTATTTCCTTGCATTCCTTACATGCTGTCGTCGTGGATGACTATAAAAACATAAAATGTTAAATTATTCTGTAATTAATAATAAAACCAGTTTATTTTATAGAATTTGATAGAGATTCCAGCAACTCTGGATGGGTAAAATTCCATGGCACTGGTAAGTAATGTCAAAAAATATGTGCATTGTCCTTCCTTGAAAGGAGTGAAGAAATTTCTATCCACCAGCCTATGAATAATTAAGAGCAGAGTTTTCTTTGTTAACATGTCAACTTCCTTAATAGAGATCCATACTACTGGTAGGAAATCTCTTTTCCATATCAATTGAAAAACCAAATTATCTCTTTGTCAGTTTACAGAGAAAAACTCTATAGTTATGATTTTAAAAATGTATTCTCAGAAACCCAATTTAGATGATTGGTTAAAGAAAATAAAATACGGGATTTAAACATTAGATATATTTGAAATTAATATTCTTCACTAATGCAAGCCTTGAAAAGCCTTGGTTTAAACACAGTTTCCAGGTCATTCCTTTCCATATATTTGGAAGAGTCTTAGAACTGCATATATAAAAACCTGAATCCAATTTCAATTAAATGCCAGTCCTATTAATCTCTACCCCAATGAAATCATGTCACCAATAGAAGACGTTAAATAGAAGAAATTCATCTAATATTTTTGCAATTGATTTTTTTGTAGTTCACACAGTATATATTGCTATTTAATGGCACAAAAATGTCTATAACTTATTCATCTAAAACACTCATTGATTCAGCAAAAACACAGTGAGCTGGATAAAGCATTTGGTTTCTTTGTTTGAATCTGGCTGCTGAGAAAGGCAATTACAACTGTCACTTCTCTTTGAGTTTCTGAATTGAAATTCTATTTAACAACACTTTACATCTGTTGGATGATCCACATTTTTAATTTCCAAATGACCTATTATTTACCATGTTCTAAATTAACTCACCCACAAGTTTATATGAATCTGTAATTTATCTGTTTTATCTGCATTCATCTTATGTTCAGATTTTAAATGATATGTGAAACAGGCACTATTATCTGAAAATCTCACAAGGATTTTTCATATCTACAAATCAGATAAAAACATGAGGCAATTGAAATAAAATGACTGCAATTTATCACCCAAAAATGCACTTGTATTTGTAATAAAATATAAATTTGCTCATTGTAAATTGAAAAAAATTGACATAGAAGTAACATTTTAGGAACATTTCTGCTAAATAGTAAGACTACTTTCTGTCTTAGACAAAATTCTTTGTACTGATAATTCTGTACCCTGTTTACACATAGTATTTACTAGTTCCTTGTATACCAACAAGAGTTGGAAGAGGCATACTCTAACCTATTCTATTCCAAGGCAGTAGCAAGGAACACTGACCATTACTATACTTCCACTGATGTTGATGAAGTTATGCAGGCTGTACTGAATTTATTCATTTTCTTTTAATGGCTGATATCCCTCGGGGATTTGTAAACAGCAGCACACAATACTGTAAACAGTTTAACTTCT
The DNA here is from genome assembly GCF_009769535.1 of Thamnophis elegans. Lineage (NCBI taxonomy): Eukaryota > Metazoa > Chordata > Lepidosauria > Squamata > Natricidae > Thamnophis > Thamnophis elegans. Next base: position 71,706,077 of record NC_045544.1, on the reverse strand, counting down.
GCTCAAGTCCAAGTCATTTGATTAGATTAAAATGAAGATTGCATTTGAATTCTTCTCGAGTTCTTTTCATTTCCTCAAAACACTTTTTTCACTACATATAAAATCCTGAGCAGAACACAATGGGTTTGAATTAGTTTTCTAATTGCAAACCAAAGACACCATCAAATGTCTATTTACTATTGTATAAGGGAAGTCAGTTATTGATAAAACTTCCAAAGTAACAGTACTTTGGACTAAACCTATATTTTAGTATGATGGCCAGTTCTTGCCTCTGATGCTGAACTTGGCAGAGAAGCTGTTGTTGCAGCATCTTCTGCTTCTTCTAGGACTTCCTGAAGCTCTTGGCTTACACTAGACTGAAGGGCAGCAGGTGTAAGCCATTCTTTTGGTAGACAACTCTGGAGAAAAGGAATACAGGAACTGAAATAGGCAAGACGATTCACCCAACGAGGAATCTCTCTTCCACAGAGAATCTAGATGGAATTGACAAATTAATCATTTTTAAAGTATATGCGGGTTCCTATCAGAAATCAATTTCTCTTAATTGAAATATTCAAATATGCAGTTATAGTACAATGCCAGACTGGATAATATGTTATAAATCTAATTTTCAAACAGAAGTAACTTTGACAATTCTGAAATTGCATGTATACTGTGCATCCATTTTTTCCAACAAAGACTAGTTAGATATAAGTACAATGAAACTTCACTTATACGTATTGAGGGTAATGTGGGTCATGTCATAATAATATCCCAAATACCAAAAATAGTCATGTATCGACACCACTTTAGCCACATTAACACTACTTTAGCCATATCTGGGTTACATTAGATGTGCCAGACTTGTCTCTTATTTTAAAGTGATGCCTATATGGAAATTTGCTCTACTGCATCGAAAAATCTGGGAAATGGAGGTCCATTAATAAAAGTTGCAGCAATACTAATAAAAAAAAAGTACAATAAACATTATATAGGAGGTCACCAATGCTGTTTCCACTATTATTTTCTCCTTATGTATTTTTTCAATAAATAGAACAAATCCCACAGTCCTCGGTTGCATCTGAGAAAACATATTATGTGTTCATGAAATAATTCTTTGATAATTTAACTCCTCTCTAGAGATGCAAATTGAATATTCTGTCATTGCCAAGTGCAAACTGGAAACACACTCGTAACTTAAGGAGTCTATATAAGATATAAAAAGGTTACTTTTTTAAATAATATAAATTAAACTTGCCTCTGATAAAGCTGAAGAAAAATGATTGCAGTTTTTGTGCATTAAGTGATAAGCATTTCCCTTAAATTCTTTTCCAAGTTCTTCTATAATTTTTTCTGCATCTTCCTCCATGAAGTCAGTACTTCCAAGAACAACAGCTTCTCTGCAATAAAAGACTGAAAATTAAAGGATTCTTGCAATTCAGACAAGAGTTTTTTTTTCATTTTCATTCTCTTTTGAGAACACAGATACACTTCTGGAAACCGCCTTTTGAACTTCATGTTTAATGAATATTTCACAATATTGCTTTTTTACAGATCCTGTGTTTTATATATAGGAACATCAACTTACTTGTGTAGGCTTATTTTTTTATCTATAGCAATTATGGGAAGACATATATGTCTTTTTATATGACAGCACAATAAATAATATCTTACTATTCGAAACAAGGATTAAAATTAGCTCCTTTTATTAATAAGAGATGGGACTTTTGTGTTCGGTCATATAGTTTAGAATTTACAAGTTGCAGTTCATAGATACATGGAAACTTTAAATAAATTTCAGAACACACTAATGAAAATTGCTTACTTGAATTTAAATGTTTCCCCTAATTCAGATGCATTGCCTGGTAAAATCTCAAATATTCCAGAGAAAGGATATGGATGACCACCATAAGCAAATTCTGAAAGACAAATTCAAGATATTATCTTTAGTTAGTTGTGCTTTACTTCCCTATACAAATAATTTTTCAAGCATGCTTAAAACTGATATACTATCATATAAAAAATATTGCTACAAAATCTAGACAAACCTTAATACTTGGTACTTATAATATGCAAGATTTATATTTTAGTTGGGAATATTAAGTTAAAAGATAGTAAGGCAAATGCTATTTATGCCAGGTAAATCCCCCTCTTCTGAGGGAGACAGGTGGTTAAAAAAGATGAACTATAAACAAGCAAACAAAGTATCTCTATGTATAATCATGGAAAAAAAACAGAATTATTGCAGTTTTGGCTGTAGTAAAATTTGCCACACTCCCCTGGTAAGATGAACATACAGTGGGGCAAAAAAGTATTTAGTCAGCAACCTATTGTGCAAGTTCTCCCACTTAAAAAGATGAGAGGCCTGTAATTGACATCATAGGTAGACCTCAACTATGAGAGACAAAAAGAAAAAACAAATCCAGACAATCACGTTGTCTGATTTGGAAAGATTTTTTTTTGCAAATTATGGTGGAAAATAAGTATTTGGTCAATATCAAAAGTCCATCTCAATACTTTGTTATATATCCTTTGTTGGCAATGACAGAGGTCAAACGTTTTCTGTAAGTCTTCACAAGATTGGCACACACTGTTGCTGGTATGTTGGCCCATTCCTCCATGCAGATCTCCTCTAGAGCAATGATGTTTTGGGGCTGTCGCTGGGCAACATGGACTTTCAACTCCCTCCAAAGGTTTTCTATGGGGTTGAGATCTGGAGACTGGGTAGGCCACTCCAGGACCTTGAAATGCTTCTTACAAAGCCACTCCTTCATTGCCTGGGCGGTGTGTTTGGGATCATTGTCCTGCTGAAAGACCCAGCCACGTTTCATCTTCAATGCCCTTGCTGATGGATGGAAGGTTTGCACTCAAAATCTCATGATACATGGCCCCATTCATTCTATCCTGTTCATGGATCAGTCGTCCTGATCCCTTTGCAGAGAAACAGCCCCAAAGCATGATGTTGCCACCCCTGTACTTCACAGTAGGTATGGTGTTCTTTGGATGCAACTTAGCATTCTCTCTCCTCCAAACACAACGAGTTATGTTTCTACCAAACAGTTCTACTTTGGTTTCATCTGACCATATGACATTCTCCCAATCCTCTTCTGGATCATCCAAATGCTCTCTAGCATACTTCAGACGGGCCCAGACATATACTGTCTTAAGCAGGGGGATACGTCTGTGTTGTGACTCAGCAGATGTCTGCTGTGAGTCTTTTCGGGATACAAGATTCATTATGCAGCTGGGGCTTGTTAGAGGCAGGTTTGGAGATAAAAGGACGGATGCTGCCACGCCCTAGTCGCAGGAGTCAACGTTCCTTCGTGCGTACAACATTGCTTGATACACTTGGATAAGTGCTTTGGTGTTTCCTGTAACCCTGATTCAAGGCTACACTGGAGAAGTCATTGCTTGTAAGAGTTGTTTTGTTTTTCATTCCATTATCAAGTCAGAGACTGTATTTATGTTATTTTTGGGCTCGAAGCCAGTTTGAACTGAGAACTGATAAAGAAAGTTCCTTTTAAGTTTATTTGTCTTGCTGTTTGTTAAGAGCCGTGAAGGGGGGACAGAACACGTCTGGCACTGCAGGATCGGAGTCCCTGGTGGCATAGTGTGTTACTGATGGTAGCCTTTGTTATGTTGGTCCCAGCTCTCTGCAGGTCATTCACTAGGTCCCCCCCATGTGGTTCTGGGATTTTTGCTCACCGTTCTTGTGATCATTTTGACCCCACGGGGTGAGATCTTGCGTGGACCCCAGATTGAGGGAGATTATCAGTGGTCTTGTATGTCTTCCATTTTCTAATTATTGTCCCACAGTTGATTTCTCACACCAAGCTACTTGCCTATTGCAGATTCAGTCTTCCCAGCCTGGTGCAGGTCTACAATGTTGTTTCTGGTGTCCTGCCTGGATTTCTTTTCTCATTTTGTCTCTCATAGTTGAGGTCTACCTATGATGTCAATTATAGGCCTCTCTCATCTTTTTAAGTGGGAGAACTTGCACAATTGGTGGCTGACTAAATACTTTTTTGCCCCACTATATTTCAGATGCTTGGCTAACTGTTCCCATTTATGATCAGTTGCTAAAGTACCCTGTGATCATCTGATTGCCATTTACAATCTTCTCTGCTAGTCTCTCCAGAAAATCAATGAGGAAGCAGATAAGGAAATTTATAAGCAGAATGGACATTGGATTTGTCTGTTCTGCTATCATTTCTGCCCCACTGAAGTGCCAAGGAATTTCCCCTCTGAACACCACTGTTCTTATGATCATCCAGAAGGACCCTTCTCCAAATTGTCCTTAAAATTATGTGAATGGGGCCTGTTTACAGAATGAAGTGAAGTAACATTAGTAGTCAGCAGCTACAGAACAATAGAAAGCAATAGCAATAATAATTAGACTTATATACCGCTTCATAGTGTGTTACACCACTCTCTAGGTGCTTTAGAGTCAACATATAGCCCCCAACAATCTGGCTCCTCATTTTACCAACCTCAGAAGGATGGAAGGCTGAGTCAACCTTGAGCCGGTCACAATCAAACACCTTGCAGTGGGCAGAGCTAGCCTGCAATATTGAAGTCTAACCACTGTGCCACCATGGCTCCCCCACCCTTACAAAGAAAGTCAACTGGGGCATAGAGTGAGCCCAAGTCTCCCAGATGCGATGGGGTGGGGAAAAGGCCCAGATCTTTTGGCTATGGTGAGAAACCTGGGTTCTCTCCCTGCCTCAGGAGGCCCAGGTCTTCTCCTGGCATTTCGCACAGCAAATCCAACTGGGAGAGCTGGATTGTGATAAATTTAAATTTCAAAACTGATGTGCTGCTCCTTCCAATCTCTTCCTACGAACACAAAAAGTTCCATTTTAATTGTTCCTTGTAATAAAAATATAAGGCTAAAGTTAGGTACATACCTCTACCATATATCTCAATTCCTGAGTGAAATACTCCAATTCCAAGGGAGGAGGTGTATTCATTCATCCAGTACTAGAAAAGAACATGGGAGATGTAGCTAAATGTAAATAATTTTTATTTACATCCCACATGCCAAGGCAATTATCTTTGAGGGGGAAGACCATTTTAATTATTTTCCCTGAAATGTTCAAAACATTGTTTGTTAACCTTTAAGACAGTCAGAGCACAGTGTAATTTAACCAGGTGACAGGAAGCTTAACAATCCAACGCTGCTTTATTTACTATATTGAAGAACAATCAGACAACTAAATTCAAGCAACTTTTCTCACCCATTAAAAATACCTTTTACAGCTACAGAAGAGGAACAGCTTTTTTACTGGACAAAACAGACTGAAACTGATTTGAACATGGATCTGAAAGTTGATTTTAAAATGTTGACTACAAAAGTAATATTGGATATTGCCATATTGGAAATACAAATGAAACTCATGGATGAAGGCTATAGTCTTAATAATGAATAGCAATAGCAATAGCAGTTAGACTTATATACCGCTTCATAGGGCTTTCAGCCCTCTCTAAGCGGTTTACAGAGTCAGCATATTGCCCCCAACAACAATCTGGGTCCTCATTTTACCCACCTCGGAAGGATGGAAGGCTGAGTCAACCTTGAGCCTGGTGGGATTTGAACAGCCGAACTGCTGAACTGCAGTCAGCTGAAGGAGCCTGCAGTGCTGCATTTAACCACTGCGCCACCTTGGCTCATGAAAGGTAACATACAAATAATAAATAATAAATCAGAAGAATGACTTGGATAGCTTTCTTATCTTGGCTGTACAAAATAGATATGTTGAAACTAGTGAAGGAATTTCTGAGAGGAGACAGAGAAAATGATAAATCAACTTGTGGGACATTATTTGAAATGATTAAAGATCAAGTTTTTAAAAAGTAAACAGTATAAACCAGATTAATTTGATCAAGATTAAAACATATATTGCTGTTTCTGGTAGCTTTTAACAGACATAATTCCCAATAATCAAATCGCAAAATCAGAATTACATTTCTCTTAGTTTGTTGCAAAGACCAAATGTTAGCTTCATTAACAATTCATTGCTTATAATACAAGAAGATATTTTTTCATTCATACCTCATCCCATTTTCTATAAACTCTTTTAATTTTTTGCTCTCCTTATAAATCAGCACAGATCCAATAAAATTAAAAATTAACAATAAAAATTAACAAAAATACTTAATAACACATATAACCTCTTTTTCCATTAGCATATATTTCTTTCATCCCTCATATTCCTGTAATGTCTAACAATTAGACAGTAGGAAAAAAAACCTATTAATGCCAAAGTAATCACCCCTTATTTAGATATCAAAAACTAATCTATTACTTCATTAGACATTTTCAAAAGAAATACTATATAAATAACCACTCAACATCACCAAAATAATTATTTAACCATATTCTGATACTTAGGTTTGGAGCACCTAGGTGTTCGAGAGCTCTAAGCACCTAAAACTTTGTACTTTTTACTGTTTAGGCATCTAAGTCACATAATGATAGAGAGATGATGAATTACAATTAGATTTTGGGATATCCAGTAAGAATAATTGAGAATAATTCTAGGAACATTACCGATGAATTTACAAAAAAAAGTAATGGCCATTCAGAAATCTATGTAAAATCTATCTGATGTGAAAATCAAGTATAACAGATGATTTAAGATTAAGTGCTTTATAAAAGAAATATAAATGTTAAAACGTATCAATTATTTCTAATTTTGACTACAAAAAAAATCTATCAAATAAAGTATATTCAAATAGGTGTTACAAAGTGGTTATTCCAACAGTGATAACAAAATGAACACATTTTAATCTTGGTTTACAACAACAATTGAGACCAGAATTTCCTTCGCTCAGCAAGTCACAAGGTGCTAGATCACGAATGTAACCTTAGCAATGCCAATTGTGGGAATCTCAGTTTTCATCGTTAAGAGAATCCCTACATGTTGTTAATAAGCAAGACCATCATATTGTCACCATTTGTGAACACCTGCTGGCTTCCCCATTGATTTTGCTTGACTGAGAAGACACTGCATCAGCTGGAATTCTGAGGACTGATTGTAAGTCCCTCTTGTTAAACACTACTGAACATTCACTGAGCAAGTGATGTAAATCAATGAATTTCAATACGATGACCTATCTCTAGAAATTTCTTATGTTTTCAACAGAGCTTCCTCTAGAATTCATTTGGTTCCAAACGTTTATTCCAAACTTTCCAAAAACTGCAGAAAACTTTAAATTTAGTTTTCTTGAATATCTTTTATTTCTCAAAAGCAGACTAGAAATACTTGTTAAATCTATGTCTTGTTGTTTTGGTTTTTCTTTGCCCAGTTTGCATCGCCACAGAAAGCACAGTGAAGTTCTGCTTGTGTGTTAGCAGCCCTCAGCAAGGGAGGCAATGAGCTGTTCAATTACTGCTGCAATTGAAGACTGAGAAGGCAGGGGAACTTAATTCATTTGTCAAAAGCTGGATAAAAGCAAATACTATCAGCCCTTCCCTGTGTTACTAATTCATGGTGATTGAAATCACAATAGGCTGCTGAGAGTGCTATCCAATGGCTTGTCCTAAGGTAATAGACCTCCCTTCTGAATTCTCAGATAGAATATAATTGGTACAAATCAGAATGCAGCTGCATAAGCATTATTACAACTCACATTTTGACTTCGCAATGAAGGTAAGAAGCCTTAGGTGTATTTAAGACCAGTAGAGAGAGTATGAAATTAGACATCTACTGTTCAATGTCTTGCAGGTTGTAGACATGGACATGTTTAAATAAGCTGTTTGCAATTTCAACACAAAGTGACTACTAACATAAAATAAATTCTAGTAATTTTATTATAACTCTTATAAATTCATAGAACACACTCAGAATGTTCAATTATTGTACAAAGTTTTGAAGTCAATGACATTAGCAAGAACATCTTATTTTAATGAGCTGAAATTAAAGATAGGCAAGGCACATAGATCCAGACATCCTGGCTTTTTTGGTATTGCACTTCACCCCAAAACACTTTCTAGCTTGGTATTCACAAATTTTATCTTGTTCCCCGAATTATTGCAATCAATATCTTGTCAACATAGCTGCTGAAATCTTAGCATCAACATTTAAAAGAAATATGGGGTAATAACTTGGACATTAGATGAGATCCTTATCTGCCCTCAAAATTATAGTGATAAAAATCTTTATAATAGGAAACTGGCAGAGCTTTACTTTAATAAAATGCCCGAAATAATTTCAGAAGTGTAAGAGATACTTTCTTGTACAATTTTTAATACCTATCATCCAGAGACCTTTCCAGATTTCATTTTATCAACAGCATCAGATACTGTATGCTGTAATGTTGAGCATGTAGCCAGCTCTTCTGGCTCTGTATCTAAAACTTCTGAAAGATGTATTATATCTGAATAATTATCTATCTGACTAGCTATAAGGATATGTATAGAATATATAGTTTTATATAATTCAAAGCATTGAAAGTTAGTCTCGTTATAGCTGGGGTAATGTGTTCTTGAAAAACCCCTTACTAAAACTGTTATTTTACCTTGTTCGAATGAGAAATTAACATTACCCGGGTTTCTCTCCGCATCCCCAATATGTTCATTTCATTGGTTTTAAACCATATTCCATATGTCATATAATTCAACTTTTCTATTTTGTGATTCAATACACTTTTGATCCAGAAGCATAGTTATTATCTTACTACAAATAAATGCTTTAAAGGTATCTCAAACTATCCCCAAAATGATTTGAACTGCAATTTGATTTGGAAAAAAAATGTATCTCTTTCTTTTATTGTTCCATAAACTGCAATTCTTCCCATAAAGAATTCATAGAATCATAGGGCTGGAAGGGACCTTGGAGGCCTTCTAGTCCAAGCCCCTGCCCAAGGCAGCAGGTGTTTCTATCATACAGGAAAAATTGTTGTCCAATCTTTTCTTGAAAACCTCCACGATAGAGCACAACTCCAGGACGCAAGTTGTATCACTGATTAATCATTCTCACTGTCAGGAAATTCCTCCTTAATTTTCAGGCTGAATCTCCCTTTGATTAGTTTGCACCCATTGCTTCTTGTCCTGCCTTCAGCTATAGAGATTAGATTGATGTCGTCTTCCCTGTGATAGCACTTCTAGTATTGGAAAATTGCTATTATGTCTCCAGAGCCTTTTCTTTATTAGGCTAAACATACCTAGTTGTCTTAGCCGTTCATTGTATGATTCAACTTCTAGATCCCTTATCATCTTTGCTGCTCTTCTGTGATGCTCTGCCCCAGGATCTTTTCTGTATCGTGGTGACCGGAACCGAACAGTGTTCCAAAGATGGTCTCATTAGTGCAGTATAGAATGATATTACTACTTCCCGTGATCTTGATGTATTAGTATTAAAATACAGGAAGTCCTCCTGTACCAACCGCAACTGACACTGGTAACTCTGTCCCAAAGCGATGTGGTTATAAAGTGAAACGTGACCATGCCCAACTTACAACATCAGTTCTGGTTGCAGTCATGAAGCAGATCACTCATGGTTGTTAAGCATTACGTCACATGACTGACATTTTCGACTTCCAGCAGGCTTCCCCATTGGTGTGCTTGTCATTGGCCAGCTATAAAGCTTATATAAATGCATGATGGTTACCAAATACTTGAATTGTGGTCATGTGATTGCAAGAACACTGCAAATGAATGCTGAATGACTGGTCAGTGAGCAAGAACTACCAGTACCATATGCCACTAACTGGGATACATTTATACATAGCACTACTGTGGATATGTGATTAGAAATTCAAACTGAATCAATCTTGTATATTTCAACTATATTAACCATCAAAAATATAAAACATTAATTCTTTAACATATCCAGGAGGAGTGATTTAAAAACAGGCAAGTGTAGCCTGTTGGAATTAAACATTCATATGTCCATTAAATTAAATTTCTGGATGGATGTGCAGATAAAATTATGATTTGGGGGACTCATTTTCTCTTTTGAAATTTTATTCTGGTGCAAAACTAATTTAAAAGCCTATTTGGCAACTATCACCTGCTTTACCTGTAGTGTAAAGAGATTATCAAAATAACTGTATAATACTGTACATCAGATTTATTTTTTGTCTGATTCAATTATCCATTAACATTTATCCCTACCATCTGAAAATGTCCGCATTTGGCTACTAAAATTATATAATGACCTCTAAAATCTTTTGTTCACAATAAAACTAGAAAATGTTTTCAATATAATTTCCATTCTGGCAGATTTTGAATTTCTACTCATCTGTTCATCCCATTTTCTTGCTAATATTTTTTCTCATTTGGAAGACTGTCGTGTATAAGCAAGGAAATGATATCATTTCAGTCTATAAAACATCTGCCTTTCTTCAGGTACCCATAGTTCTCTAGCTAGCTAACACAGTAATAGAGCCTGCCAATCGTGACTGTGACTTGTAACAATCATAAAGCAAATCGTCACATGACCAACACATTATTATAAATTTTTTTGTGACAGTTATGAAGTGATAGTGAAGCCATAACCCATGGTTCGGTATAGGTCAGTTTTGCCAAAACTCAGAAGTAAATGCTGGGTGTTGGCAAAATTGTTATAAAATGTGGTCAAGGGACTACAGGTAGCTGCAAATGGCTGTAAATGTGGCCTGGCTGCCAAGTGCTCAAGGTGTGATCACATGACTTCAGTTTCCCCAAATGCTGGAACTTTGAACAGTCACTAAGCAACCAGCCATAAGTTGAGGACTATCCTCTTAGTCTTTTAATGTTCCATGACACAATTTGTAATTTCAATTTCTAAGGCAAATTCCCTTGTCAATGACTCTAGATGGTTTTTGAGAGATTCACAATAGTTACTGTAATAACAATAAACATGATAAAAGGATGAGTGAAGGAGAAGAAAGCAAACTCAATTACCTCTCAATTAGCAGATTCATTTACCATCCCAATCTATACAAAGTCAGACCTTTTTTAAGGAAAAGCATGGTCAAGGCCATATGTGATTATAATTTTTTAAAAGCCCTACTTGTATTATTTATTAGAGAGGCAATTGGACTAAAAGTTATGTCCAATTTGGATTAGACATAATCAAAAATCCAAATAATTGAGCCTTCCTAGCATATCCAATTATATAATTAATTCATTATAACTAAGCTCATTATTTAAAAAACACACTTATCAAAACTAGTTTAGAAAAAAAGTAATATAAATAATTATCATTTTTTTTTATTTAAACAGATTAAACACATTTACATTAAATGTATTAAAAATAAAAAAGAATAAAAATATGTAACAAAGCTATCATATTCAAGACTGTTAACAAAACTACTCATCAAAAACCTTAAATAAAAATTTAAAAGGCATGGCACTGTGACCAAGGAGTCATGGCTTCTCTGTTCTGATGTCTGGTTGATAAAATAGTCTTCCCTCTGAAATCCAGAGGTCTCTGCTCTCTTGGCTTTTCAGAATGTCATGCAAATCTGCTTTTTCTTCTATTTCAGGGGTGTTAAACTTGTGGCCTGCGGGCTGGATGCATTACGTGCTGGCTCTGCCCCGCCTGGTTTAGCGAAGGGAAAAAAATCCCCTTATATCACATCATGCCGCCATGAGTTTGCTCTATTTGTTGGACATGGATGTTAGATGAACCAGATATATGAGATTTACGTTGAGTGTCTGTTATATATTGTCTCAGTTATTGTATTATTATTTTAATTCTGCCTGGTTTATACGGCTTTTTTATTTTTATGTTTATTTTGAATTGTTTTTAGCCAACCAAACTTCATATGTAAAATAGGCAGCCATATACATTTTCTAAATAGCAATAAAAATAAAATCAAAACCATCATATCAGGATTTCTAGTGGGCACCTGTCAATGTTCCATACGTCTCTCTTTCTTTCTGCCTCTGAAGCTGCCAAGAAGTCAACAAGAAATTTATGTAACCCATCAGTGACCCTCCAGACTAATAAATCATTTATGAGTAGAGTATTGTAGAAGTATTACCTCTAAATGGTTAAAGGCTTGTTTGAGACAATTAACATCATTTCCAGGATTACACAATTACCTCATACCAATTTCTAAGAATATGCCAAATACTGCATGATACAGAAATAAAGTCCTTAGTGCTTGTCTAATAAGGAGACAAGCTTGATGAAATTCTTGGTATTTCTAAAAGATAGATCTGGTAACAACATATGCTTCTTTTCCATATAGCCCGTATTTGTTGTCATTCTAGCTGCTTATACTGCTTTATCTCAATCAGATCTCCAAAGAATGACAGCAGTATCAGAAGATTTGAAACCCGTATCTTGAATCAACAAGAAGCTGTTAGATTCTGCCAGGGGCAGGGGTCTACAACCTTAAACACTCAGAGCCATTTGGACCAGTTTCCCACAGAAAACACCAGCAGCCACAAAACCTGGGTGGGCATGGCCAACTCAATGTCACTCCTACCCAGTCACATGACCCGCCCGCCATGCCTACCCAGGTTTTGTGGCTTTCGGTGTCTTCTGTGGGAAATCAGTCTCTCTCTCTCCCTCCCTCTCATTTCTGTTTTTCCTCTTTTTCCTCCCTCCTTTTCTTTTTCTTTCTCTCCCCTTTCTCTATTTGTTTCCCTCTTTTTCCTCTCTCTTTCTCTCCCTCCATCATTTTCTCATATCTCTATTTGTTTTTCTCCCCCGCCCCGGGTCTGTCTGTCTGTCTGTCTGTCTCAGAAAGCTGAGGCTGAGTCGACCCAGCGACCTCTCCTTGGGGCTCTTCATTAATCCTTTTCTTCTTGGCAACTTTTGGAAAATCTGGGCTGGCAGAGGAATGAGCACGAGCCACGGCAATGGCTTGGCCGAAGATGACCCCCCCTCACAGAACCCCCTGGCTGGCTGTTGAGGGGCTGGGATGAAGCGCCTGAGCAGAGATTCCTTCCTCAAGCAAGTGGAGCAGCGCCACTGCCGATGTTGATTGAAAAGTGTCCTTGGGGAGGCTTTAAATCTCGCACAGGGGACTTTTACCACCGAGAGGATGCTTTTTGATCAACTCCACTGGAGAAGTAAAGCTCAGGACAGCGGGAAAAGGGGGCTCACCCCATCGAACCTCACATGCCCACCCCGGAGATCAGGCTTGGAGAAAGCCGGAGAACCCTCGCCTAAGATGCTTGCCCGTCAGCCGGTCAACCTGCCCACCCAACACACCTTTGCTGCGCTTTGGCCAAACCTGGCCACTGACTTGAGGAGGGTATCTCCTGGCCCCACAACAACTGGCCAGAGGATCGTGTGAGGAGGAGTCATCTTCGACGTGGCTCATGCTCACTCCTCAGCACCTGTCCCCCTTTCCATTGTACCCTCCTCCTAATCCCATTCCCACCTCACCAGCCCTTGTGTTAGCAAGGTTGGTTTTGGCCATGGCCGGGTTGGGCCAGTGTCTTGGGGCAGAGAACAGGTTGTGCGACCAGGTCGGCAGGGAGCCGCAGGAGAGGGGTCAAAGAGCCACATGCATTTTTGGAGCCTTGGGTTGCCGACACCCGGCCTAGGGTATCTGAAATATGACACTGTCAGTCTCAAGCAGTTTAAAACTGCAATTAATTTCTTGTCTATTTCAAACTTACCTTTTTTACTCTTTTAACTTTAACTTTTATTCTTTTACTTGATCTTGCTCTATTTCCTCTTGGTTTTATCTAACTTATGAACAAATTTTGAGAAAAATACTTTAATGTGATAAGAATCTTAAAATAGACTACTTCCTAAGGAATAATATCAGATGAAATTTCAAAGCTACCTGGAATTTCCCAAATGAATTGGGTGTCAGCAAGAGTTGCCACAAAGTGGGAGAGAATAAATAGTTTCTGGCTTGAAGCCTTACTCCATAACATAGTGCAATTACAACCTCCCCAGAAGCCAAAGCTGAGATGGTGGCTGTGTTGTAGTAGAAGGGAGAGCCTGCTTCTTAAACTGGAGGCATTCTATCTTCCTAAATATAAAAGAAATTGCAAAAGCAATTTAATTAAATGTTTAGCTTACCAGCTCTCTTAAGCACAGTCTACAAACTTTAATTCTACACCTGTCGGGGAAAGAGAAATAAACTGCATCTTAGGACATTTCCATTTTATTGCTCAGGAACCATTTTAAAAGGAGAAGGGAATATTAAAAGTATAAGATGGAGAGTATATTCAACTAATAAATGGAAACACGTGATTAAAATTAATTAACTAATGCAAGGTATGCTAGAAAACTGTACCTCTTTTTATTCCTATAAGTTTTGAATGGGGGAATAAATATAAACACAAATTGTATCTATATCATTGCAAACATTTATATGACCTTTCTTTTACTGTATAGTTCAAAATTATGAAAGTCACGAATGAAGGCACTTATGACACCTGGCCGAAGTTTGTTTGTTGCAGTGCCCCAGTAGTCATGCAATCAAAATTTGGGCATTTTGCAGTATGCCCACCCCCATCACTGTGAGATGACTGACTCACCACCACCATTACTGTGAGCCAAGAGGCCTTGACTGGTACACCCACTGACACCCGGAAAGTTACTACATGCCGGATGGCCTCAGCGAGTTAAGTCCAGTGACGCACATGTCTTTTCCCTCTCCATCCACCTCTTTGCTGGTTGACTTCATCTTCCTGTCCAGCTTTGAGAAAGATTGCCTCTCTGGGTTTGAGGGAGATTGTCTTCACTAGCTTTCTAGCTGAGCCTTACTTTGGATAGCTGTGCCTTTTGGCAGATGCAGAGAAAGCAAAGTAGACTCAGGCATGGACAGTGGTGGTGTAGGAGAGGAAAGGTCAGGTTTCTTGGGATGGGGGCGGGGGGGGGGGAGGAAGGAAGGCAATATGTGTGCTGATGGGCTTAGCTGGTTGAGGCCATCTGGCCCATGGCAGTTTTCCACATTCCAGTGGCCTTCCAAGCCATTCTCCATCCTGAGGTAGCTCTGCGGTCACTTAATGACCTGTGAGGTAGCTTTAACAACTGCAACAGGGAGAGCTGGGATTGTGGTCATTGAGCAAAGCAACCAGTTACAATGACTTACAACCAAAATTGGGCTCAATTGTGGTTGTAACTCGAGGACTACTTATGGTTTTTCTTTGGAGGAAGACTGCAATAATTATCATGTTGTAGTATCAAAAATGACAAGGATTACAGTAACTAAAGCACTCCAGGATGATAGACTATAGAAAGGCAACCCCACTCACCATTTTAATTATAAAAGTCGTTACATCCTTGGAGTTCCTTTTTGAGCTCTTGCTATTTCTACTAAGAGTGTTTTGACTACAGCTAGCACAAATAAAAATAAGTAATCCCAAATATAATATTGAGTTTTCATTAAAGCCTTGGTTTTGCCATATATAAAATAGATATATGGTGTGTCCCCCTCCCCCAATTCTGTGATTCTCTTTTATCCTTTTTGCTCCTGATTCTTCAGAAATTAGAATACCTGGGAATTTTAGCTTTAGTTCCTTCAGGATTTCTGCTGCATGGCTGGAATAATAGGCAGGAAAGAATCTATCTTCCAATTTAATCATGATTTTGAATGAAAATGTCATTTTTAAGGAATCCCAGAATTCTTCATGATGTGATCAATTGAAGCTGCTTTGTTTTAGGTACCAGGACTTAAATCTTGAAAGAACTGGGCCTTTTGTTCCTTGAATTTGAAATCCTTATTGTTTTAGAATATGTACAGTTATTTCCACAAGATACAAATTGCAGCGACATCATTCTAATCTTCAACCTTGATCTGAGCAAAATCCTTAATTTCCCCTTTGTCAGAAAATGGTATAGCTACTGGGGAGGAGGAGCCAATGTCACAACGAGATGGGTGTGTGGTCTCAATGCTCTGAGACTACAGTCAACACTTTTGCCACTGGGTGGTCCAAACGGATCTAAACTGTCCCGAAGAGACGGTGAACAGGAAGAATATGTCTTGCTGATCTCGGGGATACCACAAAATCCTCGAAAGAAGCAAGAGAAGTTCTTCAAGCCAGTGATAAAAAATCCAGCCAAGACTGACAAAGTCGGGGCGGCTCCAAAATGGAAGGATACAGAAAGAGAAAGTGTTTCCAGCTTGTGAGGAATTTTTATTGTTTTAAAAAAAGAGACTGCCTATAAAAACTCAAAAACCAATTTAAATTAAAGAATAGAAGAATCAAGCGGCGGAATTGAATTTGGAATGGTTTTGGACAGTGGTTATCTTTTTAAATGTTATTTACATGGATCGAATCTATGCAAACCTTTTGAAATGGATGGATTAAGTTTTCTTCTTCTACCTTCTCTTTGTGACTCTCTGTAATTTGCAGACAAAAGTTTTCCTCTTTTATTGCTGTGGGTATTTTTCTAATTCATTTAAAGATTGGATCTCTTTTTCTAATTTGATATACAAAAAAAATACAAAAGAAACTCTTTAATAGTGTCTCCGCTTTGGAGGCTGGGAGGTATTGTTGATCTGAGTTTTGTGTATTCAAAACGAAATGTTTTTTTTTCTTTCACGGATTGCTTTGACTTGGCACCACAAGGCTTTAATGTTTGGCTACAGACTGATAAGAGTGCACAGATGTCCCTTTGAAGAATGTTTTCAACCAGGGAGAAGTGAGAGCAGCGTTCTTTGTGAATCTACTTTAATTTTGTTGATCTTTCAAGCTAGAGTAGCTGTGTTTGTCAGAATGACACAATCCTAAGGAAAAATAGAGGTCTTGACTTTGCAAAATATGTTTTCAGAACTACAGAAATTATCAAATATAGTAGAGAAAAAACTGGAATACCTAGAGCACATAACAAGAAAATATGATGAAAAAATTGAAAATGTTCATCAAATGCAAAATGGGGTGATTGAAACTCAAAAAACTGAAGTGGAAAATGAATATAAAGAGACTAAACCTGCTGGTATCTATGGTAATTGGTTTGTTCCTGAAAATGGAAATAATGGAATAAAGAAAGAGAAATTAAATGAAGAGGAAATCTATTTCAAAGGTCAAGATATAGAAGAAGATTAAAGAACCTATGGATTTAAAGAAAGAAATTCAACTAGTAAAAGTTTTGATAACACTGCTGACAAAGACAAAAGGAAACAGAAAAAGGGCATCAAGATTGTATGAGAGATCTTATAAGCAAGGAGTTGCTAAGACGAGTCCATACAAAACTGATCAAGAAGATGACTAGAGGATTGGTATCACAAATGGCAGAAGATATGAGATTGTTTTGTTATTGGAAAGATACAGGTTGATAGATGGAAGAATATAACTTAAAACTAGTTAAACTTAGTGAAATTTAGTGATAATAGATATAGTTAAAGAAATAATTGATAATGATAATAATGTATACAATGTGTAGTGTTATGATAAGTAATAGTTGAATATGAATATTGACTGATACCTATGAAAGGAAGATTAGAAATCCTTTTGGATTATATACAAAGGTTAATAAAAAAGAATTAAGTTATATACAGTTAAGTTTTGATTATTAGGGGGAAAATATTATGATACAGGATATAGTCAAATAAAGGAGCGATAATGATGACAACCTATATTATGTATGAGTATAAGAAAACTAGATGAAAATTACCAACAGTGATTTGGAAAGGAGGATTAGAAAAGTTTGTTATTAAATATTATGGATGTTTAGCTAGAATAGGACATAAGGATTCAGTGTTATTGGAGGATTTTAGAAATATTAAATGAAATGTCAGTATGTGGTTATGTATTAAATCTTGGTATATTTTATGATGGACATTTAAACAATTATAGTCAAATAAAAATGGAGGTATAAGGGTAACATGTATAAATATTTGAGTTAAAATACTTGAGTTAATATGAATTATGCTTGATGACTGTGGAAGAGATGCATGAAACCTTTTGTAACCAACTGATACACTTTCCACAGTAAAGAAGGAAGATTTTATGTGTTGTGGTTTGTTTTGAAAATAAAAATAAATTCTATTAAAAAAAAAAGAAAATGGTATAGCTACTTACAGTAGTTACCGTATTTTTCGGAGTATAAGACGCACCAAGGTTTTGAAGAGGCAAATAAAAAAAACATTTTTGCACTCTGCAGACGTCCCAAAAAGGCCCATTTTTCATAAAAACAGGATCATTTTTTTTAAAAAAGGGCATGAATAACCTTTAGGAGATTTGTAGAATGTTCCTGGGGGGGGGGGGCAAAAATGAGCAAAAAATGCTCATTTGTTTTTCAAAAAAAGGGCATGAATAGCCTTTAGGAGCTTTGCAGAGTGTTCCTGAAGACTGGAGGAGGGGGGGGGCAAAACAAACAAAAAATGGCACATTTTTTGCTCATTTCTGCCCTCCCCAGCCCCCAGGAGCACTCTGCAAGGCTCCTAAAGGCTATGCATGGCCATTTTGGTGAAGGGGGTAGGGTTTTGAGAGGCAAAAAAATGCTATATTCAGTATATATGGTGCACCCAGATTTTCAGCCTCTTTTTTTGAGGGAATACTTATACTCCAAAAAATACAGTATATTTGTAGTGTCTGGCAATTCATGAAGTTTTGATTATCCTCTTACGTCTATGTGAGAAAATAACCTCTCACTGGCTTTTCTCTCATGTCATATTTCCTTATTACTATAGCCAAATCCAACATAACTAGAAGAGATATTATCCAGCAGTTTTCCTCTGTTTTCAGTCCTTTTGGTTGTTTTGACTTGCAAAGTGGTTTTGTTTACACTCAACTTCCATTTAATTCTTTGCCCTGCCCTGTGGATGGTCCTTTTTCAGAAATCTGCTTTTTTATTCGATTCTTCACCTTCATCATGACAAGCTGTCAGTTTAGCCAGCAATCAGTTTCAAATCTTTTTCCAGCAAGATGTCTCAAAGGGGAAGTCATATTTTTCTTGAGTTTCATGCCTTTCGGCCACAACAACTTACCCAATAACTGCATCTATTTAGATAGCAAGTTAGACTAATGGCTTAGTCAGATCCCTGGATCTTCCTGTGTGCCAGAGCGAACTAATGAGCTGTTACTTGTTGGTAAATGTAGCTTACCATGTCATTATACAAGGCACAATGTCTTTTTCCATCTGAAACTACCTGAGAAAGAAGCTATAAACAAACAAAAAACATATGTGTTCCTATAATTAGTTCTATATGACTACTTGTTTCCACACCATGCTAAATTATTTTTTCAATTTTAGTTCAGTGAGTTTATAGGAACCCAATGCTGTCATGTGTAACCTATGGTTTACAGCTCCTCATTATGAGTGAATTCAGCTTGTTTCCCCTCATTAAGCAAGTCACTGAGTCAGCTGCTTGCCTTGAGGTATTTTTCTCTTCCCAACGATGGCAGAATATGACTACTTCATCCTGGCACAGTCTATTACAGTGTTTCTCAACCTCTTCAACTTTTAAGACATATAGGCTTCAATCCCCAGGATTTCCCACTGAGAGTTTAAGTCCAGACATCTGAAAGTAACAATGCTTTTGTATATAGACTACTATGAAATACATAAGATTTGGATATTTTTACATATCATTTTAAATAAATGAGTTTTATGAAAACGATTTATGATTTTTAATTAATATATTTATGTTATAATTTTTAAGTAATACATTTTGTTGTAAATAGTATTGTATTGCCTTTGTTCCTCAAATAATCCTTGCGGATTGACATAGCAAGCTATATGTCATGTAAAATATGTTTTACATTTAGAAATAATATTGTCACTACATATATTAAGAGCAGAAACCATATGTATGTATGTATGTAGAGGGAGAGGGGAGAGAGAGAGAGGGAAAAAAAGAGAAAGAGTGCGCTATTAAAGATTTAATGCAATTTGGAAAGTACCAATATTTTTCTGCTTATTTGCTTTGTTTTAATTTTCAATAAACAAATAACACTGAAATTTGCATTTGAAAAGTCCCTTTCAGAACTTCCATTATTGTAAGAAGCCATTGCAAAATTATTCGAAAGCCCAATATTATATTCTGAATTATAATTAAAGTTATACATTACATATGCAAGGAAATTGAAGAACTATCCATAAAGAATACTTATAGTGGAGAAAAAAAACTTTTTTTCTTTCTCATGCTCTCCCACATTCTCTATTCTATCTTTTTTGTGCCTGATGCCAACAAATTGAAGCAGGATTACAAATGGTTAGTATTTGGATGGCAGCCTCTCGGATACTTCCAGTGCTTTTGGTTAGTGTAGAAAGTAGAAAAACATTGTGGAAGAATATAGTGGCAAACCCTTCTATACTGTTTCTGACAAAACAACATGGATGTGCCTGTGTAATAACTGAGAGTTGAGCTTGACTCAAGGGAGACTACCTTCTCCTCAGAAAGGGACTTGTTTTTATTACTCTCCAAGTACGATGTTATAAATAAATGATAAGCAAAGCAAACATGTTCTTGGGATGTCAGTTACTCTATAATTATATGCATATCTCTGATTTCAAGATCATAGAATTATCAGGCCAGAATAATCGCACAAGCAACAATATTATACTATACTACACTACACTACTATACTACACTACACACTACATATTATATTATGGACTTTAAAGAATGTACTGTTTCAGCTCTAAATCATTCTACGCTATTGTGAATAGTAATGACAAACATGAGTAATAATATAACTTTATAACTTTATAACTATATATAAAGAATTCTCCAGGAGTTATTAGATTATATTTTGGAGAGTAACATTCTTACTTCTATGTGCAAATTCCCATCAGTTTTGAATGAGCAAATATGTAATCTCATGTGCTAAATAATTTTGATAAACTACGAAAGTTATTGCCTTCCTTCCAATAGATCCTTGAAGAATTAAATTCCTTTTAGATGCATAGCTAAAGATAAACATTGCATACCACCATGCACATTCCTAGTGCAAACATATGGTTGTGCTTCTGCAAGAGATATGCTATGGGAAAGAGCTTCTGTAAGATTCAAGCTGCACTACATTTGTGTCACATTCATTCCAAAAATGTATGTAGATCATAAGATTAATATTCCTCACCAGTACATGGTTATATAGCAACAAGGCTGTTTCAGCAAATAGGTATTCAAATGTTATGAAGTTTCTGTTGTGTATTTCACAAATGTTGTGAATTTTCTGTTGTGAAAAACAGAAAATTATGGGGAGAAAATATGAAGTCATTATAATGTTTCACCCTCCATTTATGTTTTAATTAGTATACAAGAGCCCTTTCTGCTCTTCTCTCAAAATTGTGTAATTTATGTCACAACAGTTTCTGACATAAAATATTGAAACCATGTCCACACTTATAATTAAGAAGAAGAAGAAGAGGAGAATCATATCCATAGTTAGCATCATAGTAGTGGGAATCTAATTCCCTGGTCTTTCTGGTTAAATTCCAATACTTTATTCTCTATATCAAAGATATCTTGCAGATGGTTGACAATCACCACTGTGACAATCAAATACAGAAAGATGACTGTTGAACCTGATCTGCGATTATAACATTACATTTGGCTTTACACACACACAGACACACACAGACACACACACACCTTTACATTAGAAAGCCATGTCCTAGCAGCTAATAGAGCTGCTTTAATTTACAGAACAAAGAAAATCTTGAAACAGTCCATTGAGACCCCAGGCAATGTTCAAATCACGAAGGGGATGGAGAGAACCCCCCCCCCCAGCACTCCTCTTCACCATAGCAATACTTAGGGTTTTTGTAGAATGCTAATTTGCTCTGACAACAGAGAACTGGAATATATCCTAATTTTATTACAACTCATCACGCACAAACAGTTAAGTCCAGTTTTTGTCCAGTTAAGTCTGGTTTCCTTCTGATTTATCAGATTGGATTAATTTGCAAGTTAACCAACTCAAGCAAACAAACAGGATTTGTTTTTGCTGAAATGTTGTACTACAAGTCTAGGATTTACAGCTGTTCATTACTAATTTGCTATGTGAAGCAGTTAAAAGATAAGATATGAACTGTCTCCAAGCTTCCAATGTTGCAACTTCTTGATAATGCTGCTTGACTGTTGCCAAAGACATAGAATATAAAGACCAGATGTACATCCTTGTCAAGAAAATGTGTAGCTATTATTTTCCACTATCTTTTAATAATTCATGCTATTGTAGATCACTGTTTATTAACCTTGGCAACTTGCAGATGTGTGGACTTCAACTGTCATGCTGCCTAAGGAAGTCTGGGAATTGAAGACACCCCCCCCCCCACTTCAAACTGTCAAGGTTGAGAAACACTTCTGTAAACTATAAGTGTTTTAATAAACATTTGCAACAAAAAATAATGCATAAAAGTACAGCTAGTCCTTGTCTTTCTACTGTTTTTCACACTTACAACCGTTGCAGAATCCCATGGTCACGTCATCAAAATTAAAACACTTGGTAAGTGGCATGTATTTATGAGTTGCAGTGTGCTGGAGTCAGAGGTGGTATTCAGCCGGTTTGGACCGGTTTGGGTGAACCGATAGCTCCGACAATCAGTTGGCCTCCTCGCTCCCACTCTAACCTGTCCTTTATTTCTTGGTTTCTACCTCATCTCCGAATCGAACCGAGCAATCCTAACAACCAGCACCAAGGAGTACATCAGGGCACTTAGGGCAGCAAAAAGATCTCACATTGCCACCTTGGTTGCGTCCGCTGAGTCCCGCCCAGCCGCCCTGTTTAGGATAACCCATTCCCTCCTAAATAGGAGGGATACGGGGGAACCCTTGCAGGGTAGAGCTGAGGATTATGCCCAATTCTTAGCGGACAAAATTGCTCGGTTTCGGTCGGATTTGGACTCCATCCCTGCAGTTCCAGCCGAGGCACAAGAGGATGAATTGGTAGACCACCTCTGGGTTGAGTTTCAGGATGTTGCCCCTGGGGATGTGGACAAGGCCATGAGAGCTGTGAGTGCCTCCACCTGTGTACTGGACCCATGTCCCTCATGGCTGGTTGCTAACAGCAGTGAGGTGACACGAGGCTGGATCCAGGCGGTTGTTACCGCCTCTCTTCGGGAGGGGCACTTCCCCGCCGGACTTAAAGCGGCGGTGGTGAGACCCCTCCTGAAGAAGCCATCCTTGGATCCAGCTGTCCTTAACAACTACCGTCCAGTCTCCAACCTCCCTTTTGTTGGGAAGGTTGTCGAGAAGGTGGTGGCCTTCCAGCTTCAACGGTCCTTGGAGGAAGCAAGCTATCTCGACCCCTTCCAGTCAGGCTTCAGACCCGGTTACAGCACAGAAACCGCTTTGGTCGCATTGACCGATGATCTTTGGAGAGCCAGAGATGGAGGCCATGCCTCCATCCTGGTTCTCCTCGACCTCTCGGTGGCTTTCGATACCATCGACCATGGTATCCTTCTGCGATGACTGCGGGAGGTGGGGGTGGGAGGCACTGTGTTACGGTGGTTCTCCTCCTACCTCTCGGACAGGTCGCAGTCGGTGTTAGTTGGGGGGCAGAGATCGACCCCTAGGCCCCTAACATATGGGGTGCCGCAGGCTTCGGTCTTATCCCCCCTACTATTTAACATCTACATGAAACCGCTGGGTGAGATCATTCGGAGGCACGGGATAAGATACCATCAATACGCGGACGATACTCAGTTGTATCTGTTCGCCCCGTGCCAACTCAATGAAGCGGTGGACGTGATGAACCGGGGTCTTGAGGCCGTTATGGACTGGATGAGGGCTTGTACTCAACCCGGAGAAGACCGAGTGGCTGTTGTGTTTTCCTCCCAATAATTCGATCAGTGTTCCATCGCTCAGGCTGGGGGGTCAAATTTTATACCCCTCAGAGAGGGTTCGCAACTTGGGAGTCCTCCTGGATCCACAGCTGACTTTTGACCACCATCTGACGGCTGTGACCAGGGGGGCATTTGCCCAGGTTCGCCTGGTGCGCCAGTTGCGACCCTACCTGAACCGGGAGGCCCTCACAACAGTCACTCGGGCCCTTGTGACCTCTAGGCTGGAATACTGCAATGTGCTCTACATGGGGCTGCCCTTGAAGAGCATCCGGCGACTTCAGCTAGTCCAGAACGCAGCCGCGCGAGTGATTGTGGGTGCACCTCGGTTCACCCACATAACACCTATCCTCCGCGAGCTGCGCTGGCTACCTGTTGATCTCCGGGTGCGCTTCAAGGTGCTACTTGTCACTCATAAAGCCCTTCATGGTAGTGGGTCTGCGTACTTGAGAGACCGCCTCCTGCCAATTACCTCTCTGCGACCAATTAGATCACATAGATTAGGCCTCCTCCGAGTTCCATCTGCCAGCAACTACACGGAGGAGAGCCTTTTCAGTAGTAGCTCCGACCCTTTGGAACGATCTCCCCGTGGAGATTCGTACCCTCACCACCGTCCAGACCTTCCGCACAGCCCTTAAGACCTGGCTAGCCCGTCAGGCCTGGGGACAAAGATAACTGTCCCCACCCGAATGATGAATGAATGTTGCTTACTATTTTACTTCTATGTATTGTTTGTGTCTATTGTCTGTATACCCCCCCCCCTCATTTTATGTAAGCCGCCCTGAGTCCCCTCAGGGAAAAGGGCGGCCTATAAGTATTAATAAATACTCAAATACTCAAATCTCAATCCTGTGGCACAGCTGATCCCCCCCCCTTGCTGCTTTACTTACCATTGCTGATTTGGAAGGTAAACAGCTGAGCTTCTAAATGCTCCATTTTCAGTGCTGCGCTCAAGCGCTTTAAGATGCGCACAAAGCCTGCGCTCACCGAACAGATTGTTAAACCAACAGCACTCCACCACTAGCTGGGGTCATATGATCACCTTTTGCAACCTTCTGACAAGCAAAGTCAATGTGGAAGTCAGATTCACTTAACAACTGTGTTATTAACATAACTGCAGTGATTCACTTAACAACTATGGCAAGAATGGTTGAAAAATGGGGCAAAACTCACTTAACAACTGTCTTGCTTAGTAATGGAAATGTTGGGCTCAATTGTGGTTGTAAGTTGAGGACTACCTATATACATTCATTCAAAACTTTCTGTAACTTCTGTATGAATAGAACACAATCGTAACTTAAAAGTACCTTAGAAGCATCAAAGTACCAGATGTTTTAAGCTTTTATGTACCAAAATAAATGGATGTTTACATTTTTGTTCTTCATGATTTATTTAGAAATATTTCTTTAATGTTCCTATATTTTGTACATTTATATTACTCCCTATTTTCCAAAGAATTCAAGTGGTTTTATTCCCATCCTATATTATACCCATTACAATTTTAACAGAGGCAGATTTTCTATTCCTAACTCAACATTCTGACCCATTTCTAATGGCTTTGTGCTTGTAAGATTGGTTTTGATATTTGCTAAAACCTTGTTTTTTTTTCTAAGCCCTAGAACCACTAACCAGAGCAAAATACAACTAAACAAGTCAGGTGAGCAGACAGACATGCATTAAGCATATGATAAAGATATATTATGCTAGGAACAGGATACATGGTTATAGAAGCAAATTCCCAAGCCCTTAAACACACAATTGCAGCTAGATTTATCATACCTCAAAATCTATGTTCATGCCATCCTTTATTGCACTATATTGGTTTTTCCTGTTGGAAAACGGTGTGCAACACTAAGAAAAAAATAAATGAGATTGAGATAAGAAACCTCTGACTTACTTATGGTCCACCAAATAAATTGCAAAACTTTAGCCTTAAGTAAGGCTAAATTGCAAAACTTTAGCCTTAAGTCTTACTCTTATTAGACAAGAGTAAAATATCTCACAAATTTTCCCTGCATATACATGAAAATAGGCTATAATTTAGAAACGTTATAATTTAGAATTTAGAAACATTAAAGTCATGATATTAGGCAACAGCTGACCTACTCGAAAAGATATTTTCCACCACGAAATATATGTTGATCTTTTTTGTTACTCTCCATCTTTTGATTCTTTCCAAGGACAAAAAAAAAGGGGGGGGAGCCTGTAATGGTATGATATTTAAGGCTTTCCCACTGTAAACAATTTAAGGATTGTTGTCCCAGCTAACTCATTATGAAAACAATTATTCTTTAGATATATCTGGGGAGGGGAGGGGGTTTACAGAAAGTAATTTAATAAACTACACCTACTGGTTGAGCATCTGAGTGAATCCAGAACCGGCAGGAGAAAAGTGAAATCAGACACACTTGTTGCTAGGACTTTCCAGTTCCTCCTAAGCCCATTCCTTGTTTCCAAACTATTATAGCATCTTTCTGTCAGGTTAAATTATTGGAAAATTGAGGGTGGATCGGCGGGCGGGAGACAATCAGGGAGGATATCTGTACTGCACTGGCAAGAACTTCGCCAAGGCTTGGATGGAGGGTGGGAAGGAAGGAAACACGAAAACGGAAGACTCGCTGTTTCGGACCGTTGAGAGAAAGCCAAGTATCCTCGGAGGAAGGTTATAAACAGAAAAGAAGAAGAAAGAAAAAGGCCCGGAAGACGCGCCGGGGTTAAGAACTTAGGGTGGGAAGCATCTGCGAGGAGCCCTCGCCTGCCCGGTCACTCACCATATCGTAGACGTTGAGGACTACCAGCTGGTTCGCCATCCTTTCTCCTTTCAAACGCGAGTTCCTCTCAGGCCGAGGACGGCGGCGGCCTCAGGGCGCTCGCGGGCGGATGCCGCCTTTTCGCCCTGCCTCTTGCGGAGGAGTGTGAGGAGGTGGAGGAGGCTGCCAGCCGCATGGAGCCGCCTCAGTGCGGGGAAAGGGAAGCCGGGGCTGCACGCCCAGGAATCGCGCTCGCGCCAAGCGAGGCAGAGAGAGAGAGAGAGCCTCGAGCGGGTCCCGGCCGGCACGACTCCGCCTCTCCTCTTGCTTCTGGGACCTGGCTGGTCTGACCCGACCGGCCTGTCTTCAGGCGAGAGATCGCGGCAGTAAACCTTCCTCGAGGATTAGCTGCGTGGCCCCCTTCCACCTCGGTCCCAGCGTTGCAAGAGATACTCTCAAGCCAGCCGCACCTTCCACTTGGGGGCAAATGGACGCCAAACTACAATTCCCAGCATACACTACAGCAGGAACCCAAGCCCCAGAATGGCGGGCTCCTCGATAGGTGAAATACGAATTCTATTACCCGCATTCCACTTTGTCAGAGGAAAAGGTTTGGAATGTTTAAGGGTTCGCTGCAACTTGAGCTGTTTTCAGTGAAATACAATATAATGCTGCTGTGTAATTCCATATTGCAAAGATATGTAAGGATCACGACTGATCAACCTTAAGAGTTGCTCAAGAGTTCAACCTTGCCGCCACGTGTTATGTCGATAACTAAGTAACGTGAGGTGGTGTTTACTCTTGAGACTAGATAACTAGAGTTCCCAACTCTTGAGAAACAGAATATTTTGCCAGAACAGATTTCATATTTTTCATTAGCTGAGACTTCCAAGGAGCTTAGAATGATAAAGGATACTGAGTCCAAAACCCTGAAGTGAATTCAAATTCTTGTGCAAAATAATTAAAGTCCTAGATACGGAAAATTATTGTTTTTTCTTTCAGCAGTACAATATATGAAGATAAAGGATGCACTGCTGCAGTAGCTATTGTTAATTCGAGGTCCAAAGCCTTTGCCAATCTACAAATCATTCTGAAATCTATCAATACCTATCTTGTAAACATTCATTCACAGATTCCTCATGCCCATTTACTGCAGGTTATTTGGCCTGATGTGGGGAAAATAGGAGATGTGTTAGATATATTTGCGGCTTCAAGTTATTTGTGAAAATAACAAAGGTGGGATATAAATAAATAAACAGTATAACTCCTAGTACCTAGAATAGACAAGGTAGAAGGTGCTGCTTAAAAAAGTCGCTGCCAATGCTCACTCCTACCAACTGCCTTCTCAATACTTGTTTCTTTTCTGCCTATCTCAGGTACAGAGATACTTGGAAGAACAAAGTTGTAGTTCCAATTATGGTGGAATTATTCTGCTGCTGCTGCTACAAAAAAAAAAAAACTTTGTGCTTTGAGTTTGGACATATTTGGCCTTTGCCCGCTGACAGGTTTGTGGACTTATCCAATGAAAATATTACTGCCTGTCTTTCATCACAGAAATAGTACTATACAATGGTACCTAGGTAATCAATGCACTTTTGTTGTGAAAAAATTTGTCCCGGTATTCATCGGCTGTATAGTAATCAACGCATAAGCTATAATTTGTCAGTGTCACTGCCTTGTGACTCATTATATGATTCCTTTTGGGAAAAGTTTGTTTGATAATCAGTGTTTTTTGTACTCCTAGCATCTTCTGAAACCAATTAAAAATTTATTTATTTATTTATTTGTCTTGTATGCCGCCCACTCCCGGAGGACTCCGGGCGGCTCACAAAAGACAAGGGAAAGGGGGGAACGAGACAAAGACAACATATTAAAAACAAAACCAACATTCACAATTTCTGTGGAAATGAGTACCAAGGTACCGTGTATTTCAAAAAACACTAGAAGGAAGCTCATAATCACCTAGATGTTAAAGAGAAAATATACAAATCTTTATTTTTATAATGACTTTTAAAAATTTCTTTAACATGCATTTCTGTATCCTTAATTGCATGATTTATGGCAAATATCCTTTTACTATTGTTTATCTGAAGGCACGTTCTGACCTGATACTTTCAGCTCTGAAGTAGAAATGTTGAATATTTATGACTGAAATCCTATTTACTTATTTATTAAACAAATTTATATAGCCACATGTTCTGACCCCCTCCTCCGTCCAGTAACAAAAGCCGAGACAAGCTTAACTAGAATGTCCTTTAATAGCAAGACCAAAATCTCGGTGACTGAAAGCCAA
Organism: Thamnophis elegans; assembly: GCF_009769535.1. Lineage (NCBI taxonomy): Eukaryota > Metazoa > Chordata > Lepidosauria > Squamata > Natricidae > Thamnophis > Thamnophis elegans. The sequence goes on along the minus strand of NC_045544.1, from coordinate 71,677,416 downwards.
GCAAACAAACAGATAAGGACCTTGGCAGCAACTCAGACAAACCTTGGCAGCAACTCAGACAAACCTTGGCAGCAATCCAGCCTGCCAAGGTAGTTACAACTCTTTAGTCAATGTGTTGACTTCTGCAAGAGGGCCGTGTGCACCAGCAGTCTTTTTTATAGTCTGGAGAGGAGCCTAATGACCACCAGCTGAGCGCAATTACCTCCTGTAATTGTGTAATTGTTCCAGACGCCTAGTAGCTCTTCGATGGCATGCATCCAGGAACAACTCACTGCTGGCTTCTGGATCACTCTCCCTTGTCTCCTCCCCACTGGTCCAAGGCTCAGGCACCAACTGGTGGCCAACCAGTCTCTCTGCGCCCTGCTCAGAGTCGGAACCCTGTCCAGGGTCCTCCACATCCTCCAGAGGCCACTCATAGGGCCCCTCGCTGTCGGAGTCTGGTGGCAGCTCCAACGGCTCCTGCTAGGCCACAACAGCCACCCAACTCACACATAGGTAACTTAAGGTGGCCTACAACATTTAAAAATCCACTGCATAATAAAAACCCATAAAAATGCCCACCCCACGGCACCCCCATAGCAGCAGCAACACAATCAAATCAACCACTTTATCAACTCTATCACTACTTGTGCTCCCAGGATCACTGATGAAACCATGTTTTTAGGGCCTTGTGAGTTTCATTCATGAAGTACTAATAATGTGCTCTGGAGGTTGTATAGTTCTCTTTGGTACAAAATGTGGAATTTCCCTTTAGTATTTATCTTTTGAAGAACAGATATGGTGTATATAATATTCTAAATACATATGCTTCTTTTAACTTAGCATAGTCATAACTGTACAGACACATTCATGTCATTTCTTGGTAGCAGCAGAGAAAGAGTTTTCCTTGCCTTTGTAGGGAACCTTTTTGAACTTCCCAGTCTAGCATATATCTCTGGGTTTTCCTGGTCTCCCATTCAAATAGCATATGTTCTGGCTTAGATATATTACAAAGATAGTAAAATACATCTGTAAAGCAATAAATACTATGGACTTATATTTTACTTAAAATGCTGACAACACTCAATCAGTCAACTGAATTTTATTTTGACCTTTTTATCGATATTTACATATTGTAAATGGCAGACAATTTGACATATATTAAAATGAGGTTAAATATTCTTTATTGCGTTAAATTGGACTACTTTTCTTATTTTAAATTGACTTCAAACACTTCCTTTCGGCAACATGGAAAAGATGTATCTACGTTACCACCTAATGACAATTATTTACTGCATATAGTAATATAGCCTTTCCATTTATACTATTTATCCTTTATGGTAGTACTTCTGTTAAAGAATGGGAAGGTATATTAAGAAAAGATAGGAAAAGTTAGAAAAGTTAGAAAAATAAATTATGGTTGCCTTGTCCTAAGTATTCTCCTTAGTATTCTCTAAATGCATAGGTAATAATCTGGGAATTTAAATTTAAAGTTTTGAAGGGTGCTGTGGATGGTAAAATATGACCTATGCAGGCAAAATATGTCAAAGTTTAAAATCCACAATAATAATAATTAAAGGTATTTTTAAGATTGTATTAACTTCCGGAAAAGTAAAAAGTTGAACAATATTTTTTCTTATAAGTTAAACATAGAAATTCACTGAAAATATTATTTCATCTAATGTGATAAATCAATATTTCTTCTGATCTTATGCTTTTTCTTCAGTGGCAGTTGGCCTAAGTGACTTCAGGGGATCAACAAAAGGGAATGCTCGGAATGTCTTCACATATCTGAAGTAGCTGAAGATGAGGAATGCCCAAAATAAAGTCAATAGCAAGATGTTCCAACCGGCAATATGAATCCAATTTGGTCTGAAAAATAATATAATTTGTACTTTTAAAAAACTGATTAAATGTAACAAAAGTAGCATATAAAGCACATAGTTTATTTATGAATATAATCAGAGCAATTAAAATATTAAAGGAGAGGAGACAGTAATTTTTTGGTGCATTCATAAGTTGTTGTGTAATACCTACCATTTCCAGAAAGATAATTTAGTCTTTTACAATAAGAACAGTTAGATTTTGTTTCATCTATTGCCAGCTAAACCCAGAGAAGAAAGAAGTGGAAATCTCAACTTAACTGGAGATGAAATATCAAACATGCTTAATTGCAAAAACTTTTCAATCAGTGACAATGAATAGTCAACTAACTTCAAAATACAGGTAGTCCTGCACAAACAACTTGTTGCTTAGCAATTGTTTGAAGTTACTAGAGACATCCCCAGGGCTACTTGCAGCCAGAATTCAAAGTTCCAGTGGCTCTCCCCTCCTCCTCCCAAGTCACATATTTTGGGCACTTGGAAATTGCCCTGAATTTACAATGTCCTGCAGTCATACTACCATGATGTATGACTTTTTTGTTGGAAACCAGCATTTATTCCAACTTCTAGCAACCCCCCCTCCCGCTCATTATGGACAATGGATTTGCTTAACGAATGCCATGTAAACTTAACAACTGCAGCCTTCACTTCATGACCTCCACACTTGCCTAACTGCTGCAAAAAGGTTATAAAATTGGGTGTGGTCTTATGATGACATGCCTAATGACCAGCATAATTTATAACCATAATTCCAGGCTCACGTATGATCGTAAGTGGATGACTACCTATTTCAAAACCTATCTTCTAATAGACATATCTGTTTCTGGCTCCATTGGTAATATTAGATCAGAAAACTAGTGACTATATATGCTGCTAGATTTCACCCAGAATATTAAGAAAACATTATCTATAGCCAAGTTCTATAATATAAACATACAACTTGAAAAAGTAAGTCAATTATTTCCAGGCTATAATATCCAGATAAAAAGTCCAGATTAGTGGTTTATAGACATTGCAGAATTTCTCTTATCATTTCCAATTGATACCATCCCAGCATAATCCCATATCCCTTTTAAAACCTCTGGATTACAATCCTTTCTAGAGATACACAGATCTAAAACGCCTTCTCAACACAAACCCTGCATATTCCCTAATGTTAACTCTGCCATCATACTATATCAGATCAGGAGATGCTATTATAGGATTGAAAAGAATTAACTATTAACATTAAACATTCCTTGATTTATCCATCTTTCAGTATTAAATAAGCAACCATCTTCCTGCACAGCTTCCTGAATTCTACAAAAAGCGAAAAGCTGTTATCTGCATAAAATAATAAATGGTCATTAACCTGACACATCTGTGTTAAGAAATCAATGAGGTCAGCCTTTTCAGCCATTTTGTGCCTGCTTCAAAAGACTTCAAAAGAAAAATGAATTTATCAGGAAGTTCAATTTTATCTCTTGGAACTTGAATTCAGATTTTTTTAAAACCTTTAAATATGTACTACACTTAAATACTACATGAATGAACAAAGCAAGTTGTTTCTGTTATCAAAATGGCAGGGAATGGTCAAGGAACATCACTGCTAATTTTTCATGCACTTAAATTTAATATAGTTGTGATAGTCTGTGTTCTAGAAGTTTATTTCTATCTGATCTTGTTTCCAATTTTTGTCTCATTTAACTGAAAATTGAAGAATGAAATTTATTCCTAGGACCTGTAATATGATATAAATGTATCTGAAATACATTTTTCCACGACACCTGTTAGGAAAAGTACATACTAGTATCATAGATGTGTTTTTATGTATTGAATCATTAGATACCAACTCAGCTGTCCTGTCCTGTGTATTATATAATTTTTTAACCTACAGCATATTGAAGTGAATTAAACTGGCAAAACAATATAATTCTAGCGATTTCTGTTTGTAAAATGGTGATAGTTACATCCTGAAGGCATCATTCTTAGGAACTATGTAAGCTTTTGCAAGACACCTAGGAAGACGTATTCATTAATCAGTATCAAAATATATTAATGTATCAATGTATTTAAGTTATTTTATGTTTACATACAAAGAAGTCTTATTACATTTCTCTAATGTTTTCCACTGAGGCCTTTATAAGCATGCGTGTTGAAATTGTAGCGGTAGGTTCTACCCCAAAAGTTCCAGAAAATTTATTGCAGGACCACAGCTTCCCTATATCTGTACCTGTTCAGTGACAAGAGACCAAAGCTATTTCATTTCCCTTCTCCCTCAAATTTCATTGGTAATAAAATTAGCTAAAGCCCATTGGCAATTACCTTTCAATAATACCATAGGTCTGGACAGCAAAATATGTAGACAAATTACAAAAACTGAAAGAGAAAATAAATGTATTAATATTTTGATAATATTGTCCTTGTGTTAAATTATAGTAAAAATTAAAATAAATGGAACTATAACAATTCTAAACAATATACAATCCAGGTGATAGAGGTATCTTATTTATTTGCTAACTCCTGTACTTTCTAAATTATTACCAATTTTCAGTTCAAATCAAATGTATCTAAATAGATAGTACGACAGTTTAGGGACTGTTTGAAGTTACAAAGATACTGAAAAAAGCACTGACCATTTTTCACACTTGGCTACTTATTCACATTTATGATGGTTGCAGTGTCCTGGGATCATATATGATCACCTGACAAGCAAAGTCAATGGGGAAGCCAGATTCACTTAACAATTATTACTAACTTAACAACTTCAGTGATTTACTTAACTGTGGTAAGACAGGTTGTAAAATAAAGCACAATTCACTTAACTGTCTCACTCAACAACAGAAAGTTTGGGCTCAATTGTAAGTCAAGGACTATTTGTATACAAATATGTAGCTATTTTAAAACTAGTGTTCATGCAGTAATTTGCAGTGTTTCCTCTGCAAATTAATGCACAAATTGGATAGAGCAGCCATAATTAAATGCTGATTTAAAAATGAATTTAAATATTTCCCCATATAGGTTGGGTAATTCTGGGAGTTAAAGCCCATATATCTTAAAATTCACAAGGTTGAGAAACACTGATCTAGAAAGTTCCCATGCATTACAAAGTATGGATGGAGCATAAAATATTGTTATTTTAAGTTAAAACATTGTTAAGTCTTGTAGAGTAAAATATAAAATTGTATTCAAAGTATAAGAACAGTTATAATATACCAGGAAGATTATGCCTAAAATGCAGAAAAAATAGAGGACAGACAAAAGAGCTCTAAATATGGTGGTTTATTAGTATACTATTCACTAGTATATGTTAATAATGTTGAATGTTGCCCAAGTTTGAAATGAGCTGGAGGTGGGATAACAAGTTGAAATCAAATCCAGGCAAGACAAAAGTACAATTGAAAAATAGGAACTAAATTGCAAGTTCAGTTAAAAGACATATCAAAATTCAGGGGTACCTTAACAAACTGGAATAATGAATAAAACCAACAAGTTGAATATTAGCTAAATAGCCTGGGGTAGGGAAAATCAAGGGTATTAATATAGAACAAGGAAGACAATAGTGGGATGCAGTGCATGCAAATATAAGAGTGTCTTGCATGCAGTATGAAAATTCTCATCTAGAAATTCAGTGAATATCTTTGCAGTATCCAATATAAATGTGAATAACATGAAATAATAAGTTTTGTTCAACAAACTGAAATTTGGGCCCTCTGATCTCTTCTGCACTGGTCAGACTACACTGAAAATCAATGAATATCTGCTGTATCTGGTATAAATGTGAATAAGACAAAATAATTAGTTTTGTCCAACAAGCTGTGCTCAAATCTCAGCAACAGGTTTTAGTAAGGATATAGCAGAGCAAAGCAAGCAAGATGCTGAAGGACCAGGAAGGAATAACACTCACACACATACACACACAAATTGGAGATGTTGGGTATGTTGGAGAAGACAAGACAACAAAGAGACACTGTTGCTTTCTCCAAATATCCAAATTGCTACGTAGAATGGAGTTTTTCCAGCAGTGTTCTGTGAGAATGGGAGTGGATTTTGCAGGATTAAGACTAGGAGAAGAAGGGAACTTTCTCCCAAAGGAATATTTTTTCCCTTTAGACTTTAAGGGGATATCTTCTAAATGGCAGAGGATTTTTTTTACCTTAGTCTAAGGTTTTGTTTTTGTTTTTTGTTTTGCCTTTAGTAACTACAGGGGGGGATCACACTTCTTCATTGGAAAAAGGTGAAAATAAGGAAAAAATAAATGGCTTGCCTTGCAAAGAATTTTTCCTTAGTCCATTACTGACAGACTCCCCATCCCCTTACTCACTAGGATATAGTATGGAGGATTTAAACCTCCATGCACTATAATTACCCCTCCTCTTCTCTCTCAGTGTTAGATCTAAGTGAAATTGTGGTGTTTGTTGGGAAGAGGGGAACAAGTCACCATTTGAATAGATATGGATATGGAGATATTGATATATAGATCAGATATAAGGATCCACATAAATATTGGTATACTCCAGAGTCCAGACTATTGGAGTGTAGGTTAGTATTCTGGAGCATTTCCCAGTACTGTGCTGGAGTTAAAATGCATGTGAAAATTATAATTCATACTTTTTCTTCTCTGAATTATTTTTTTCAGTATAATTACTGAATGTTATTTCATAATAATTACTTCTAGATTTTCTGTAAATATTTTTGAATGTTGGAAAGTAAACAAATCCCCAGATCTGAAGAAAATAAGCATGAGGATAAAATGATAGTAGCAGGCATATGCTGGTTTAATAAATATGTAACAGTTAATGTAAGTGTTAATGGTGTGTTTTAATACAGTCATACTTAATTAAATATTCTCCATCCCAAACTGATAAATGAATGTCAGTATGAAGGCCAAAAGGAACAATAGGATTATCTGCAATTCACAACAACTGGTAACAACTAGGTAGTTCAGAAGGCAAGGTTGGTTAGGAAAACTTTAAATTAAATCCTTTGTAATGAAATAAAAACTCTGAAATAAGGACTTCAGATTAAAAAACTGTGTGCTGCAGTCACTGGGAGTGTTACTGAAAACGAGCCATTTAAATCACTCTTGGAAAAATGCAAAGAACTCTGGCTCATAGTTCAGAGCTTTGTTACCTCTACAGTACATTGATGTTCAGACTATTGGAAATAAAGATGATCTTGATAGAAAGGTAAATATAATTCCATAAGCGTAATAGAGATCTGGTTAACTTCTTATGACAAATATATCAGTTGAATGATGCCACTTGTTCTTTTTTCTTTCAAATAGAAGCAATAGGGAGTTCCCTGTATATTAAAAATCCATTGCTGATCAGACATTCAAATAAATGAGCTTGGCAATGTTAGAGAGATCATCTGAATTGAAGTTAAGGGGGGGGGGATGAAAGCAATGTTGTTGTGGCTGTCTACTATAGTTCTCCCTGGAATGGATAAGATTTGAGTGAAACAATTTTGAATTGTTTCAAAAACAGTTGGTAAATGCTTTAAAAAACCATGAAGTTATAGAGATAGCAGATTGAATTACCCTAGCAGCATCTTTTGGGAGACAAACTCTGCAAACATGATCTTTTTTGAAACTTCCTGACTTTTTTGCTGATATTCTTTCTGTTCAGAGAGTAGCAGAGAGAAACAAAAGTGAAGTTTCCAAGAGTTGGCCTAATTAATTTATGAGCCTCCAGACAAAGTTCAAAGAAAACACATTCATTTATTAGGACTAACATCTCGGCACGGACTTCTGTGGAGCAGAAACTAAATCCCACTTAATGGCGTCTGAACTTTACCCCTGTGTCCCCTCCCCTCTGGTTGAGGTCATTAATCACATTCTCCAACAGGACGTTATGGCAAGGTTCGGGACATGCACATTCACATCCCAGTACAGAAATATGAGACTTTTACTCTGGCCAAAAGTATGCATGGCATTCCCCCTCCCCCCTCCTCAAATTGATAGTAGTCATGGAAACACTTTAGACATTGACAAAAGGATCTTCTATCCTTGATTCATATTAATCAGCAGAGAACACCTAGAGAGAAAGTGGCAGAGATGGCCATAGGATTGAGGGCTTTCATAAAAATTACAAAAGCCCCACCCTTTTGGTTCCTGTTGATGATGTCATGACGACACACCTGCAAAAGGGATAGAACGTGTATCACAGTGGCTCAGTACTATTTTTATTGTTTGTTATTCTATGAACTGCTGTTTTCCAGCACACTTGAATGCTGCAATTCTTAATTTCAGAGAAATTAAAACTGAACATAATGCAACACACATATTGGACTTCAAAATCTGATTTTTAAAATATTCAGAGCAATAGCAAATAGAATCCTAAGGCAAGAGACACACAAAACGTTTAATGGAAGATCTGTAGCAAAAAAGAAAATTGTGCCAGGTCACAAAGGAAGAGATATGGATAGACAGCCTGGTCTTGGAGAATTGGTGTCAGAAAAGTGGCACCTCAGAATGTCCTGATTCTAAGAATTGCAGTAGATTTCTCTAAATATGTTCAAAATGAACAGAAAAGGGGGAAAAAGTATAACTACATCTCTGTGAAAAACAAAAACAAAATGCTAGCGGATTAAAAATGTTTAAGCTTGCTAAAAAAATGATATAGTCCAAGAGTCATAAAGAGCAGGTTGAAAAGTAGGAATAAAGCTTGATAGATACATAGTTAGAGAATAGCTTTGCACTGTGAGTTTAAATTCCAAGGACTAGATGAAGACAGTTTAGATATAGTTTGAGAAAAGGTGGAAAAAGTATAAGGAAAGCAACTTTGATAACCATTCGATGACAACGTGTAGATACCCTGTAAAAAGTGAATTAATAAAATAGTAATTTCACATTAAACATTGTGGAAGCATTCTGTGTAATATGCATAATAATAACCTTCCTTTGAGGTCACAAATAATGAATATCTATCAGATTCAAATCAAATTTGAAAAACTAACCTGAAATTTGGATCCAGTATTGTCAGCTTGAACATATAAGTACTGGTATACTGAGGCCAACTTAAAAAGTTCAAACCAGAACTATTTAAGATCTCATATTTTCCATCAAGTTTCCTTAATTGTTCTGATCTTTTTTTAAAACAGGACTTGTAATTCTGAAAAGAAAAATGGATGTGTTCATTTATTCAATAACATCACTTTAGATTATGAAATACAAGTATTTAGGTTGTGTCCATTCTACTTTATGATACAAATAAACACACAGAAAATAAATGCATCTTCAGAATTCTTCTTCTTGTGCCATATCCATCATCGGATGTTGGTGATCCTATTTTTATCAACATCTTCAGAATTACTTATTTTAATTATAAGGGTCGTAAGAGAATCCACAACTCTTCTCCATAATCTTCCTGAATGCAATGGCTACCTGCAACAATGCAGGGAAAATCTCCTGGAAACCATCTAGATCCGTGGTGGGTTTCAAAATTTTTAGAACCTCTTCTGTAGGTGTGGCCTGCTTTGTGGGAGCGGCTTAGCAGCCATGTGACCGAGTGGGAGTGGCTTGCCAGCCATGTGACAGAGTGGGCATGGCTTGGCAGTCATGTGACTGGGTGGGCGTGGCCAACTTGTAAAAATGGTGAAACTCACTTAACAACGTTCTTGCTTAGCAACCAAAATGCTGGCTCAGAAACTCTGGCATTTGAAGCACGCAAGTCTTAAAGCTGTCAAGTTACAATACCCTTGCAACCCTAACCTTTTAGAAAAAAAACCCCAGGGGTGTTCAAACTTGACAGCTTTAAGACTTTAAGGCTTAGATAGGATAGGTGGGCGGGGCGATTGGTGAGCCAGCCAATCGGTGAGCAGAGGGCAGGGCAAGCGTGGTGCAGACGGGCAGGGGGAGGGAGCTGGAGCTAATTCTAAATGGCATGGTAGATTTGTGGAACCTCTTCTATAGAAGAGGTTAGAACTGGCAGGAACCCACCCCTCATCTATATCCATGAGATCTCTAAGGTGACTATCCTAACCTCATGGAGCTCCCAGATGGCAATAACGCTCACCTGAACAAGGAAGTGATTTGACTATAGCAAAGTACACACTGTCATGTTCTCCACGTCTAGTTCACCCACCAACAGCTCCAAAACAAAGATAATTCCAATGTATCTTTACTTAAATAAGCCCAGTAACCAGATTTATCAGCACAGGAAGTGGTCCTGCCAGGAAGAAGAGTAAATTATTCTTAAGCAGGATCCCAATCCTGTCTGTACAGCCCAGTTTAACATAGAGACATTAACATCTAGTCAGTTCCAAAATAAGACTCCTGGACACTGTCTCAGAAAATTATTGTCACCCCCTTATTTCTCTTTAATACTGAGGCTGATGAAGAACCAAAATGCTATATCCTCACTCGAGACTGACAACTCACCCACCATAGGTGACTGATGAAGCTGGCATTTACTGGCACCAACTTGAGTTAACTAGTCCTCTAACTTCCTAGATCTAGGAATGAAACTGTAGAAACAGAAGTATAGACCAACCCTAAGCTGCAAGTTTTTTTAAAATCTGAAATGATTTGCCCAACATTTCCCACCATATCTCTTCTTTCTATGATAGTCATGATTTGCTTACCTCCATCTCCACCCACTGAACTTAAAGAGGCAACAACTGATATGTAACTATCAACCACAGAGTTTCCTGCAAAGCCATGACTTCCCTATAAGATTATTCCTATCGTAACCACAATCAAGACTTACAAGAAGACCTCTCCTAAGGAAGCCAACACCTGACAAGCCACTTTAACTAACCTATTAAAATTTCTGAAAAACAATGGTCCAAGCATTGTAAACCAACTAGATATATCAAATCCACATTCCTACTGTACAATAGGAATAGTTAAACCAACTAGAAAATCACGTCTGCATTCCTACCCTAAGATATATTGTCAGAGCCAATATATTTCCTCATCTCTCCCATACTTCCATATTCTCATGTCAGGGGAGTTCTCCTTCACTTTTGCCTCTCACTCAGGAGTACAATCACTGCAAAGATCCTGACTGTTCCAAAAGCATAAAACAGCAGACAGATAAATAACAAAATCTCCTCCAGTGTGTTTGCACTCTTGAGTTACATCGTTTGGCTGTCATCTCAAAAAACACTTATAGTAACAAGAACAACTCAGAAATCAATAACAAAATTAGAAGTAACCTATAAGGGATGTTTTATTTTAAATAAAGATTAATAACTAAATAGTATTAGATATATATTTAAAGACTGATTTTACTTATATTATTACTTATATGTTGACGCTTACATGAGGTCCCCATATTTCATCTACATCTTCAATTGTTTCAATTGATTTATTATATAATTTAATCATCTCACGCCAAGTCTGTGCAGTATTTAAACAACGGACCTGTTAAAAACATAAGCATCCAAAACTCAGCCAAGAAAAGTATTCAAAGAATAGATAAACTCTATGAAGTTATGGTAACCATATATGTTTAGAATATTATTCTATTCTCTAAGGATTATTTGATTTTTGTTACAGGTAGTCCTTACTTAACAACCATTTGTTCAACCATTATATTAATAATAAAATAATTAACAGAAAAAAGTAAACACATAAAAGTAATAAAAATTGTGAATAAAAGAAAAACAAGGTTGAAATTCCGAAAGAGATTAAACTAAAGGAAACATATTTTCTTACATAAAATATAAGAAAAATCCGTCCGTGATAACCACAATGGTGTGTTTGCTGACCTTGAGCCAGATCTCTTGGAATGCAAAGTCAAGTGTGACTCTTACCATGTATCTCCAAAAATAGAACCCTAGCCTGATTTTCACACCTGTGCCTAATATAAGTCCTACCGCCAAAATTAGCCATACCCATCATCTGGTTGTACGAGGTGGGGCGAGTAACAGGCATAAAAATCAAGTTAGGGTAGGGATTGGGGGGGGGGTAGAGCTCCCCACGCCTCGCACCCACTTATCTAACATATACATATACATGAAACCGCTGGGCGAGATCATTCGGAGGCACGGGATAAAATACCATCAATACGCGGACGATACGCAATTGTATCTGTCCGCCCTGTGCCAACTCAATGAAGCGGTGGACGTGATGAGCCAGGGTCTTGAGGCCGTTAAGAACTGGATGAGCGCTAACAAACTGGTACTCAACCCGGACAAGACCGAGTGGCTGTTGTGTTTCCCTCCCAACAATTTGGCTAATGTTCCATCTATCAGGCTGGGGGGTCAAATTTTATACCCCTCAGATAGGGTTCGTAACTTAGGAGTCCTCCTGGATCCACAGCTGACTCTCGACCATCATCTGTCGGCTGTGACCAGGGGGGCATTTGCCCAGGTTCACCTGGTCCGCCAGTTACGACCCTACCTGAATCGGGAGGCTCTCACAACAGTCACTCGAGCCCTTGTGATCTCTAGGCTGGAATACTGCAATGTGCTCTACATGGGGCTGCCCTTGAAGTGCATCCGGCGGCTGCAGTTAGTTAAGAATGCGGCCGCGCGAGTGATAGTGGGCGCACCGCGGTTCGCCCACATAACACCTATCCTCCGCGAGCTGCACTGGCTACCTGTTGATCTCCGGGTGCGCTTCAGGGTCCTGTTGACCACCTTTAAAGCCCTTCATGGTAGTGGATCTGAGTACTTGAGAGACCGCCTTCTGCCGATTACCTCCCTCCGACCGATAAGATCGCACAGACTGGGCCTCCTCCGAATCCCATCCGCCAGTCAATGTCGACTGGCGACTACACGGAGGAGAGCCTTTTCTGTTGCAGCTCCGACCCTGTGGAACGATCTCCCCGTCGAGATACGCACCCTCACCACCGTCCAGGCCTTCCGCGCAGCCCTTAAGACCTGGCTATCCCAACAGGCCTGGGGATAAGTCTCTAATTTGCCCCACCCGAGTGTTGAATGTTGAATGCAAGTTGTGTTTTTATTACTTTATTTATTTTGTTCACATATTGTTTGTTTTGAATTGCACCCCCTCCCTAATGATTGTAAGCCACCCTGAGTCCCCTCGGGGAAAAGGGCGGCCTATAAATCCAAATAAAATACTAAAAAAAAATATACTAAATACTAAGGACAGAGGCAGGGGTGGGTTTCTCGCCCCGTTCCAACCGGTTCGGTTGGAACGAGGCCGGCGGCGTCCTCGCGCACGCACGCGGCGTCCTCGCGCACGCACGCGGCGCGCGCATGCGTACTAGTGTCTGCGCGATGCTCCAGCTGCTCCTGGAGGATCGCGCAGGCGCTGTATGCGTTCTGCGCATGCGTGGAAAGCGCAGAATTTGTAAAAACCGGGTAAGGGGCGGGCGCGGGTGTGCGGGCGCGTGTGGGCATGGGGGGGGGGGCTTCGCCGTTCCCGGGAGTTACTTACTTCCGGGTTCGGCGACCAACCGGATCGCAGGGACCGGTGGGAACCGGTCGAAACCCACCCCTGGACAGAGGTGGTGTTCAGCAGGTTCTGATCAGTTCTGGAGGATCCGTAGCAGAAATTTTAGGTAGTTCGGAGAACCGCTACATACCACCTCTTACTGCCCCCATCTATTCTCTGCCTCCCGAGTCCCAGCTGATTGGGAGGGAATGCAGATTTTGCAGTAGCCTTCCCCTAGAGTGGGATAGGAATGGAGATTTTACAGTATCCTTCACTTGCCATGCCCACCAAGCCATGCCACACCCCACCAAGCTATGCCCACAGAACTGGTAATAAAGTTTTTGAATCCCACCACTGCTTAAGGACCTGACACCTGATGCCCAACTTTTTCTACAGCTACTTGTGGCCACTCACAGCTGGATGCCACCTGGAGCATTGCGCTGGTGTCATCACTTGCAGCAGGATGCCATGTGGCTTGTTGCACTGGTGCTGCTGCTCATGTGCACAATGGCTCAACACACCATGCAGCCTCCTGCCCCAAGTGGTGGCACCAGCATGACCATCCTTGCGTCCTGCCATAAGCGGTGGCACCGGCACGACAAGCCATGTGGTGTCCTGCTGCGAATGACTGCAAGCGGCTGTAGAAGAAGTCGCACAGGTAGAACAGTTGTCTAGGCGTGACAGGCCTGGCTGCAGTGGTCTTAAGATAAGCGGGTAAGACATCCCCTGAAAATAAGACATGGTGCTTATTTTGGGGTCTAAAAAAAATCAGACCAGGTCTTATTCTGGGGGAAACATAGGTAGAAAGCATTACTGACAACAGTTAGTGGAGATGACAGTATTCCAGCTGAATTATTTAAAAAATTAAAACTGGATGCTGCAAAATGCTGCACTCAGTATGCCAGTAAATTTGGAAAACTCAAAAATGTCTACATGAGTGAACGAGGACAGTTTACATTCCAATCTCAAAAAAGGGCAATGCCAAAGAATGTTCAATTTACCATACAATTGCTCTAGTTTCACATGCAAGCAGAGTCATGCTCAAAAGCCTACAACTTAGGCTTCAGCAATATGTGAACAGAGAACTATCAGAAGTACTAGCTGGGTTTCAAAGAGGCTTAGGAACTAGAGATCAAATTGCTAACATTCACTGGAATATGGAAAAAGCAAGGGAATTGTTATGACCCAAAGGGCTAGGATAGGAACAGTCCTCAAAGCAAGGCAAAGCAGTCTTCACAGCAAGGCAAAAGGTCTGAGTCACAGCCGGAGGAGTGTTATGTGAAAACAAACATTTGTTCCTGGCAAAAGCCTCTTCTCACTGTTTCTCCTTAAATACGGCTGGATGCCATATTGTGAGCCTTGTGAGAAGGGGCCAGGTGCCCTCCTCCCGAGTATTGGGCCACCCTGTACTGACTCCTCCTCCTCACCATTCTCTGCACTCGGGGATCGGGCAAGGGAAGCAGTTGCACATCTCCATGCTCTGTTGCTCCTCTGCTCTGCTGCCTGCCCTTTCCCTCTCCTCCCCCCTTGCTCAGTCATCCTGCGCCCTTTCTTCCTTCTTCCCTACACTTCCGAGGCCAGGGGGACCTAGGACTGTCTCATCCTCCTCCCTGATCATTCCTCCTGGGCCATAGGGACTGCGCCATCCATCTCCACCGGGCCCATCTCCATCTCCTCCTCCTCGAACCCAGGCTCCAATGGGACCATGACAGGAATTCCACAAAAACATCTACTTCTGCTTTATTGACTACACTAGACTACACAATCAAAGAACAAACTGTGGCAAATTCTTAAAGAAATAGGAGTACCAGACCACCTTACCTGTGTCCTGAAAAACCTGTTTTACAGGTCAAGAAGCATAGAATAGGATATAGAAGAACTGATGGGGAAAGGAGGGAATAGGGAAAATAGGGAAAGGAGTACAATAAGACTGTACATTGTTACCTTGCTTATTTAACTTATATGCAAAGAACATCATACAAAATGCCAGACTGAATAAATCATGTCAGAATTAAGACTGCTGGGAGAAATATCAACAACCACAGATATGCAGATAATACCATTCTAATGACAGAAAATGAATAGAAACTAAAGAACCTCTTGATGAAGATGAAAAAGGAGAGTGTAAAAAGTGGCTTGAAACTCAACATTAAAAAAACTAAGATCATGGCATTCAGTCCTATCATTTCCTGGCAAACAGAAGGGAAGAAATGGAAATAGTGACAGGTGTTGTTTTCTTGGCTCCAAGGTCACCAGATGGTGAATGCAGCTATGAACTTAAAAGATGCTTGCTATGGCAAATCTAGACAGCATATTAAAAAGTAGAGACATCATCTTGCTGACAAAGGTCTGTATAACCAAAGCTATGGTTTCCCCAGTAATAATGTATGGCTGTGAGAGATGGACCATAAGGAGGGCTGAATGCCAAAGAATTTATGCTTTCAGATTGTAGTGCTGGTGGAGACTCTTGAGAGCCCCTTAGACTGCGAGGAGATCAAATCAATCGATCCTAAAGGAAATCAACCCTGACTATTCTCTGGAAAGACAGACACTGAAGCTGAAGCTCAAATATTTTAGTCATCTAATGAGAAAAGAGGACTCCTTGAAAATGATCCTGATATTAGGAAAGATTGAAGGCAAAGGGAGAAAAGGATGAGATGGTTAGATAGTAATACTGATGCAGGGACGTGCAGTCAGGGGAGGCAGAGCCTCACCACTGTCATCATGAAAAAAAAATGTAAAAGGAAAAAGGCAAGAGCTGAGGTCAGGCTGAGCTAGTTGCTGCCAGAATCACCATGGATGTCTCTGCTTAGTGCTTAACTGTTTAAAAAAGCCTCTTAAAAAGTGCCCTCTGCAAGAGGCGGCAGGAGAACGAGGTGCCTCATTTAATTTGACTTTATGATCACTCGAGCAGAGCTAAGCAAGGGTTAAAAGCTGAAAAATTTCTGACGTAGATGAGGCACCTCATTCTCCTGCCTCCTGTAGAGGGTGTTTTTTTAGAGGCTCTGGCAGCAACTAGCTTAGCCTGACCTCAGCTCATGCCTTTTTCCTTTTACATTTTTTTTCTTTTCATGATGGCAGGCAAGAGCAGAGTTGAAATCCTCTCTGAAACAGCTGGAAAAGGTATGCGTGTGGATCGGAGGAAGGGGGAGGAATTCAAAAAGTTTGATTGCATGCAGAGCCACGTTGCCTTTTCAAACACAAACACAAACACAGACACAGACACACACACACACACACAGAGCTGGATAAAAGTATATAAGCCCAGCTTCACTGATTACAAGTTTGAAAAGGCAACGTGGCTCCACCTGCAATCAAGGCTCGGATCGGAAGGCAGCAGGGGAATGGAAGGGGGGGGATGGCAGAGGAGCTGCTTTCAAACCATTGGAAAATATATCCAATCAAACTTCTGTGTTTGTGTTTGTTTGAGAGAGAGTGAGTGAGAGAGGGATCCAACTTCTCTGTGTGCGTGTGTCTGTTTGAGAGAGGGGGGAGGGAGGGGGGAGGGAGGAAGGAGGGGGAGGGAGAAGAAAAAGAATGAAGGAAAACTTTTTCGCAAAGTAGAAAAACAAATGCTGTCACTTTAAATCGGAACTGAGCATGTCTGGCTGTGGAATTCTGGGAGTTGAAGTCCACAAGTCTAAAAAAATTTGAAACCCCTGTGTCAGTGCCTCACCAGCCATAAACCTCACCGCACCACTGCATTGATGTAGCAAGCAAGGGTTTGGGTTTGAACTACAGGAGAGAGAGGAGGACAGGCAGGGCCTGGTGTGCTGCCTGTAGATATGGGGTCATGAAGAGTCAGACACAACTTAGTGATTGAACAACAACTCACCCAGTGGTGAGATTCTTTGTTTTTACTACTGGTTCTGTGGGCATTGCTAGGTGGGCATGGCATGGCTTGGTGAGTGTGGCATGGAAAGAATACTGTAAAATCTCCATTCCAACCCCACTCCAGGGGAAGGTTACTGCAAAATCCCCATTCCCTCCTAATCAGTTGAGACTCAGGAGGCAGAGAATAGATGGGGGCAGGAGCAGGCAGTTTACCAGTTCTCCGAACTACTTGAAATGTCAGCTACTGGTTCTCCAGAATTGGTCAGAACCTGCTGAATACCACCTCTGAACTCACCCCATATATTAACTTTAATTCAAGCTTTCTCTTAAATTGGAAATGTTTCATCTGCCTAGGAAGGAGAGAGGTTGGTCTTGAAGCTGAATAGTGAATTTCAACAGCCTGCATTGTGACTTAGATCAAGACAACCACAACAAGAAAACCTCCTATAATATCCAGATTTTAATCCTGGCAGAATGTAAAAATTGATTATATATCAAAATACACAAAATTAATCAGAAAACAATCAACTCTTAATAATAAAAATACAACTGAGAAACAATAGTAGTTGGGAAAATTGATTATGAAAAATTTAAACAACTCAAAAGAAACTAAAAATACTGGTTTATGTTTCTATCTCTAAAATGATTGTTAGTTAAGAACTGAATGATAGAAGAAACAGCTCTGTTCAACTTTCTTTCCTCAGCATCTTCTCAATCCTAAGGAAGAGAACTGTCAGCTCTATGAGGAGGCCAGGGTAAGAAACAGACACTAAAGAATAACAGAAATGCCAGTTTATAATTGTAGGGTAGAATAACAGAACCTTGAAAACCTATCTTAGTTTCTCTTTATCCCATCTTATAATAAAGAACCAAAAGGGGATTATTTTGAATTTCTTTTTTACACTTGCTTCAATGTCCAAAATGAGTAATATTTTTTGCAAGATCCTCCCTGACTGTTCTTTCCCATTTTCTCAAAAGATATCTCTAAATTCCTTTGCATAGCACAGAAAAAGACAAAAACTAGTCCCAGTCTTTACTTTTCCATTCATTGTTTTTTAAGCCAGTCAGTAGCCTGGAGTTTTATATATGGAACAAGTGCAGTGGCAGGTTACGACCAGTACGCCCTAGTAAGGGTGTACTGGTGCCTGCTGGGAGCACCGGGTACCGTTCCGGTATGGTGCTCCAGTGGGCCCACCCGTCCGCCTTCTTTACCAGTACTTGAGCTGTTCGGTGTTTCCACGCATGCGCAGAGCATACGGTACCTGTACGATGTTCCACCGAGCAGCTGGAGCATTATGGAGGCATCGTGGAGTGTCGCAGGTGGTAAGTCAGCATGCGTGCGCGTGCTGCGTGCGTTCATGTGGTGGACACCCGGCCCAGTTACACCATACCGGTTGCAATGGGATCCGGAATCCACCATTGAACAAGTGTTAGTATTTTCTCTGCCTTTCTTTCTAAGAACGAATCCTGATCCAAATACCTTATTTCAATTAATCAAACTATATTATACAGATTCAAAATGATAATACATAAAGCACAAAAATTATAAATCAATTTACCTTTTCCATAGTTGCCGTGTAGGCAAAGTCAATCCTTCCATTCATCTCCCACAATATATAGTTTGCCTCAACTGGTACGAAACCTTTAGAACCCTCAAATCTGTATACAACAGAAGCACAGTACAGTATATTTTCTAAGAGTGTAAAGCCATAGTAAGGATTCAAGTATATTTATAAGAGCCAAGGTGGCGCAGTGGTTAAATGCAGCACTGCAGGCTACTGCTAGATCAGCAGCTCAGCGGTTCAAATCTCACCGGCTCAGGGTTGACTCAGCCTTCCATCCTTCCGAGGTGGGTAAAATGAGGACCCAGATTGTTGGGGGCAATATGCTGACTCTCTGTAAACCGCTTAGAGAGGCCTGAAAGGCCTATGAAGCGGTATATAAGTCTACTGCTATTGCTATTGCTATTTATCATTTGCTAACTTCCCTCTACCTCCTTTCCAATAAATCTTCCAATTTTGTTAGCATTTGTCCTTTGTCAAATAAAACTGGAAGAGTTTTGCACAGAACAGAGAGAGCCTTCCTCCCTTTTCAGGGATATTTACGAGATGAGGGTTGAGAAGGTGGTGGCCTTTCAGCTCCAACGGTCCTTGGAGGAAGCTAGTTACCTTGACCCATTCCAGTCCGGCTTCAGGCCTGGCTACAGCACAGAAACCACTTTGGTCGCATTGACCGATGACCTCTGGAGAGCCAGGGACAGAGGCTACGCCTCCATCCTGGTTCTCCTTGACCTCTCAGCGGCTTTCGATACCATCGACCATGGTATCCTTCTGCGACGACTGCGGGAGGTGGGGGTGGGAGGCACTGTTTTGCGGTGGTTCTCCTCTTACCTCTCGGGCAGGTCGCAGTCGGTGTTAGTTGGAGGGCAGAGATCGACCCCTAGGCCCCTAACATATGGGGTGCCGTAGGGTTCGGTCTTGTCCCCCCTACTTTTCAACATCTACATGAAACCACTGGGTGAGATCATTCGGCGGCACGGGATAAAATACCACCAGTATGCGGACGATACTCAGCTGTATCTGTCCGCCCCGTGCCAACTCAATGAAGCGGTGGACGTGATGAACCAGGGCCTTGAAGCTGTTAGGGACTGGATGAGGGCTAACAAACTCGTGCTCAACCCAGATAAGACCGAGTGGCTGTTGTGTTTCCCTCCCACTAATTCGGCAAGTATTCCATCTCTCAGGCTGGGGGGTCAAACACTACGCCCCTCAGAAAGGGTCCGCAACTTGGGAGTCCTCCTGGACCCACAGCTGACTTTTGAACACCATTTGTCAGCTGTGACCAGGGGGGCATTTGCCCAGGTTCGCCTGGTGCACCAGTTGCGCCCCTCCCTGAACCGGGAGGCCCTCACAACAGTCACTCGTGCCCTTGTGACCTCTAGGCTGGAGTACTGCAATGTGCTCTACATGGGGCTGCCCTTGAAGAGTATTCGGCGACTTCAGCTAGTCCAGAATGCGGCCGCACGAGCGATTGTGGGTGCACCTCGCTTCATCCACATAACACCTATCCTCCGCGAGCTGCACTGGCTACCTGTCGATCTCCGGGTACGCTTCAAGGTGCTACTTGTCACCCATAAAGCCCTTCATGGTAGTGGGTCTGGGTACTTGAGAGACCGCCTACTGCCAATTACCTCCACTCGACCTATTAGATCCCATCGATTAGGCCTCCTCCGAGTCCCATCTGCCGGTCAATGTCGACTGGCAACTACGCGGAGGAGAGCCTTCTCGGTGGCAGCTCCGACCCTATGGAACGATCTCCCCGTGGAGATTCGTACCCTCACCACCCTCCAGACCTTCCGCACAGCCCTCAAAACCTGGCTATCCCGTCAGGCCTGGGGCTAAAGACTGTAACCCGCCCAAATGGTATGAATGTTGTGTTCTTTTTAATGATGTACTGTCCTACGTGTTAAATGTTTGTTCCCCCCCCCCTTTTCGAGTTGTAAGCCGCCCTGTTGTGACTACGTGATTGGAATGCTGTTCCTTTGTGCCCAAATAAAAAAGTGTGGATCTACAATAGCACAGTTGTGGTCACAATCTTGATTTCTTTTGACACCTTCAATTTTTGTCATGAAGAGTTGGGGAAAGAATAGAATAGAAATTCTTTATTAGCCAAGTGTGATTGGACACACCAGGAATTTCTTTGGTGCATATGCTCTCAGTGTACACAAAAAGAAAAGATACATTCATCAAGAATCATAAGGTACAACATTTAATGATAGTCATTAAGGGTCTATAATACATGTACTTCCTAATGCATCTTTCCCCCATTCTTCACACTGTTTTAGTTTTACTTACATCTCAACTTGAGGATAAAAGTTTTGAGTATAATGATTCTGTAATGGGCAGCCATATTTGTTTATATCAAATATTACTTCCTATGGAAAAGACAGTTTAGTACGGTTAAAAAACAAAAAGCAAAACAAATTGCATCAGTTAGTTCACTAAAATAAAATAGTAATTCTTACCTTGTTTCCTTTATGGCTTTTGTCCCTGAGATACTGCCTAATGTAAGAGAAAGAGGTTCTGAACTGTAATTGCAATATTCCAGTATTAGACATTGCATTCAATATTCTCTATGCCATCTGCATTAGATAAATGATTTAGCCTTTTACCACTTCATAAGGAATATAGGTTCCCTATGTTTTTGGTGAGAAACGAGAATTAATGTAGAGGAAGGTTATCAAACAACCAATCGTAATTACTATTATACCAATAATTAAAGATATTTCCAGGATATGTGCCAATGAAATGTCTATTATTATTGTAATCAGTTGCATGCATAGTCAGTCATGTTTAGACTGGATCTGGAATTTTTATCTACCTATTGAGTCTTTCCAAAGGATGTGGTAAAGGCAGATGCCTAACAGTGTTTAAGATATTGTCACAGATTGCAAATTGTTCCTAATAAATCTGCCTTTTGCAATTGACTGTGATTTTGTCAATGCTGATGGTGCTCCAGTTGAATTGGCATTTCACTATCCTATTACTATCTTTATTTTCTTTTGCAACAATTGTTCTATCTAGAACTTTTAGTTCTATTTGAGTCCAGTTCACTATTCCAACTGTGAATCTAATAACTAGATTTGCCCAGGTATTAATTGTCTCAATAGTATATTCTCCACTGAATTTGGACTTTAAGATCTTCCTCATACTCATTTGTTCACTTCTAATCTTCTTGATTTGTTGAGCAGCAATTTTATTTTAAATAATGTTTTTCTATGTTTTAAATGCATACTCATATAAATGATATGGGGTAGCCTGGCAGGTGTTTTTGTTGTTTGATAACCATGGTTTGATTTGATAGAGGAATCTGTGGAACAACAAACACTAGTGGTGATAGTGAATCTCCTTGAAAATTTTATCTCCTGGTAGCAATAGCAGTTAGACTTATATACCACCCCATAGTGGTTTACAGCACTCTTTGGGGCAGTTTACAATGTCAGCCTACTGCCCCCAACAATCAGGGGCCTCATTTTACTGATCTCGGGAGAATAGAAGCTGAGTCAATTTAATATTAATCTTTTCTAGTCTATTACCATTCACCAGCAACTATGTCTTTCATTGTGTCCTTGATCTTTGCAGAAAGCTTCTGATGTTTCTACTGACTCAAATGGCAGGGAGTTGAATGCTACCTTGTAATTAATCCATGCTACATTCAAGTTGATCTTCCTTCTTTTGTAGTTTTCCAAAATCATCTTGTTGATTAGGAGGTGACCCTCTAATGTTTGGCTATTTTCTTTCTGCTCTGGTGGAGTTTGTTTTCAGCTAGTTGCTACTGACTGCTACACACCATAAGTGGATAATTGTCTGGTGCTGGCCCCTTTCTGTGGACTTTCATTATCAGGTAGGTTTTGCCAGATATTAACCACTTGTCAATTTTATCTTTTGCAGTATGCTATTAAATTACTTGGCAATGAGTGGGTGTAGGCTAGTCAGATGTTTGAACCAAAACCCATGCAATTTATCTTTATCCGGTGCTGATCAATTCTTGATCTTCCTTCATTTTTTATCTACCACTTTTGCTGCTATTACAAGTTTTTTCAGATGGTTTTTTTTTATTCTTATCCATTTCTTTTATTCAAGTTGCATTTTTCTTGTATGCAACCAGAACTGTGCTGTTTCTTCTTTGTTAGGTGTTGACTAACTCACTGCAGCTTCTCCTGAGATGGATTTGTAGAAACATTTCTTATTCAACTGAAATAGCTGATTCTGCCTATAGTGCGCATTTTTAGCTTTGTATCTGCTGATCTTCATGCTTATAGTTGCTAATAAAGCTGTTGCTTTATTATTTCTAGGACTTCCTTAATCTTTCTTGTTTCTAGATGATATTTCTTAATTAGGCATTCTTTGATCTTCTTGTTCTTCAGTTTCTTTTCTTTCATCTCCTCTAGACTGCTTGCATCTGATCTCAACTTGCTGATCTTATTTTCCAGTCTGAGTTTCCATTTGGTGATGCGTTGTTTTTTTAAAGATCAATTGTTGCTGCTTTGTTGGCAGGAAGAGTATAATAAATAAAGAAGTCTTTGTGATCCATTTCTACAGTCAATACTCAGAATTAGATACAGTTTTAACCATTTAGCCTATATGTAATGTGTATAGACTTCTTACCGAGGTATTGTGAAAGTAAAGTTCTTACACTCTGAAGGTTTCCTATGACAAAATAGAAAAAGGTATTTATGTAATTTTATTTTTTAAAACCAGCATTGACTGAATATGACTTTTAACCTTCTGTTTCAGTGTCCCCAGTGTCAGGCTAGTTGGTTAAAACTTTAAAAGTATATTATAGAATCAAATTCTTTCTAATAAGATAGATAGATAGATAGATAGATAGATAGATAGATAGATAGATAGATAGATAGATAGATAGATAGATAGATAGATAGATAGAGATATGGCAGGCAGGCAGGCAGGCAGGCAGGCAGATACAGACAGATGATAGAATTAAAATATCCTAACAAAACATTTTACACAATTCCCAACTCTGGTAAACTCTGATAAAAAACTCTGAGTGTTTACAATATTTTAAAAGGCTATGAGTAGGGTAATTTGGTAGATTTTCCTTGAAAACATTCTCAGTTTTTATATATAATTTTTATTAAACACGTTTTCAACAGAATAAAGGTAACACAAATTTTGAATTGAGGGTAAGAAGAATATAGAAAAATAATAAAATTGAACAAGAAATAAATAGAAAAGAAAGAAAAAAGAATACAATGCACCCCAACTTCTAATAAAAGGACGGCATTTTATATACCAAAATGAAAT
This sequence comes from Thamnophis elegans, assembly GCF_009769535.1. Lineage (NCBI taxonomy): Eukaryota > Metazoa > Chordata > Lepidosauria > Squamata > Natricidae > Thamnophis > Thamnophis elegans. The sequence continues at coordinate 71,653,567 of NC_045544.1, read as the reverse complement.
AAAATACAATATAAATTACACAGGTAACCCAAGTGCACTGTTTATTTAAAAGCATGTAAGAATAAGATGTTTTACAAAGGGCAAGCAAGTAGGAGCTCCCCTTATTGATGGAAGAATACTGAATTTTTTAGCTCTGATTTTCATGTTTAAGTTGTAACTTTTAAAAGAACTTTGTTCTTAATTCTGTTTTCAAAACTGTGGTTTTAATCAAGTGTGAGGTGACCATGCTCACAAGCAGCCACCTGGCAAACCCCCTCTCCAGCCGGGCAGAGCACCACTCACTGACCTAGGGAGTATCCCTAAGGCGCCAAGCCATGTAGCACTCTGCCCACCCCACAGCTTCTGCGGCTTGGCACATTCGAGATACCCCCCTAGGTCAGTGCATGGAGCTCTGCCCATCTGGAGAAGGGGGTTGTGCAAGCACCTGCTCTGCCCCCAGCTCTCATGCCTCCCAGCCTCACTATGTCCTGGGCCAGCTGTTCTTGCAGCCCCCGCTGAGCTCTGAGTAAAACTTCTTGTCCGGCTTCCAAACTCCAGAACTCCGCTTCCGATTCTTCCAGCAGCGGCCGCTCTAGGAGTATGCTGTATGGTTATGGGCAGGCTGCCGGAAGACTTTGTCCAGCAGCCTTCCCATAACCATAGAAAATATTTTTGCCCACCCGAAAAATGTGGCAAGGCTTTAGTTTCAGGACATGTTGTATTTTTGGGGAAACATGGTAATGGACAAACAAACATTTCCACAGTGTGAGAGACTGCCATCAAGAAGTCACAACTCCAGCCTTCTTCCCTCTTCATTTGGATCTGCTTCCCTCAGGATGAACGTATGAATATTGGTCAAAGGAAATGAGTCTCCTAGTACCTGGCACTAAGAAATGTAGGGATTTAAAAGTTAAAATATAACATCTTGAAATGGGCCCAGAGACCTATTGGTAATCAATGTAGCAATCTAAGCATAGACATCACAATGCTTAAAGCACCTCCTATCAGCAATCAGACCACTACATTTTGAATCGGTTGAGGTTTTAATCTTTTTTTAAGGAAACACCAAATAAAGTATATTGTAACAGATTAACCATAGGGTGATGGAATCACTGTTGCAAGGACATTCCAATCCAAATGCTTGGGAGTATGACTGAATGACTGGGGGAGGACAGCAGAGCCTTTGGCTCTTTCAGGAAGAAGGGTTGGTGAGAAGAGGGAATAATCATCTTGGGGGATGTAGCATAAGACAATGTATCTCAGTGGTGATGGGCATGGGACATAAGAGTCAGAGGGCTGGCCATTAGAGGGGAAGATGCCCCCGATGCATAATATTGATGATGCGTTTCGGCCAATATGAGCTCATCCTCAGTTCTTGGACAGAATACTGTTGGAGGCCCTAAGGTTCAGCTGTGGCTGCTAAATGCCAGGTAAGTTAATAACAAGGCTACCCTTATTCAAGATCTTGTTCAGGAGGAACAAGCTGACCTGATAGCAGTATTTCAGTATTTGAGAGGCTGCCACAAAGAAGAGGGGGTCAAATATTTTCCAAAGCACCAGAGGGCAGGACAAGAAACAATATTTGGAAACTAATCAAAGAGAGAAGCAATCTAGCATGAAGAAGAAACTTCCTAAAAGTGAGGACAATTAACCAGTGGAACAGCTTGCTTCAGAAATAGTTGGCGCTCCATCACTGCAGATTTTTAAGAAGAGACTAGACAGTCACTTATCTGAAATGGTATAGGTTCTCCTACTTGAGCAGGGGGCTGGACTAGAAGACCTCCAAGGTCCCTTCCAGCGCCTATTCTATTCTATCTTGCAACATCAAGATCTGGCTGAGTTACGAAGGGTGTGTATCTCCTCTCGGAAATATGTCCAGTCAGATTTCAGATTTGGCACTAGCCAAGAGCCAAGGGCAGGGGAGGTGGGGTAGTAGTGGTTTTCAGAAATTCTCTTTTGGCTTTCAAGGATCTTGCTCAGCAAGTTTGTGTTTGCAAGACCCTTTTTATGAAGGTGGGCTTCATAAGTATACCGGCTAGTAAACCGGCCTCCCTGCCTGAGCTGCTGAGGCCATCTCAGGGTTGGCAGTGGAGTTTCCCAGACTCATGGTTCTGGGGACTGCAATCTGCCATCCCTGCAGTGGTGGGTTCTGCCCGGTATGGACAGGTACGGCCATACCGGTAGTAGTTGGGAGCAGCAGCCATCGTACCGGTACGGTGGTTCATTTGGCCCACCCACCCGCATCCCATAACTGTTTTTGAAGCAATCGAGCCAATTGCATGTGCATGCACAGTGTGTGGCGCATGCACGATCTCTGATGAGCAGCTGGGTGTCACAGGGGCGGTAGAGTGCACATGCATGCGGAGTGCACATCAAGCACGTGCACAGCACAGAGACGGTGCATGCATGACCAAACTACGAGCAGCGTACCAGTAACGACGGTAAGAACAACCCACCACTGCATCCCTGGGTGTGGTCTCAGGAGCAGACCAGAAATTCATGACCACCATGACAGCCATGGGCCTATCCCAGATTATTATAGGTCCAACTAAGGATAGTGATTACACACCAAAATTCGATTTTCTTGATCTGAGCAATGGCAACATAATCTGGTGGGTAATTTAAAATTATCCCCCTTTTCATGGTCCAATTACACCCTGGTGTCCTTGAGACTGTCATATGATGCCCCCTTCACAGGGAGTGTGGACTCATGATGGGTTCCATAGGGAACTGGGGGATATCATAGGTGTTGCACCATGGTCCTGCTGAAGCCTTGGTGGTGATCTGGAATCTAATGGCAGTTTTGGACAGGTTCACTCTTAATGGATCCTGAGAGTGTTATCCTTGGTCAGGAGCAGGGACGTGCAGTCAGGGGAGGCAGGGGTTGCAGAGCCTCACCACTGTCATGAAAAGAAAAAAAATGTAAAAGGAAAAAGGCAAGAGCTGAGGTCAGGCTGAGCTAGTTGCTGCCAGAGTCACCACGGATGACTCTGCTTAACTGTTTAAAAAAGCCTCTAAAAAGCGCCCTCTACAGGAGGAGGCAGGAAAACGATGTGGCTCATCTAGTCTGACTTTAGGCATTTTATGATCACTCGAGCAGAGTTAAGCAAGGGTTAAAAGCCTAAAAATTCCTGACTAGGTGAGTCACATCATTCTCCTGCCTCCTCCTGTAGAGGGTGCTTTTTTAGAGGCTTTTTTAAACAGTTAAGCAAACTCATCCACGGTGACACTGGCAGCAACTAGCTCAGCCTGACTTCAGCTCTTGCCTTTTTCCTTTTACATTTTTTTTCTTTTCATGATGACAGGCAAGAGCAGAGTTGAAATCCTCTCTGAAACAGCTGGAAAAGGTATGTGTGGGTCGGAGGGAGGGGGAGGAATTCAAACTTCATCCTCAAGCGTAGATCCCTCCCCAAATGTAGTTTGATTGCAGGCAGAGCCACGTTGCCTTTTCAAACACATACAAACACACACACACACACAAACACACACACACAAACACACACACACACACACACACAGAGCTGGATAAAAGTATATAAGCCCAGCTTCACTGATTACAAGTTTGAAAAGGCAACGTGGCTCCACCTGCAATCAAAGGCTCGAATCGGCTCCCCTCTGGCTTCTCTGCCTTTTCTCTCACCCCAGACTGCAAGCAGGAGGTGAGTGGGTGGGTGGGCTTTATTGCGCTTCAGGCATTTCCCACCCAGACAGCAGGCTGCATTTGCAATGGCGGAGGTGTTTGGGGAAGGCAGCAGGGGAATGTGGGGGGGTGGGGGTGGGGGGTATGGCAGAGGAGCTGCTTTCAAGCCATTGGAAAATAAATCCAATCCAACTTCTGTGTTTGTGTTTGTTTGAGAGAGAGTGAGTGAGAGAGGGAAGGGGGTAGGAGAGATAGTCCAATCCAACTTCTTTGTGTGCATGTGTCTTTTTGAGAGAGGGGAGAGAGAGGGAGGAAGGAGGGGGAGGGAGAAGAAAAAGAATGAAGGAAACTTTTTCATAAAGGAGAAAAACAAATGCTGTCACTTTAAATCGGAACTGAGCATTCTTGGCTGTGGAATTCTGGGAGTTGAAGTCCACAAGTCTAAAAAAATTTGAAACCCACCACTGTGTCAGTGCCTCACCAGCCATAAACTTCACCGCACGTCACTGGTCAAGAGGGCTCAATTGATCATCTGCAGGGCTGTGCAGAGGAGTTTGTTCAGATGACAAAGTAATACAGTTTCATTCCCAATTGGATCCCATGTGTGGAGATAGGCCATGTAAAATGCCTGAGGAGAGGCCTTGCTCAATTATCTGGGAATGGTTTGACCCTGTTGGCCCTGATGAAGTGCACAGGATCCTTGATGCTGTCAATGCTACCACCTATCAGTTAGATCTTTGTCCTTTCTGGATGGTGAAAGCCTCCAGGATGGTGACTAGCAGGTGGGTCCAGGCAGTGATTAATAGGTCACTAAAAGAGGGGATATTTCCAGAGACTTCTAAGGAAGTCCCGATTTGCTCGCTCCTTAAAAAAACATCATTGGATCCCACTTGCCTGGACAACTTTGATCCAGTTTCTAACCTCCCCTCTTGGGAGAAGATTGTGGAAAAGGTAGTGGTCTGGCAGCTTCAGAGATGAAACAGATTATCTGGACCCTTTTCAATAAGATTCAGGTCTTGTTATGGGAAGGAAATGACATTGTTTGTGCTTGTTCATGATCTTTGACTAAATTGAAGCAAGAATGACTTCCTTGTATATTACACGTCACACAACAAGGAAAACTCAGAGTTCTGAACGATCTCTAAATCATTCTGTACCAATTTTCTCTTAAAGTTTTGGTTGGAATAAATTTTAGTGGTTACTTTTTCAGAAGTCCTTCCATTGTTGTAATTTGTTTTTATAAAAGTTTGTATTGACTTTATCATAAGTCATTTACTTGTTTTGCCTGTGTCATATCAATAGACATGCATGTATACATCCTAATTAGTAGTCTTAATTCTGTATGTTATAAATGTTTAAAATTCTGTCATTTATCTCAAAAAATATTTTTTCTTCAGTTTGTTTTTTATTTTTCTAGAAATATGTAAATACAAATAATCCTTGCTATATTTGTGTGCTTAGTCCATTTCTAGAGGCTGGATGCACATATCTATGTCCGTTAACAACATTTTTCTTAAAATAATTATGTCCAGAATAAAAAATATTTAGGTACGAAGCTAAAGGTAAAATAGAAAATAGCACAATAGAGTTGGAAGGTCTTCTAGCCAAACCCCTTGCTCAAGCAAGAGACACTATACCATTTCAGACAAAGTTGTTGTGACTTGTCCAGTCTCTTTTTGAAAGCCTCCAGTGATGAAGCACCCAAAACATCTGAAGCAAGCTATTCCACTGGTTGATTATTCTAACCATTAGGACTTTTCTCCTTAGTTCTAGGTTGTTTCTCCCTTGGTTAGTTTCCATTCATTGCTTCTTGTCCTGCCTTTTGACGCTTTGGAAAATAGTTTGACTCCTCATCTTTGTAGGAGCCTCTGAAATATTGGAACATTGCTATTATGTCTTTGTCAGCCTCCGCTTCACTTACTTACTATCTGCTGCCATAGAAATGGGGAGGGTGGGGCCATGGTATTTGGGATGGGAATAAATGGTACATGAGTGATACGGAAAAAGGAGTTTTCTTCTCACCATCTTCTGTGCATGCTGGTGGCCGGTGTTTGGACTTGATCAAGGCCAACCGTCCTGCATACCAACATGATGATGCCTTTTGAGGATGCACCCCACATGACATCTAAGGGAGTTACAGATTGGACACTGGGGTGGGGTCGTTGGAGGGAGGGGGCTGGGTTATCATTTGATATGTAATTGTTTGTGCCTTTCTGGCTCAGATCTTGCTGTACTTTCGCTGCTATCTTTTCATAACCAGTAAAAGTATTTTAATTCCATGAACAATGGAGTTAGGAGTTTTCTTTCTTGGTTATTGAGGAAGGCACACCTGACATTAAGCAAGCTCTCCAGTCACGCTCATTCCGGAGCTAACACCTTCTGAGGGAAGTGCACTTAAAACAAAAATCCTCCACAGAGATATCCAATCCAGGCAGTGACCAGGAGGAGAACACGAGGGCTACCAGATTGTCATGCCCTTTGGAAATGGAATGGATGGCTGAACTTGATTTGGAGAAAAGAGCCGTCCGTCCCAGGTGGTCGTTGGGAGTGGGGCAGAGGAGTGATCCTGAGGAGATTCCTGCCGGAGTTATCACCAGCCAATGCCAACGACCTGAGGCTGCCTGGAAGGAAGCTGAACAAGATGACCCATGCTTTGAAACCTTTACAAGAGGCATCGGAGAAATGCCATTTCTGTGAGAGCCGTGCTGAGAGGGAAGTGGATTTTGCTAATCAAGAAGAGAGATGGGCAGAAGACCTGTCTAACCTGGGGAGGGGGGCTAGGGGCATATAGCGGAGCTGATCGGGATGGGAGAGCCCCAGCTGCAGCAGCAGCAGCCCCCTGAGCCCCTCCAAGTGGGGGAGGGCCCCCCCGGAGATGGCCAATGCCAAAAGTTCCTCCCCTTGGCATGAAATTTGGAGGAGACTCCAAAGAGCTGGGATTTTTCCTGGTCCAGGTCTGAAATTACATGCAACAGTTTGGAGAGGATTTCCCTAATGAGGAAGCCAAAGTAAGAGCTGTTACTATGGCATTGGAGAACAAAGTGGCAGACTGGATGGTTGCTTTGTATAATGATGACTCCCCCCTGCTGAAGGATTACAATATGATTATGGCTGCCCTGAGGAAGTGCTTTGATGATCCCCTAGCCGAGTGAAAGGCGAGAACCAAGATGAAGTCTCTTACTCAGGGAAGAAGTCCAGTGATTGATACATCCAATAGTTTCGTGAGTTGTCTGTGCATATGCGAGGTTGGTCTGAGGAGGCTTTAATGGACAGTTTTATGGATGGTCTAAATGAAGACATATACCAGAGCTGTGTGAATAAAGGGGCCCCACGCAACCTGCATCGCTGGTATGAAATGGCAGCAGATGTGGAAATTGATCTAGCCAGGAATAGATACTGAGGAGGCAGCGATAAAGTCAAGAATTCCCCCTCCCACCCACCCCAAAGGAGCTCTGACGGGAGGAAAGGAATGGTGTGCAAGCAAGCCCCGGTCTACAGCTTGTTTCCGATATGGGAAGGAGGGGCACCAAGCAGCGAGCAACTATGCAAAACTTGGCCCAAAGCCCATCGCTGTTGGAGAGAAGAAACCAGAACCACTGCCAGGGAAATGCAAACAAACCGCCTTGAAAGGAGTGGAAGCTGTTGAGGATTTCCCTCCCACCCAGGATGGAGAAGAGTCCTCCTTTCTTTCGGGAGAAAATGAAACTCACTCTGATGACGACCATTTGGTAAGTCCCTGATCAGGCCCCATGACCATTCCAGTAGAACTTAAAGTGCCCTCTACTGGAGCCCAAGGGAAGATGCTTTCCCTCTTAGACTCTGGATGCACCTGTTGCATACTTAGCCCAGAAGTGGTGGAGAAAATGGATTAAAGACTGAGGACTTTGAAAGTACCCATTGCCTTTTGCCAATTGGATGGCTCAGTGGCTGGGGGAGCCCCTGCCCATTTTGTAACTGAATCAATAGAAATGTGGATGGGGGATCATCAAGAAACTTTGAGTTTCATCATGGCACCTGGGATGGACCAGCCCCTCATACTGGGATTACCGTGGCTACGGAAATGGAACCCTTATGTGAACTGGAAGAAAGGGTGGTTGCATATTTGTTCCGCTAAACCCCCTAGGGGAAGGGGAGGATGTCCCACATAGCCAATGCCAAAAAGAATTTAGCTGCCGCAGTGCAGGAAAAGATTGAAGGAGAAGAGAAAATCCCCAAAGAATATTGGGACCTCAGGAAGGTTTTCAGTGAAAGGGCCTCCAACAAACTACCCCCCCCCCACTGCAACACTGATTGCAGCATTGAAATCCTTCCAGGGGAAAAACTCCCTAAGCCTCAGATTTACTCAATGACCCACGTGAGATGGAGGAATTATGAAAGTTCATAAACAAAAATTAAAAAAAGGGGTTCATACAACTAGCTAGACCATAGGTGGCCGCACCCGTATTGTTCAGGGAAAAGAAAGATGGCTCCTTTCGTTTATGCGTGAACTATAAAAATCTAAACATGATTTGCGTGGAAACCATGTACCTAATGCCACTCATGAAGGACATGTTAGCCCAGTTGGGTGAAGGGAAGTTGGACTTAAGGGAAGCATACTACAGAGTCAGAATAAAGGAGGGAGATGAGTGGAAAACTGTTTTCAATTGCCCTTTGGGATGTTTCCAGTTTAGAGTACTTCCGTTTGGACTTCAGGGGGTGCCAGCAGTCTTCATGCAATTAATAAATGAAGTCTTGCATGAGCACCTGAACAAGAGGGTGTTGGTTTACCTTGACAACATCCTTATCTACATGGAAACACGTGATGAACAAATGACTTTGGTACACTCGATTCTCAAAAAACTCTGGGCTGCTGAACTTTATGCCAAACTGTCTAGTGAATTTCATCAGGAGAGATCAATTATTTGGGATACCGTATCTCCCACAAAGGCCTCGAGATGGACCTGGCAAAAGTCTGGGCTCTCATTGAGTGGGCACCTCCTCACACCTGCAAGCAACTACAAAGTTTTTTGGAAGTTGCAAATTTCTAATGCCAACTTATCCCCTTGTTCACGAGCATTGCGCTGCCTATTACAAATCTCCTAAAATCAAAGAGAGAGGTTAAACCTAGGCCGGGTAAGCCTCTGAATTGGACTATGGAATGTCAAGCAGCTTTAGAGAAATTGAAGCAATTGTTTGCTGCTGAGCCTGTTGCGAAACACCCAGACATGGATGCACCATTCGTGGTTCAAGCTAATGCCAGTGACATGACAGTGGGGGCAGTATTGCTCCAAACAAACACAGAAGATAAATTGCAACCTTGTGTTTATACTTCACGTAAGCTTACAGAAACAGAATGAAGATGGGCCATATGGGAAAAGGAAGTTTTTGCTGTCAAATGGGCCTTGATGACCTGGCGACATTTCCTGGAGGGGGCAAAACACCCTTTTGAAGTAAATACTAATCATAAAAACCTGGAAGCCTTGAAGACCCTATGTAAGCTATCACCTAAACAAGTGCGCTGGGCAGAGCATTTCAACTGGTTCAACTTTACCCTAAAATACATCCCAGGAGGGAAGAACTTTACGGCTGATGCTTTGCCCAGGCTTCCCCAATACAACAGCACCAGACCAACCGTGGTTCATCCAGTCATCCCGGCTAAGAACCTGGCTGCCCCAATGGTTACTAGGCACCAGGGCCCAGTGGACTTAGATGTGACCATAGACCTGATTGACAACCTTAAGAAAGGCCTCAAGTCTGAGGCCTGGTTCAAAAAACATTCTGATAAATGTACCACGAAAGATGGACTGGCTTGGGAGGGATCTAAGCTTTATGTTCCTGCCAGCCTAAAAACTGTTGTCCTTCAACAGGCCCATGACTCGAGAATGGCAGGTCATTTTGGATTTGTAAAAATTTTGCATTTGATTAAGAGGGAATTTTGGTCGCCTTCCCTGAAAAAAGACATTGAGTCCTACATAGCCAGTTGTCCTGTCTGTGAGGACGCAAAAAGACCACAGGGAAAGCCCCAAGGTCTCCTTCAAAGTGTTGCCCATCCTGGGGCCCCATGGAAGGAGATATTGATGGATTTTATTGTCGAGTTAACAGAAAGCCTTGGAAATACATTTGGGTAATCACCAATCTGTTCTCCAAACAGTTCCATTTTGTGCCTTGTTCCAAGATCCTATCCGCAAAGTCATTGGCTAAATTGTTTATTTTACATGTGTATAGATTACATGGAGTGCATGAACGTATTATTTCGGACAGGGGGGTCCAATTCATCTCCCACGTTTGGAAAGAGTTCCTGAAATTGATTGGCTCCACCCAGGGACTAAGCTCCGCCCACCATCCATGATTAATGGGGCTTGTGAATGGGCTAACTCGGTTCTGGAGCAGTACCTTCGGTGTTTTATCAATTATTAACAGGATAATTGGGCGGAACTTTTGGCACATGCAGAGGTGGCGTACAATAATTTAGTACATAGCAGTACCGGAATGACCCCTTTTAAAGTTGTGTTTGGCCAGGATTTTGTACCAATTCCTTAATTGCCTTAAGAGAAACCTCAAATTTTATCCTTGTCCGAGTGGAGTAATCAACTTCAACAGTTTTGGCCAATGACTCGCAAAGCCTTAGATGCGGCTCAACATGCTCATAAAAAACAGGCAGATAAAAAAAGGCTAAGCCTAAAGTGTACCAAGTTGGGAATAGAGTGTTTTTGACCACTAAATTTCTACAAACCACACAGAAGTCAAAGAAGCTGGGTCCAAAATGTGTGGGTCCATTTCCCATTGTGAAAATAATAAATCCAGTATCAGTAAAATTGGAGTTGCTGAAAACCCTTTGGAGGATTTATCCTGTTTTTCATGTGAATTTACTGAAACCAGAGCACACATCTTCCATTCGTCCGCCTCAACCCTCACCCCCTGTTCCTCTTCATATTGAAGGACAGCAACATTTTGAGATTAAAGAAATCTTAGATTCCAGGAAGCATAGAGGACACATCCAATATTTGGTGTCCTGAAAACATTTTCCCCCTTCCCAGGCTGAATGGGTAGACAAATCTCACGTTAGGGCTCCCAAACGCTTACAGAAGTTCTACGCCAAATATCCTGATAAATCTTAATTTTAATAATGCTGTTGGTGGTTATTGTTGTTTTCTTTTGTTTCCTATTTCCCCAGGGATGATGTCCTTTCCTGAAGGAGGTACGAATGTCATCCTCTGCTTCACTTACTTACAATCTGCTGCCATAGAAACGGGGAGGGTGGGGCCATGGTATTTGGGATGGGAATAAATGGTATATGAGTGATACGGAAAAAGGAGTTTTCTTCTCATCATCTTCTGCGCATGCTGGTGGCTGGTGTTTGAACTTGGTCAAGGCCAACCATCCTGCATACCAACATGATGATGCCTTTTGAGGATGCACCCCACATGACACCTAAGGGAGTTGCAGATTGGACACTGGGGTGGGGTTGTTGGAGGGAAGAGGCTGGGTTAACATTTGATATGTAATTGTTCAGGCCTTTCTGGCTCAGATCTTGCTTTACTTTCGCTGCTATCTTTTTATAACTAGTAAACGTATTTTAATTCCACAAACAATGGAGTTAGGAGTTTTCTTTCTTGGTTATTGAGGTAGGCACGCCTGACAGTCTCTCTCTAATCCTTCTTTTCATTATACTATCCAATTTCTATAATCATTCTTTGCATGTTTTAGCTTCCAGTCTCCTAAACATTCTTATTGCTCTTCTCAGCACTCTTTCCAGAGTTTCAACATCTTTTTTATAAAGAGCCTTCTTTACAAAGACTGAAAATTGTTCTTAGAGAAATTGTAAAAAACATGCCTTAGGGATAAATTTTATAAAGGAAATATGTTTATATGAAAAGTTTAAATCTGGAAATTTTATAAAATGGATAATTTATTGGGCACAAATCCATACAAGTAAATCAAAACACAGGAATCTTCTTGTAACAGTATAATACACAATCAAAATACCAAAAGGCTAATAAAGTATTTACATTTGTTACACACGCAGACACTTATACTAAAATTTTATTGTTTTAATATTTAACTTTGTTACAAGGAAATATAAGTAGCTAACGCAAAAGTAGAAAAAGAAACAACTTACTTTTTTACAATTATTTCTTTCCAGGGAGGACAGCCAACACGTATGTGAGAAATCTAAAAAAAAACAACCCACAAACAATTAAAACATCTACACATTTACAAAAGCTTTCTCAAAATAGTTGCCATATGCTGTCTCTTTTCCTTTTTAAGTCATGCCATGTTTTGCTTTGATTTCAAAAAGCGTTGAATATTCTTTATAACTATGGAGTTTAATACAGTATATGTAAGAAGTAATTGGAGAGCAAAATATGATGTTCAGAGAGAATCTCTCCATATTTTATCCCCACATTATTATGAATTAAGTTGGGCTGGTAAGGAATGAAAGCCCAAGATTGAGTTTCTTGATCATATGGCTAATATAATCAATATTTTAATTATCATATTTCACTGTTTCTCTGGTTTTATGAGATGTGAAGCCACTTGCAATTTCATTATTGTTATGAAATAATGAGAATGTAGCTATTAACATTTAGGGCACTATTTATTAGGGTGGGTGAGAATATGACCAGTTGCTTATTACTATAATTCAAATGGCATCTGTGTTTGAGATGTGCATTTGCCCAAAGTTTTATTCAGAATACTTTTATAGCTAAGGAAATTTTTTCATAGGAGTCTATTCCTTAAACACACCACAAAAGGTACACCTATTCCTCAAACACACCACAAAAGGCCCACCTTCTTGTGCAATTCAAATTTTCAAATAAAAATAAAAAGTAAACATGAAGCAGAAATGCAAGTACTTCAACACCTATAGAGGAGAAAGATAATGAAGTGTGACTGCATAAGTGGTCATCCGAACAATTACTATTACAAGTCTGAGCATTCCTACCTAAGGCTCACTTACAGGAGACAGGGGACATGATAAAAACTCAGAGAACTAAACACAGACCTTTCAAAGAAGGAGTTGGTCACCTTGTAGTGATGTTTATTCATATCTGGCAGACAAATATTAATGGCTGTATCTATATAGCGGCTTAGCACCGTTGGCCACTACAATTGCATAAAGGAGGATGGAAACTACTACTAGTATGTATGTATGTATGTATGTATGTATGTATGTATGTATGTATGTATGTATGTGGAATTTGTGAGAGCCTAAGAGAAAATGGATAAAAGAGGAAGAAGAGGGGAAAGAGCTGTATGAGTAGATTAAAGGGAATAGTAGTATGATTGGTATTATAATGCAACTAATTAAGAAATAAAGAAAGTATAATACATTGTTAATTGTAGAAAAAATTGGAAGAAATGCTCTGTCAAAAACTAACTACAGGATATACATTGTTTATAGTAAAATAAACTAATAGAGAAATATTAAACGATAATTTGGTGCAATTTTTGAAGGGGCAATTGAAGGTATTGTTTATGTACTAAGAAAAAATGAGTATAAAAGATGGAAAATAATGGAAGAAAATAATTTGGCTGAAAGTGAAAACCAAGTTATGATGTAAAATGGATTATGTAAATGAGAAGACATAAAAGGAAAGATCCGGTCAACACTTTGTTTCTATAATATGTGTAAAGCTGTATTAAAAAATAAATAAAAAACTTAAAAAAAAAATAGCCAAATGCTTGCACAAAAATAATTATCAGAAAGTCAGTAAAATACTGTAAGTTTTCTTCAGAAAGGAGGAATAGCTACTCAGAGAAACTCAGATCATTTCAGAAGTAGACCATGCATTACTTATTACTGATTATAGCTTACAGGTTCTAAATCAGAGGTGGGGTCATACCGGTTCTATCCTCTGCAGCACCATCTTGATTTTCTGTTCAGTACATGCGCAGAACAATCTTCATTGAAAAAATGTAATTTTTATTCCTTTTTAAATGTTGTGCTCATGCGCAGACCGTTTTAAGTTTGGGCAACAAGATGTAAAGTGGCTCTCATAGAGAATAAAGCGGGTGTAATGCAGCCAGAGCTGCTGCTTCTTCACAACAGTCGAGGATGGAAGAGATCACTCAGGAGCGACACCAGTGAGGAAGGAGGCTGGGTCAAAGGAGGCGTAGCCCGAGCTCTCTGGGACAGGTAAGCAAGTGTGGGGAGGTGAAGGGGAGAGAGAAGAGAGAGCGCTGGGCATGAGCCACAGGGGGAGGAGGGCAGCGACTCTTCTTCTTGCCCCTGTCTGGAAAGGATGATCTCGGCATAAGGAGACCAAGAGAGAGAGGCTCAAGGCGGCTCCACCCTAACCCAGAGGTGGCCGAAGGTTGCTCTTGCCCTTGGGCAAAGGCTCCATCTCCTCCCCTCCTCAAGCCCAGCAAGGAAGCCTGCTCCTCCCACCAGATCCACCCAAGGAAGGGGAGAGAGAGAAAGAGCCCAACTCGGCCAAGCTGCCTCTGCCCGAGCTAGAAGCAGCAACAAGCACCAGGCCGCCACCCCTTCCAGGCTAGCCTTAAACTCCACCCACACCACCTGAGAAAAGGAGCTTTATTTTCTCGCTTGTGCTGGGGAATGTTGTGGTTTCTGCCCTTAACTGCAGAAACCACGGGGAGAGGCAGCTTGGCCAAGCCTGGCTCTCTCCTTCCTTGGGTGGATCTGGCATGAGGAGTGGGCTTCCTTGCCGGGCTTCAGGAGAGGGAAGGTGGAACTGTTGCCCGAGGGCAAGAGCAACCCCCGGCCACTTCTGGGTGCAGACAGATGCTACAGGAGGGCAGGACAGAAGTCAGTCTTGGGAGACACCAGAGAGCTTATGCAGGGAGAGAGGAGGTGGGCTGACTTGAACATGGGTGGGTAGTTTGCCGCCGGCATGTCCTTCGCTCGTTGGAGCGCTCCTCTTCACCCTTAGGCGGGGATTGCTTTATCGTGCTGGGGTGCCACCCGGGCAAGCTAGGAAAGGAGAGGGGCTGGAGAAATAAAGGGGGCACGCGATAGGACACAAAAGAAGACATCTGCCCTTGGCGGCGGGGGCTGCTTTAGCATGCAGGCGAAGGCTGGGCTCCTCTGCAATATGTGGTGGGCTCCCCGCAGCCTCGGCTCATACATGATGCAGCTGAGTCCGCTGCCCTGAGCCGGTAGAGGCCACAGGGCAGAGATGGGAGCGTGCTAATCTTTCCTCCCCAAGCACTGGATTCTGCTGTTGCCATCACCTCTGCCCAACTCGCCCCTGGCTGGCTCCCAAACTAGGAGGCAGCGACTGGTTCCCCCTGCCCTCTGGATCACCAGCATGAGTGTGGCTCTCTGGGAGCTGGGCAACAACGTGAGGACAAAGCAGTTGGCTGGCAAGAAGAAAGAGCCACTGCAAGTCCAAGGCATGTGCATGCGCAAAGATTGCACACCATGAGACGGCTGCAAGAGGCTGATCGGAGGGGAGGAAGCTTCAATGTCAGCTGCCGGAAAATGACCGCGAGGGCCAACTGAGGCGTCCCATCTGGAAGTTGCGGGGACCGCGTTTTCCCATTGTGGTGCGGTGGAAGGCTGTGGTTCCCTCATGCCCCGCCTGGCTTTCAGAAGAGTAGGCCGAAGGGCTCCGTTGGGGCGGTCGGCCCTCAGAGGTTCCCAACCGAGGGGGTGAGGAGATCCCAGGTTGCATGCAGAAGCGAGGACGCCTTTAGGCTTGCGAATTTCTCGGCACCGCTACAAACTGGGCAGAGACGGCCCCCTCCCGAGGCCATCCAGGCAGCCAGTCCAGAAATGGTGCCAGAGGTGGGATGGGTGGGACTGTTGGGCCATGGAGGAGGTGGACGCTATGAGGCACCCATTCACTGCCAGGTATAACTAGCCAGCCCAGGATTGACTCGGCTGGGGTGGATTTTAAAAATGCAGCAGATTTTTTTAATAAATGTCATTGTAAAAATTGTATTGATCAATCTCAGGTCTCATTCCAATTATAGTAAAAGATAATAATAAAAATATTTTTCTTTCTTTATAAAATGTAGAATCTTTCCTTTTTTATAAACAGTAACCAATAGTATTGAATTCCTCCATCTGCCTCCTCCTTACGGTACTAGGGATTTTAATTTCAACTGTAATTCATTATTTATTATAATTTATTATTTAGTTAACATACCTTGTTTCTTGTTAAGCATGTTTTTCCAGTTACTGAAGGCTCAATTTCAAATGTCACAGTACCCTCAGATAATGCTCTGCAGGTAAATGAACACATATGAAAAAAAAATCAGATATTATAATTCACTGTATTAGAAGATACATTTAGTATGCATGTGTATAAACAAAGAGATACACAAACAATCTGCTTGTATTTTTCTGCTTTCATATTATTAGTAAAGTAATCTATGTACTAACTTATTATGAACTCGACTTTCATAAAACATTTGGGAAAAAATTGTAAATGCTCCTTTTCTCCCATAAGTTAAGTATTCAAAATATGTGTCTATAAAATTATTCTGTTTATATGTTTGATAACCAATACATGAGAGAAAATATTCTAATTTGATACATAACAATATTCCACAACTTTTTAAATTGAACTAGCTAATTTTTACACAAGATAATAAACAGATATCAGAACTAATGATTTCAAAAAACAAAACAAAACCAGGAGAGAAACATTTCAGTTATTTCTCTGAGCTCTGAGCTTTTTTTATTATAAAAGAATGATATAAATAAATTTCATGGTGAAATAGCAGAGCTAGAATTCATTAGAAAGTTAACCTAATTTCTTGTGGATTAAACAGATTAAAATGCCTTTTTCTCTGTATTCTGGTTAGTTAGAAAAGAATGTCTGTATCATACCTAACAGCCACTTGTTGAACTTTTTTTAATTCTAGCTAACTTTTACCTCTCATGTTACTGTTCCCTCCTTTTTCCCACAGCCAATCAGAATTATATGTATATACATTCTTCTCTTTTCTCAGATCTAAAATCTAGTTATTTGATTAACATAATTCACTTAAGTAAGAATGTGCTTGTTAGTCCTTAATATATCATAAAACATTTGTTTTTTTTCAGCAAGACTAAACATGACCACTGCATTCGCTTCTATGTGATGTCACTATTTTATTGGAAATCTTGATTCTAAATATATTTTCTTTAATTTCTACATTCTTTCCTTTCTCTCTGTCTCTCTTTTAAAAATATTGTTTTATTATATTGTTATAAAACTTGCATACTACATTACAGATAGTTTTTGAGTTAACAATACAGTAGTAATTGGGACCAAAATTTATGTCACTAAATGATGTAGTCATAAAGCTTGACATCACATGACTGTATTACTTCGTGATGGCAATTATGGCAATCTCTGTTGCTATCATTAAGTGAATCCCACTGGTCATCAGGTGAGGATACACCTTATCTATGTCAATCTCAACTTTGCTACTCCCAGTCCCGGGCTTCATTAAGTTAAGGAACTGTTTCCTCTACTTCCTCTTCAATCCCCCCCCCCTGTTATCTCCCCCACCTGGCCAACCCGCACAATGGCAGAGCTCAGTGGCAGCAATGCTGGGAGTGAAGTAGAGACCCAGGACCTTCAACAGGCTCAGCCCCACCCCCATTTGCATTTGCATTTTCTTTTTCTCTAACTTCCAATAATGCCAAATTGTCCAGGTTATAATTTCTGGCTCTTCTGCTGAGATCCAATATGTGGTTGTTGACTTAAGCACCTAAATTTGATATCCATTTCATTCTTCTTGCTGCCTTAACAACAAAAAGTAACATAACTAAAGTCTATAGGAAATATATATGCAATATTCAAATCACCATTTTCCTTCCAAATCTTCTCTCTAGGTATATAGCGGTATTGAACAATAATCACAACAAAGTCAGAAACAATACCTCTACGTAATGAACTACAAATGCATATCTACTTTATGTACATCCGTGTGCAACTCAATGCAAGCTAGAGCCAAAATTAAAATGGGTTCTAAAAGTTTATGATTAGTAACTAATGTGAAATGACACTTACGAAGATTGGGATTAAAATCGAACAGCTCATGGCAAACTTCTTATTATTTTGTCTGGGAATACCTCTGGTTGAAGATAAGACATTTAGGAATAAATATATCCATCAGGATGAGGGTGAACATGTTGTCCTGTTGGTGGACTTGGGGAAACATGTTATTCCAAATGTGTGTGCTTAAGTGGCTTGAAATATTTGTTACTTTGTTGTACTTCACTTTGTTGAACTTAAAGTATATATTTTAAGTATATATTCATCTCCATTTCAAAGCCGAAGAGCCAACGCTGTCTGAAGACGTCTCCGTAGTCATGTGGCCGGCATGACTAAATGCCGAAGGTGTACGGAATGCTGTTACCTTCCCACCAAAGGTGTTTTCTACTTTTTCTACTTGCATTTTTACATGCTTTCAAACTGCTAGGTTGGCAGAAGCTGGGATAAGTAACTGGAGCTCACTCCGTTATGCCACCGTGTATATTTTAAAAAATATATATAAAATAAAATAGACTTAACATGTAAGTATGCAATTTTTGCAGGAAACTGGGACCATATGCACTTTTTATCAACTATAGAGTATTTTAGCATCAGCAATAATCAAAAGTCCACCATGTTTATTAAATCATTAATGGAATTCTTTACAAACTGCCTATAAACTTTTAACTTTCTCACTTTTTTGGTTTCTCCTTTTGGAATCCCAATATACAGATAATCCCTGAGTTATGACAATTCACTTAGTGACAATTTGATGTTACAACATAGCCCCCCCCCACATACTTATGATCCAGTTCCAAAATTACAAATGTTGCAGCAATAAGGCCCTTAAGAATGACTACAGAGACACTGCAACATTCATCCTGCCTATTCCCTTACCCCCTCCCCCTGCCAGGCCTGTGGAGACTCACTTACCTTTCAAAGATCTAGTGAGCTGTCTCCTCTGCAGCCTGTTTCTTTGCCTGCTCTCAGAGACAGAGCAGAGGAAAAGCGTTTGCATTCCGAAGGGAAGCTTTTGGGCAGTGTACTTGCATCATGTTTGATACAAAGCATTTGATGAAAAGCGTTTGCATTCCGAAGTGAGGCTTTTGGACAGTGTACTTGCATCACTTCAAGCTTCTCTTTGGTGTGAAAACATTTTCCCCCCAGAGGCTGGAATCTTTTGGATGTCCTGATCTCACTTCATGCACCCATTATCTGCAAAAATGGATGGGTGCCTGAACTCGCATGAGACCATGGACTCTAGAAGTTTCCAGTCTTTATCCAGGGAAAAAGTGTTTGAGTGACCCTGGGGAGGTTGGAAAAGGAGTATGGAGGGAAAATGTTTGTATGCCAATGAGAGGCTTAAAGAAAAGTGAGTTCACTGCCCCAAAGCCTCACTTCGGCATGCAAACGCTTTTCTGTGCTGAGCCTGGAAGACTTTGGTGGAGTCTCCACTGAGGCTGCCCTCTGCTCCAGAAATGACAGGCAGAGAAGCTGAGTAAGGTGCGCTAATCCTGCTCTCCCTCTGCTCTTGCTGGGTGGTCTGAAGCAGATGGTCTGTCCCATCGCTAGGCTCTCCATGGCCTTCCCCATCCTGAGATACATGTGCCGTTAACGACCTGTGCATTTGATTAGCGAGTGAATGGGTGAAAGAAGGGAGTGATCACAGTCAAATTACGTGATTCACTCCTACGAAATCCCCAGGTTACAAATGTAATTGGTAGGCTCCGTTACATTCATAACTCATTCATTCACTACATGGTGCTTATTCTATAATCAACAAGAGTAAGCTAAACCCTGGCCTGGATCCTATAAACATAGAATATAACACTACAACTGGAATATGTTAAAAACAAAATGCATTGACATTCTTGAAGGCAAATAGTGTATTGATTCTGAATTATTGTTTTTATATTAATAAATTTTAACTTACATTTGAGTTCGATAATCAGGCAGTTCAGAATAATCCCTTTCATGATAAAATGTTACAGTCTGTGAGGAACAATGAATAAATGCATCAGTGAATTAGACTATAATAGCTTCCTCTGAACTTCTAATAAGCATATATTAGGAGAAAATTGCATAAAGCATATATGAACTCTTTATTTATTTATTTACTTACTTACTTACTTATTTATTTACTTATTAAATTTATATGCCACCCATCTCACTTTCCAAAGTGATTCTTTGGATTCTTTTGGCTTAAGGTAAGCAAAATATATAACTTGATTAATAAATAAAATATAGAGAATAAGTTACATGAGCTACATCAAATATATAATTTATAGGTGCTTCAACTTAGTATGTCTTTTCCAACAGATATAGAATTGAATATTATTTTATAATTAAATTTTGTATTTTGAGGTGAGTCATAGCAGAACAAAGCTTTCTGATCTTGGTTGATCTTGAAAAGGTTAGGAAAGATTCTTGTGCAAGTGGCCTCATGTAACAGGTATTGTCTGAATGCATCACTAAGTACAGGTTTCAAAGTCTGCAGTTGAGCTTTAAAATATTTTATTGTTTTAATCTGTGGACTATTGACCACAGACTTTTGTGTTGAACTATGTTTAGTTATAGATGGAAAATATTTTATGGAAAAAAGTATACAATATTTAATAATTCTGTGATGTTAATATTGTATCATAATATGCTATTTAATAAATGACCTTTACAGTGTTCCTTAATTTGTTTATATTTTTTCTAAATTTTAATGTCTGGCTTTTTTCTGGTTTACTGTATTTCTGATTGCATGATGTGATCTGCACCAGTTGCAGGCGGTACACTCTGGTACGGGCGTACCGGTACCTGCTAGGAGCACCAGTGTCAGCCTCTGCTTTGCTGTTGCTTCGGCTGCCATGAAACGGGGAGGGAGGGCATGGTATTTGGGAGGGGTTACTCATTGTGCTGGAGGAAGGTTCTGGAGTTCACCAGTTGATCGGACTATGCATGCGTGGGAGTTTCCCGCCAGGACTAACGGCACCGACATTCCATCTTCGTGATGCCTTTTGAAGTTATCTTGCACCTGACACTTGGGAGAATTATGATTGGACTGTAACGGTGATGCCAAGGGGTGGGGAATGGGCTATTCTATATATCAATCGCTTTCGCGCCTAAATATTCAGATTTCGCTTTGCTATGCCTTTAATCATTTTTAATTAGTAAAAGTACACTTGATTTCCACACATGGAGTCTCGTGGTCTTTCTTTCCTAATTATTTAATGGAGAGGTGCCGACAACCAGGTACTGTTCCGGTACAGTGCTCTGGAGGGCTCACCCGCCCACCCGCCCTCCTTACCTGTATTTGAAGTCTTTGGTGCCTCTGCGCATGGTGCGTACGACGCCTACACAACGCTCCACCGCGTAGTTGGAGCGTTGCGGAGGTGTTGCGGAGCATCGCAGGAGGTAAGGATGAATGCACGGTGTGCTGCACACATTCATGTGGTGGATGCAGGGCCCTGTTGCACCATTCCAGTTGCAACGGGATCCGGAACCCACCACTGATCTGCATAAAATTTTCTAATAAAGATAAACAAAAGAATGGAAGATGGAAATTTCAGAAAAACATATAGGAAACACATACACATTAAAGACAACATGGCTGCCAGATGGCTGCCTGAGCTCCGGCTGAGGAGAGCGTTCAACTGTCCTGAACTGAACTGTCTACCAGACCTAAGCAGTGAGGGATCCAAGAGAAGAGCTTGTGCTGAGCCCAGGAGTGGTGAGCGAATTTAAAAAGCGTTACCCAGGGACTTATCCAGGGGCTCTGAAACAAACTCTGGCGTTCCGGCTCTTCAGCGTTCTCGGCGTTTTACGAACGGCGTTGCAAACAGCGTTGCGAACAGCCTTCGGCTTACTGGGCGTCTTTCCTCACCCCCTCGCACGGACGGCTATTCCCGGCAGGAGTGGAGCCGAGCTGAGTTCGGGCTGTTCCCTGCATTAGCGTGAGAGTGCTCGAGGTGCTTGGGGCGGGTGTGAGGTGGCATTACTCTTTGAACTTTACTTAAAGGGCTAAAGATGCTGAAGCCGGCATCGTGAGAACTAATGCGGCTCAGCTGACTGGGAGACCTTGCCGGAGGTGCCAGCTGTTCGCTGGGACTCTAGACCAGCTGAGAGCGTCGTGATTGCTGTAAGCGGCGCCTGAAAGATTACTATAGCCCAGCTGCCGGGAGGGGGTCCCTTCTCTTGATTGCTACAACTATCGCGGCCACCTGAGAACGCCGTGGTTGGCTGGAGCGCCGAGGCTTTCCGTGTGAGTTGCTGAGAACTGAACCTTTCTGTATGAAATATTGAGGCCACTTGTCAACACTATAGTCTAGCCGCTTGAAGACTGCGGCCTTATTGTTCTGGATGCTGTGGAGTTTGTGGGCCTTATTTTGCGAATCCTTGTTGGGCCACCTGTGGTGAGAGACGGGCGGTGGCCTCCCGACCACCAGGGCCGAAGACACCAGTGGAACCTGGAAGAGCAGACTGACACTGTCTGGCTGCCATGGAAGCGGCTATCGGTGACTGCTGGGGGGGCCCGACCCCCCTGGGATTGCCTGACGCCTCCTCTGCTGTTTGTGCTGCCGTAGGGTCAGGCTAGGGACAGGGTAGGGTTAGGTTAGAGTTTAGGGTGGGTTAGTTTAAGATAAAGTTAGGATAAGGTTAGGATTAGGTTAAGGGAGGGGGTGGGGTCGCTAGCTGAGGGCCTACCGATGGGCTACTTCCACGGATAGTGTCACGGTGCAGCTGGGAGTGGGGTTCTCCCTCCATTTTACCGTGGGGTTATCCCTGGCTCCCGGGTGTTCTTTGCCCCCGATGGGAGGGAGTGTTGCTGGCCGCCGTCTCCTGCGGCTGGCCCTACAACTTTTGCCGTTATCCTTTACTGCCTGCAGCCCACTTGACTTTCAGACTTGTCTGGATTCGCTCTGTACTGTGAACTACCATTTCATGTCCCACTACCCTTGGACTCCGGATATCTATTTTTCGGGAAGTTTGGACACTATTCCCCGGCCTCTTTGGACTATACAATTGGCTGGACTGCGCAGGCCCATAATCTTAATTTTTATACATTTGTAAATTTTTTATTCAATTTTTATATTTATGTGTATGGGGAGTGTATGGTATGACTGTGATTGACTGAATGTCCCACTTTTATTATTATATTGCTGTTTTTGTTTTAACTTGTATTGTGGGGATTGACTGGTTGTATGTATGGGTGTGCTTGGTGGGCCGGGAGTTTAGCTGGGACCTCCTACACTGAGTGCTTTGGCAGAAGTGCTAGGGGGCCCCGGGCCTGGTCCCGGCCCTTGGTTGTGTGTGTCGAAGGGCCTGCCGATGAATCCGGTAGCTGGGGGAGAGGGTGAAGGGACCACAGATGCGGGAGTGGCCCGGAACATAGGGGTCATAATGGGGAGGGGCAGATATGGCGGGAACTTCAGGGCAAGCCATTACCGGGGAAGGAGGGTTCCCTATATTCGAGGGATCCCCCCTTCCGGCCCTGTGAGTTCCACTCCAAGGCCAGATGGCGTGAGTAATCAGGATCCTGGTCTCAGGTTGCTGTTGCTAAATGCCAGATCTGTGGTTCATAAGGCTCCCCTCGTCCAGGACCTAATTAGAGACGAGGGGGCAGATCTGGCATGTATTACTGAAACCTGGCTGGGCCCGGAGGGAGGAGTCCCCCTCACAGAAATGTGCCCAGAGGGTTTTCAGGTGCTTCATCAACCGCGACCCCAGGGAAGGGGCGGAGGAGTGGCCATTGTTATCTGACAGTCTTTAGTTCCTCATAGGATCCCTGCTCCGGAGCTTGTCGGGTGTGAGTCCTTGCTGATGAAGTTGGACCTTGCGGGTCAAGTGGGCTTGTTGTTGACATACCTGCCTCCCAACAGCGTGACAACAGCCCTCCCCTTGCTCCTCGAGTCAGTAGCTGAGCTGGCAGTTGAGTTCCCCAGACTTATGATACTGGGGGACTTCAATTTGCCTTCGCTCGGCGAACACTCTAATGGAGCACAGGAGTTCATGGCTTCCATGACAGCCATGGGCTTGACCCAAGTAATTCAGAGCCTGACCCACTCAGCGGGTCACACACTCGACCTCGTATTTCTCTCGGAGCAGTGGAGCTGTGATCTTGGTTTGAGGGGTAGTGAGATCGTGCCCCTGTCATGGTCAGACCACTTCCTACTGAGGCTTGACTTTCGGAGACCAATCCCCGGCTGTAGGGAGGAGGAACCAATTAGGTGGTTCCACCCCAGGCGTCTTATGGATCCTCAGGGTTTCCAGACGGTGCTTGGCGTTATGCCTGATACTCTCGCCCACAGTTCGGTGGAGACCTAAGTTGCTACTTGGAACTCGGTAGCGTCTGAGGCTCTCCACCGAATTGCGCCTTTACGGCCGATCCACAGCAGTGGATCCAGGAGGGCCCCTTGGTTTACCGAGGACCTCCGGGAGATGAAGCGCCAAAAGAGATGCCTAGAGTGCCGCTGGAGGGCCAGTAAATCTGAGTCAGACCGAGCACTTCTGAAAACCTGCATTGGAGCATATCTATCGGCAATGCGGACAGCTAAGAACAATCACATTGCCGCTCTGATAGCGTCTGCTGAGTCCCACCCTGCCGCCTTGTTTAGGGTGACCTGCTCCCTCCTAAATACGAGGGTTGCGGATAACCCTTTACAAGGTAGAGCAGAGGAATATGTCCAGTTCCTCGCGGACAAAGTTGCTCGGCTTCGGATGGACCTGGACTCCAATTGCGCAGAGCCAGCCGGGGTACCGGGGGAAGGTCTTGAACGCCACCTCTGGACTGACTTTCAACCTGTTGCTCCTGATGAAGTGGACAAGGCCATGGGAGCGGTGAGTGCTGCCACGTGTGTACTGGACCCGTGCCTCGCTCGTCGCGAACAACAAGAAGGTGATGCGGAGCTGGGTCCAGGCGAGGGTAAATGCTTCTCTTCGGGAGGGCTTCTTCCCACCGGCATTGAAGATAGCGGTGGTGAGACCCCTCCTGAAGAAGCCATTGTTGGACCCAGCTAGTTTGAACAACTACCGTCCAGTCTTCATTGGGAAGGTTGTTGAGAAAGTGGTAGCCTCTCAACTCCGACGGTCCTTGGATGAAGCCGATTATCTGGACGCCTTTCAGTCTGGATTCAGGCCTGGCTACAGCAGGGAAACCGCTTTGGTTGCACTGACCGATGATCTCTGGAGAGCCAGGGATGGAGGCCATTCCTCCATCCTGGTGCTCCTTGACCTCTCAGCGGCCTTCGATACCATCGACCATGGTATCCTTCTGCGACGGTTACGAGAGGTGGGAGTGGGCGGCACCGTTTTTCAGTGGTTCTCCTCCTACCTCTCGGACAGGTTGCAGTCGGTGTTAGTTGGGGGAGACAGGTCGAGCCCTAGGCCCCTGAAATATGGGGTTCCTCAGGGTTCGGTCCTATCCCCCCTTCTGTTTAATATCTACATGAAGCCACTGGGTGAGATCATTCGACGGCACGGGACTAAATACCATTAATATGCGGACGATACTCAGCTGTATCTGTCCGCCCCGTGCCAACTCAGTGAAGCGGTTGACATGATGTGCCAGTGCCTGGAGGCTGTCAGGGTCTGGATGGGGGTTAACAAGCTTGTATTCAATCCAGACAAGACCGAGTGGCTGTTGTGTTTTCCTCCCAAGATTTGGCCAGTATTCCATCACTCAGGCTGGGGGGTGAAAATTTATGCCCCTCAGACAGGGCGCGCAACTTGGGAGTCCTCCTGGACCCACAGCTGACTTTAGAACATCACCTGTCGGCTGTGACCAGGGGGGCATTTGCCCAGGTTCGCCTGGTGCACCAGTTGCGTCCCTACCTGAACCGGGAGGCACTCGCAACAGTCACTCACGCCCTCATGACCTCAAGACTGGACTGCTGCAATGCGCTCTACATGGGCAGCCTTTGAAGAGTATTCGGAGACTTCAACTCGTCCAGAATGCAGCCGCGCGAGCGATTGTGGGTGCACCTCGGTACACCCACATTACACCTATCCTCCGCGAGCTGCACTGGTTACCGATCGGTCTCCGGATACGCTTCAAAGTGCTAGTCGTAACTTATAAAGCCCTTCATGGTATTGGACCTGGGTACTTGAGAGACCGCCTGCTGCCAATTACCTCCCAAAGACCCGTTAGATCTCTCAGGGTCGGCCTCCTCCGGGTTCCGTCCACCAGCCAATGCCATCTGGCTACTATCCGGGGGAGGGCCTTCTCTGCAGCAGCTCCGGCCCTTTGGAATGAACTCCCCGCGGAGATCCGGACCCTCACCTCTCTCCAGGCCTTCCGGAAAGCTGTCAAAACCTGGCTGTGCCGGCAGGCCTGGGGTTGATGAGTTCCCCTCCCCTCTCGACTTATATGGCTGTGTGATTTTCGTGTATTTTAAGTATGTGTATTGTGTTTATGTCCCCTTTCCCCCCTGAGTTGTTCGCCGCCCTGAGTCCCTCCTGGAGAAGGGCGGCATACAAATAAACTAAATACAATACAATACAATACACCCCATTATCCAGTCTAGTTCATATATAGTAAGAACAGTAACAAGAAGTAGAAAATAATGATACCGTGTATAGAAAGCACTCACCTTATTTTTAGTGCAGATTCCACGAGCTATTTCATAATTGATAATTTCTTTGG
Source organism: Thamnophis elegans (assembly GCF_009769535.1). Classification (NCBI taxonomy): domain Eukaryota; kingdom Metazoa; phylum Chordata; class Lepidosauria; order Squamata; family Natricidae; genus Thamnophis; species Thamnophis elegans. Next base: position 71,627,400 of record NC_045544.1, on the reverse strand, counting down.
TCTGCAACAGTTCTGGCCTGTAAATTTCAACTTCTACTGATAAACCATAATTTTCTAAATATACTATCTGACCCCAAAATGCCACTTTGTCTCCCTTATCTATATAACGAACATTGAGATTCAAATTGTTTTCAAATGATATATATGGGCAAACGTCTTTCAATTTTGATGCAACACTAAACACTTCTAATTTCAATGGATATACTTTGATATAGATATTTCGGCCATCGATTGTCAGCAAAAACATATTTCCAGAAGGATTAAAATAAAATATAAACTTTGTAAGATTATCTTCCCAAGGAGTAAGCTTTACAATATCTGTCGTTTCAAATTTGAAGAAAAACAGAGCATTATTTTCCAGCTTTACTATGGCATTTCCAACGTAATCTGGAAAAGAAAAAGAATACCAAATTAAGTATATTTCTAGAGAAATAAAATTATTTTATATAAAATATTAATATACTAATACTGTAATTTCAAATATATTCAAAGTAGAATAAGCATTACTGAATATATGGAGCTCACTGTTCAGTAAACATGATTTTGGTAAACACATAATGTCTTTTATTCTAGCTACAGCTTTTACGCCAAATAAACCATTATTTTTATTTATTTCAGTTTCCACTTTATTTATTTTTTTAAAATTCATGGTGACATATTAAATTCTTTTGATAAGTCTTGGAGGCAAACTAAGTTGACAAAAGTCACATTGGCCACTTGACATAATAATTTTCTCAGCTGAAAATAGGGTCATTCACATATTTATTTTTAATATAAAGATAATTATTTTATTAGGTGATACCATCAGAATATAGTTCTGACTTGAATGCCAGATAGCCACAAAAAAATTGCTGTCTGAAGCCAAACTCATAATGTCCCTCTACTCTGACCAAAGTCTGATACCATTCCGGAATAAATTTCTGTCTTTATCTGTCTCATTTTATTATTCTGCCTAAATTACATTACTTTACTCTGCTAATTGAAAGACCAGGTTTAGCATCCCTACTGAATTCTAGGACATTAAAGTCTCATAGAAGATCATCCCCATTCTCCTTCCTTTTTATCACAGTTGCTGAAACATCGGGGATTCTGGAAGCCAAATGTTAAATAGGGGCTTACATTTGTCACCCAGTCAGATTTCAATACAGTTCTCTTTATTCTTCCTGAACAAGCCAACCAATGGTTCCCTTCTTGGACCACCTATTCACCATATAGCTGCAGCAGCCCCTACTCACTCACAATCATCTTCTCATTAGGGCCATACAGCTCTCTTATTGACTAAGTAGTTCAAACAATATCTTGTGACAAATGCACTTCATTTTTCACACAATTTAAAATTTTGTTATTAATCGTACCTCTACAAGGTTTGACACTTTGCTGTTTGAAAGGTAATCAGTTCCATCTTATATTTATATTAAAACATAGAATACTTAACCAATAACAATTTGATGAATTTTAGATCCTTTAGATGCTGCTGAAAATTTGCTTTTTGTTTCAGAATCCAGAAGATAACCATGTTGTTTATGCTCTTTGTAAGTATAGAAAATGGTATCATCATCCCACAACACCAAGGATGTTACTCCTGAAAGTATGACTTCCATATGTATGGTACCAACAGCGGGTGTATCTAGGGTAAAGTCTTTCAAGATCCACTTATCTGTATCTTCTTTATAGCAAGCCATGTATAATACTTTTGTGCTTATACAGCCAGTGCATTCTATCAGTATTAAAACTGAAGCAATAAGTGAGTCATAGCAAGCACCTACTATTAATAGATTAACAGTTCTTTTTAATTTTAGTTTTTCTCTTAATAGTTGTACAGTTATCAATAGATGAAATTCATTCTCAGGATATCCAAGAAAAACTTTGTCTTGTGACCATAAAATTATTTCACTTAATTTTCTGCCCTCCTGTAGGAAAACAAAATTATGAAAATAATGTTCCAAATTCTACAAAATAACAATATGATTATAATGTTTATATGATATTCATTAAAATTAACAGTATCATGACAGCATATTTTCAACTTATAAAAGGACAATCAAAAACAGAGAAAAATTGTGCTTACATATAATTGCTATACTTCTTGCAGCCATAACATATTTGAAATTTGACAAACATAATATAGTATATTGATATTTGGAACTAATAAGAGTATAGAGTTCAACCTCACTTAACTCAAACATTCATGACAATGAATTGCTATTCTAATAAAAAAAGGTATTTCTCTAATTGAGAAAATGTAGTTACATTAGCTTAATTATAACAGATATTTGTTTAAATTCTTGTCCTATGTATTTTTGGTTTTATATATCAGCATTTTGGTTCTATGTACTATGTATCTTCCTCTTTTATCTTCCATGTGCACCTCTGTATTGCTACATAGAGAATTAATTATTTCATAATAGAACAGGTACATCAAGTAATGAGAAAAGATTAATAAAAAGAAATCCATGTGTAATAGCATATAAATGCTTACATAAAATGAGAACCACAAATGTGTACCATACAGACCATGAGAAGAAAAACTATCTTATATTAGCCTAATTGTAATTCTGCTTTTTAAAAAACTTTTCTGAGTTTCTGTATCAGTGGTGGGTTCCGGATCCGGTTGCAACCAGTATGTTTGCAATGGGGCCCAGCGTCCTCCACATGAACATGCGCAGTGCGCGCACAGATGTGCAGCACGCGCATGCGTCTTACCTTCCAGCGACACCTCCGCAAGGCTCCGTGATGCTCCAGCTGCTCAGCGGAGCGTTGCACGGGCACTGAATGTGCCATGCACATGCATGGAAGCGCTGAAGGCTTCAAAGGACAGGTAAGGAGTGCAGACCGGTGGGTGGCCCAGCTGGAGCATCATACCAGAATGGTACCCAGTACTCCGGGCAGGCTCCGGTATGCCCATACCGGGGAGTACCACCTGCAACCTACCACTTTTCCTTTATGGTAGTATGCCTGATATGGAGAGATTTTCCTTGAAGACCTGAAAATTAATATATTCGTGGGAGATAAGGCTGAAAGTTGGCATAAGACAGTTGGTCTATATCATAAAAGGTTGATATAACATTCTTGAAGTTCTTATGTGAAAAGAGCTGGAGGAAATGCAAGACGCTCACAGAAGCCAATGCTAGATCCCATGTTAGAAATCAGAGGATTGCCAGACTAAGCCTGATTGGATCAAATGAGATAGGACTTTGAAAAGATAAGATACTTTGACTATGGGCATCAAGCCAGACAATATTGCTTTACTGCTATACTCCAGGCACCTAACCACTCTTTGAACAATCCAAACCTCTTTACACCATCCCCCATTCAATTGCATCACAGCTTGTTAGGTGATTTGTCACTTGTCAACTGACAAGTTTGAGGGGATGAAGGTGCAAAGAAGTTTGGATTGTTCAAAGAGTGACTAGGTGCCTGGAGTACAGCAGTGAAGCAATATTGTCAGTTGACAATCACTTACATACGAGCCAGCAGGGTGCTGCAGCTGTCAAAAAAGCCAATGTAAGCTGTAGTAAGAGAGGGGTAAAATTGAGATCACATGATCTCAATTAATACTGTTTTATAATGCCTTGGTAAGACCACACTTGGAACATTGCGTCTAGTTTTGGTCACCCCAATGTAAAAAAGATGTTGGGTTTCTGTAAAAATTGCAGAGAAGAGCAACAAAAAGGCCAAAGCATATGAAAAACGGTTGCAGTAATTGAGTATGTCTAGTCTAGTGAAAAGAAAAACTTGGGGACACATGATAACAGCGTTCCAATATTTGAGAGCTGCCAGAAAGAGGAAGCCAACCTATTTTCCAAAGCACCAGAAGGCAGGACAAAAAACAATGGATTGAAACTTATCAAGGAGAGAAGTAACTAAAACGAAGAAGAAATTGCCTATTATTTGGATTTTCTGACTGGCCATCTGACAACCTACCTGTTTGTTTGTAACATTCTTGGGACAGATATCTTAATTCCTTGTATTTTTTTTCTCTAAATGCCTTTCTTTTAAATTTCTGAATATACCGGTATATTGTAGTTAGGATTTTCCTGCTTATTTAGAATTGTCTACATAATGCTAACCTAACATAAATGTTTAAAGTAGATCTCATATGTTAATTGTCTGGATACGCCATTACTACAGAGATAATATAAATTGGAGACATTTGTTTTTACTGCCTATGCAATAGCAGTTAGATTTAGCAGTTAGATTTATATACCGCTTCATAGGGCTTTCAGCCCTCTCTAAGCGGTTTACAGAGTCAGCATATCGCCCCCACAGCCTGGGTCCTCATTTCACCCACCTTGGAAGGATGGAAGGCTGAGTCAACCTTGAGCCGGTGAGATTAGAACCGCTGAACTGCAGATAACGGTCAGCTGAAGTGGCCTGCAGTACTGCACCCTAACCACTGCGCCACCTCGGCTCGTTGCATGTTAAGATGAATATGAGAAATATGTTTAACATGAATAGCACTTTAATCCAACAGCAGAGATAATTCCTTAACAATCTATGGTCTGTTGAGATGATGTCTTGTTGCAGCTTCTAATTTCTTTATATAGAGAATGAACACATATGATGCCTTCAGAACATGAAAAATTTCACTGAAGCAAAACAAAATTATTTCACGAAGATCTAACGAAGTTACAGGTTCCCCACCCTCTGCTAAGGCATCAGTTTCTAGATGTTGTTGCTCTCTAATGAACAAAAAGAAATTACGTATAGTTTAGTAGTGGGTTTCAATTTTTTTTAGAACCTATTCTGTACGTGTGGCCTGTTTTGTGGGAGTGACTTGGCAGTCATGTGACCAGGTGGGAGTGGCTAACTTGATGTCACTCACTAGGAGATGTCATGGATTGGGTAACATGTAGTGAAGCTCACTTAACATCGCTCTTGCTTAGCAACCAAAATTTTGGGCTCAATTGTAGTCATAAGTCAAGGACTATCTCTGCCTTCCTCTGCATTGCAGCCTTGTCCTAGTAAACTATTTCTCCTTTCTGGCAATTTTCCTCTCTGTTAGAAGCACCAAAATAATCCATATAATCTAAGGTTTCCTGCTGCAGCATGGGGTTGGGCTAGATGACCTCCTAGTAGCTTTCTAGCCATAAATTGCTGTGCTGTTTTTCTTTCTTTCTGCTAACAAAGAAGCCTGCCTGAGGCTCATTCCACATGCCTGCCAGATAGAGATAATGAGGTAATGACCCTAAAAAAAGTTTGGCTCCATTCACAAGCAGGGAATCATCCAAATCCTTTTAGAAACATAATGCTCACATTGCACAAACCCCAAAACTTCAAAAACATAAAACCATATAACCAGGGACGTGCAGTCACTAGAGGCAAGGGAGGCGGGGCCTCACCAGTCTCCTCAGGGAAAGGAAAGGATTTTAAATAATTTTCTTAAAATAATTAAAGCCAGGGTAGTTGCTACCAGATTTCAAGTCACAGTGGCTTGGTGTCTACTCTCAGTATTAACTTGGAGAAGGCCAGAGAACTAGGGGCTTCTTTTGCATAAGGAATTTTTCACCTTTTAAGAGTTAAGCAAGGGTTAACAAGCGAAGAATTCCTTATGCAAATGAGGCACGTATTCTCTCGCCTCCTGTAGAGGGCATTTTTAGAGGCTTTTTAGAGTTCTCTCGAGGCGACTAGCTCAGTCTGACTTCAGAGCTCTGGCTTTTCAAGAGGGGAGGGCAGGGCAGGGAGAAGCAGAGTTGAAATCCTCTCTGAAACAGCTGGAAAAGGTGCATGTGGAGAGGGGGGAAGAATTCAAAAAGTTTGATCGGGAGGCAGCAGGGGAAGGTGGGGTATGGCAGAGGAGCTGCTTTCAAGCCTTTGGAAAATATATCCAATCCAACTTCTGTGTTTGTATTTGAGAGTGAGTGAATGAGAGAGGGATCCAACTTCTCTGTGTGCGTGTGTCTGTTTGAGAGAGGGGGGAGGGAGGGGGAGAGGGAGGAAGGAGGGGGAGGGAGAAGAAAAAGAATGGGAAAACTTATTTTGCAAGGGGGGAAAATGCTGTCGCTTTAAATCGGAACTGAGCATGCCTGGCTGTGGAATTCTGGGAGTTGAAGTCCACAAGTCTAAAAAGTGCTTCACCAGGGCTAAAGCTGACCGCACGTCACTGCATGTAACATATAACCATATATAACCATATAATCAACCATATAACCAATCTTTCCTGCACCTTTTCAATTTAAAGTTATTAAGACTTGTGGACTTCAACTCCCAGAATTCCACAGCCAGGCATGCTCAGTTCCGATGTAAAGCGGCAGCATTTGTTTTTCTCCTTTGCAAAAGAAGTTTCCTTCTTTCTTTTCTTTCTCCCTTTCCCTCTTCTTTGCGAAAGAAGTTTCCTTCTCTTTCTTCTCCCTTCCCCTCCTTCCTCCCTCCCCCCTCTCTCAAACACACACACACACACAGAAGTTAGATTGGATTATCTCCCCTAGCCCCTTCCCTCTCTCAATCACTCTCTCTCAAACACATGAGCGCGCGCACACACACACACAGCTTCACCAATTACAAGTTGGATTGGATATCTTTTCCAATAGCTTGAAAGCAGCTCCTCTGCCACCCCGCTGCCTTCCTCAAACACCTCCCCCATTGCAAATGCAGCTGCTCTCTGGGTGGGAAATGCCTGGAACGCAATAAAGCCCACCCACTCACCTCCTGCTGGCAGGCTGGGGTGAAAAGAGAGGCAGAAAAGCCGGAAGGGAGCCAATCCAAGCCTTCCGAAAGAAAGGAGCTGGGGGAAAGTGTGTGTGCTACAGCATGGCTCTTTGCCTGGCTTCCTGCCTCCTCCTGTGGTCTCCTCAGGGCTCACTTGTGCTCTCCCTCCTCAAATGTAGTTTGATTACAGGCGGAGCCACGTTGCCTTTTCAAACTTGTAATCAGAGAAGCTGGGCTGGATTTTTACATAGCTTTATTCAGCTGTGTGTGCATGTGGGGGGGGGGGGAGAAATGGATGGGGCCTGTAGAGGAAGTCACTACATTTGGGGGAATGAGAGCATGAGCGAGCACTGAGGAGATCACAGGAGGAGGCAGGAAGCCAGGCAATGAGCCATGCTGTAGCACACACACTTTCCCCAGATTGGCTATGTAAAAATCCAGCCCAGCTTCACTGATTACAGGTTTGAAAAGGCAACATGGCTCCGCCTGCAATCAAACCACACTTGGGGAGGGAGAGCACAAGCGAGTCCAGGGTCCTTCCCTCTAGCCTTTGGCCAAAGCCCCACACAGCACCAGAAGGTTGAAGTTTGAATTCCTCCCTCTCCCTCTGACCCACACGTACCTTTTCCAGCTGCTTCAGAGAGGGCTTCAACACTGCTCTTGCCTCGGGTCCTCTGAAGAAGCCCCTTCCTTCCTTCCACAGCTGGAACAGTTCTAACCGGTATGGTAGATTTGTGAAACCTCTTCTATGAACCAGTTAGAACTGGCAGGAACCCACCCCTGGTATAGTTGCTTCCAAAATGACAGAGTCAGACTACTGTATTTAGCAGTCATACGTATTTAGTTGTATCTATTTCCCACATTTCTGCTAAAGATAACAAACATGGAATAATCTAATCATACAAACAACAAGCCTATGAGGTAAGATGAGCTGAAATAAAATAACTAAACCAAACTGAACCAATGAATTGTTTGATCTGCTGGACATTTGAACCCGAGTCTCTCAGTCCTGGTCTAATACACCACTGTAGCACGGTTCTCCAATCCCCAATCTCCAGGCCACTGACCAATACCTATCCATGGCTTGTTAAGAGTCCGGGCCACACAAGCGATGGGTGAGTAAAACTTCATCTGCACATGCACAGGATCTAGGTTGCATGCAAACCCCCCTCTCCCCAGTCCGTGGAAAAATTATCTTCCACAACTATTCCCTGGTGCCAGAAAGTTTGGCGACCGCTGCACTATTTAGTAGTTACTGTATAAACAAATAATTCTACTGTAGCTCAACATACTTTGTAATTTAAAATGTCATTAGATATCATATAAAGATCAAAAGAAAGATATAATGAGAATATCAATATTATACTCTTAATTTCTGGTATCCTGCAGAGAGAAATGTCTCAAAACACAGAAGTTTCTCTGTTGCTTAAATATATCTAAGTCTTCTCCAGATTGTTAGTTATAGTATTTAAAGTTCACACTTAATACATTTTAAAGATTATAGAGCTAGGTAACATATCTTCAGGTCTTTCTACCTAGCTTGCTTACTGACTGTCACATAAGTATCATTTCTTCCATATTCATTTCCTGGCCCAATAATTCAAGAATGAACTATTTATAGCTTTAAAAGGTGTGTTTTATTGCCACAGCTGTCAGTTAAATGAGTCAGTAGGTGGGACAAGGAAGGGAGGGCCCCTGAAGCAGGGAATCTACTTCAAGCAACGGTTCCTAGGCATAGTCTTATATATTTCAAAAACTGTTTAAAATCTGAAAAAGGCAAAAAAGAATCTAGACAGAGGACAGTAATAAAGAGTGCAGAGAAGAGCAACAAGCATGATTAGGAGGCTGGAGACTAAAACATATAAAGGATGGTTGCAGGAATTGAGTATGTCTAGTCTAGGAAAAAAAGGCTAGGGGAAGACATGATAGCAGTGTATCAATGTTTGAAGGGCTGTCACAAAGATGAGGGGTATCAAACTATTTTCCAAAATACCCAAAGGCAAGGCAAGAAAAATGGATGGAAACTAATCAAGAAGAGAAGCAACCTAGAAGTAAGGAGAAGTAAGAACAATCAACCAGTGGAGTGGCTTGCTTTCAGAAGTTGTGAGTGCCTGAACAACGGAGGATTTTTAAAAGAGACTGGAAAGCCATATGTCTGAAATGGTATAGGGCAGAGATGGCTAGCTTTTTTGGTGCCGAGTGCTCAAAGCACATGTGCATGTGCAACCCAACATGCAATTTAAGTGCCCCCCGTGCATGCACCTCTCCCCCTGCCCATTTTGGCTTCCAAGTTGGTGCAGGCGGCCTTTCAGACCCCAAATGGGGTTCAGTCGGTGTGCATACGCATGCGAACCTCCATAATGCAATACAATGCCCCCTCTACCTGTGCCCCACCCCCATGCAAGCACACATGCATCCCCAGGATGCACGGTAGAGACCCAAAAACCAGCTGGCTGGCAGAAGGCACACGCGCATGCTCAGCGGAGCTGGGCTGGGATGACTGCTGGCATGCCCACAGAGAGAGCTCTATGTGCCACCTGTGGCATGCGTGCCATAGGTTTGCTATCATGGGTATAGGGTCTCCTGCTTGAGCAGGGGGTTGGATTAGATGCAGTGGTGGGATTCAGCGGGTTCACACCGGTTTGGCAGAACCAATACCTAATTTTTTGTGAGTTCAGCGAACCGGTTAGAAGTGTTCCAGAAAATCTGTGTTTTCTGAAACACATCTGGTTTTCATTCAACTTCCTTCCAGGCGGGGAAAAAACAACAACCGTCCCCCAAAGTCCAAGAGAGGAGCAATGGAAACCAAATGGAGACATGGCGCCTTCCATCACATCACTCAGGCGAAAACTGTCTTACTTTAAAGCAATGGGGGCGGCAGCCCAAGGCCAAAGTGCCAGTGGAGCGCCAGAGGGTCAGGAAGGTAGGTGAAGCGAGCGGGTGTTCTGCCTGCAGCATCCATGCCAGCTGCTCCTTCCTGCCAGAGCTGGAATGCGGCCAAAGAAATGCTTGGTGGAAGCAAGGGCATATGGGGGGGTGGAGCAAGCTCTACAGCGTGGTGCTGGATGGAGAAATGGGAAACTGAGCGGCCAGCATGAGGGAAGGATGAGGAGCAGGGAGAAGAGGAAAGCGGCCTTCTTCTGCCCTCATGCGCATTCCATTTTCTGTTTCTCCATTGCAGTGGAGTGCCCAGGATCCACTTTGACAGTGGGAGGTAATTTAACAACTGGTTTGCCCAGGTTCAAGTTGGCCATCATGGGAGGCTTGTCCCACATTTGTGGCGGAGCTGTAGGATAGGGATGGACAACACCTATCATGACAGCCAACCTGACTCCAGGTGAACTGGTTGTTAAATTATTTGACTCCCACCACTGACTAGATGGCTTCCATGGTACCTTCCAACTTTGTTGTTCTATGTTCTAAAGAGCACCCGCAGTTGATACATCTTAAGATAGGGTTTCATTGTGAAGTTCTAGTTGCTACTGACAAGAGTTCAAATGGGAAAAGTACGTCCTCAGCATAATCAAATTTTAATACCACCACCAAACATTTAGGACTCTCAAGATCAAGCCAGCACCTTCAATGGCAAAAAGAGGACAGCAATAAAGATGTTTAAAAATATATATGATTACAATGGCTTTCACATGATTAACCATTTTAAATGTCAGACTTTTTGGACTGTCTTCAATGTCAGAACCACAGGGAGCACCTGAAATATTCTAACATAAGCATTATTGTAGCATAAACATCAGCAGCCATGCTTTTACCCTAGTATCAGATAAGGCAGGGGAAATTATAACAAAGTACCCTAAGCCACTAGTATTTAGACATTAAGAAAAGGTCCCCAAACTGCCAATGTGATCCTTAAAGGAAAGTATTTCCTTAAGAAAGAAAGCAACCCTGCCATAACTAATATAGACTAAATTCCAATTTATTCATCCTGACACAATCTATTACTTCATGTAATTCATGTAGTCTATAAGATCTGTCAAACATTTCACCCAGAGGTGGGTTCCTATCGGTACGGTACGGTTCGGCCAGATAGGTAGTAACTCCGGTAGACACGTGAACCATACCGGTTCTATCCTTGGCGGTGCCATCTTGCTTTTCTATTCTGCACATGTGCAGAACTATCTTCATTGAAAAAATGTATTTTCCCCCTTTTTTAATGTTGTGCGCATGCGCAACCTGTTTTAAATGCAAATGCCCTGCCCATCTACTTAGTCATTGCTCACCTTCTGGGGGGTGGCTTCCCTGCCTAAGCTGCCTTGGCTGCCTAAGCTGCCATGTTGTGCCTGCCCTGTGCCCCAACTGAGCTGTCTTTTCCTCCTGCCTACAGGTAAGTCTTGCTAGCCACCACCTCCAGAGCTTGCTGCGCCCCCCGTCTCCCCTGGGCTCGCAACCTTACCTTCTCCCGCCCCTTCCAGGATCTTCAAAAGCCACGTTTTGGTTCCCAGGATGCTTCAGGAAGGCCTGCTAGCCCAAAATAGGGTGGGAGGGGCCTGCACCCATTTTGGTTGCCAAGAGGCTTCAAGAAGGCCTGTTAGGTCCAAAATAGAGTGGGGGGGGGGGCTAGCAAGCCTCCCTGCAGCTCCCTGGAGCAAATGCGGGGTGCGGGGGAGGCTTCAAGAGAAAAAGAAAGAAATCCTCACTGTTTGGGGATCCCCAAGTGCATGAAGCAGAGAGGTCTTCAAACCTGGGAACTTTAAGACTCGTGGACTTCAACACCCAGAATTCAGCTCTGTTGGCTGGAGAATTCTGGGATTGAAGTCCACAAGTCTTAAAGTTCCCAAGTTTGAAAACCTCTGGCATGGAGCTTGAGTTGAGAGCTTATTGAAAGTGTGGCTAGCTATCCTTGCTCATGCTAAGCTAATCAATAGTGAAACTCTAAGAATGCCAGATGATCAATGGGCATGTTCTTAGTTTCAAAATGTCTGGCTTTTCTTCCTTCTACCAAAGACCTCTTGGGTTCTTCACAAGGAAGGAAGGAAGGAAGGAAGGAAGGAAGGAAGGAAGGAAGAGTAGAGAGAAAGGGAGGGAAGGAAGAAAAAGGGAAGGGAAAGTGAATGAGGTATGGATAGATGGATAGAGGGAGAGAGACAAAAAGGAGAGGAAGGAAGGACAACAAACCTGGCACTACACAGGCAGCTTCAGAGGATGCTTTGAAACAGCACAGCAATCCAGGGATGAAAGGGACCTCAGAGGTCATCTAGTCCAACCCCCTACTCCAGCAGGAGACCTTATATTATCTTGGTTTTTTTAGTGCCTCACAGAGGAGAAATTTCCAGAAATCCCCAGGCATTGCCAACCTCTCCCCGCTAGTAAAAAAAAAAAAAAAAACCTAGAGCAAAAACTTCAAGCAGTATTAAAAAGAATAGAAAAGGAGACTGCTGTTTATTGTTTAATGGGACTGCTGAATTGGTTATGACTGCCAAGCCACTCCCACCCGGTCACATGACTGCCAAGCCACCAAGCCACTTCCACCTGGTCATATGACCACCAAACCATGCCCACAAAATAAGCCACGCCCACAGAACAGGTAGTAAAAATTTTTGAAACCCATCACTGATTTCACCTGATCTGAGGTCATAGATTAGCAGCATATTATATGAAGCACTTGTGTATGGTTCACCCACAAAACCGCGCCTGACTAAACCCCGCCCGACTAAACCGCGTCGCTGATGTCATCAACAGGGCGACAACAGCGCGGAGACAGAAGCACTCTGTAAACCCTAAACCTAAAATTAACCCCTAAACCTAAACCTAACCCCCCTAAACCGAATCCTAATCCTAAACCTAACCCTTAACCTAACCCTAAACCTAATCCTTAACCTAACCCTAACCCTTAACCTAACCCTAACCCTTAACCTAACCCTAAAGCTAACCCTAAAGCTAACCCTTACCTTAAGTTGAATTGGCTTGCTTTCAAAGCGCTATTTAAAGCGCCCTTCTTTCTCCGCGCTGGCTGTTGTCGCCCTGTTGATGACGTCAGCGACGCGGTTTAATCGGGCGCGGTTTAGTCGAGCGCGGTTTTGACGGGTCACACTTGTGTATTCATTTTAAGGATTAGTACAGCTTCCTTTATAATAAAATATAAAACATTTTATAAATACTCACAGACAAAGGATATTCTCCAGAACACCAAGTTTGGGTTTTTATTCCAATAAGTCTTATTCCTGGAAAATAAATCTTTCCCACATTGATAACTTGACGTATTCTTGCCTGATAAAGTATGTTTTCAATCAGAATGAAGACATTTGGAAAAACAATTCCTATTTCTTTGACTTTGTCCCTTGCGCTAGATGGTATGAGGCTTGGAGGAAATAATATTTCTTCTACATTTAAAAATACCGTGCTAGTGTGGAAGATACCATCAACTGTCACTACGATAACTGTTCTTGGATAACAAGCACTCCATTCTATTATAGCTTCACTATCAGCTGGAAGAGTGACAGAAACTCCTGTTTCGGGTCCTAATATGTATGTAGGCTGGGCAATAGTAAAAGGAATATCAAGTACAAAACAATCCTGAAAAGTAACTAGTTCGCCAACAATGGTTGCAATGTTGTCGTTCGTTTTGCTAGGTATTTCAATCATCCATATTCTGCAAACAAACAAAAAAATAATTAGCTATTATATTTTTATAAACAAAGTATTTGAATATGCTTTCATCAATATGATTTATTCCCTAATTCTTTTTAATAATTTAATAATGTTTACCTATAAATTTCAATTACCTCCCAATTAAATGCTGAACTTAAGTCCAAAAAAGCAAATTTTGCTGAACAATTCAATGAAAATAATAAATTGGTTAAATAGCATTTCAATTTAACATTTCAATGTACATTAAGCCGATCTATACAAACATAGTCTATCAATATTAATACTGTAGCGATGAAGTATATAGTACTTATATTCACAACAGCACAGTTCTTGTGCTTATCAAATGGTTACTGAGTACTAATTCACTTTAAAATCATAATTAATCTAATGCCACACATATACAAACAGATTTGCACATATACCAACAGACAAATAAACAACAGATTTAAGAGGAGCTCATCCAAATTATCAACAAATGTATATATTTGAGGCAAATAAATGTAGTATGTCATCTGTATTTATTAAGCGAAACAGCATGTGACTGTGACTTGCAATTTTACTAATAGCTTCCTTATTGATTTTTTGGGAAGCTTATTGTGAAGCATGCAAATGGAAATCATGTGACTGTAGGATGCTGCAACAGTCATAAATGCCCAGTGGTTGCAAAACACTTGAATTTTGATAACTGCAGGGATGCTGCAATGGGCATAAGTGCAAGGATGAATTGTAAAATTGTTTTTCTGGTGTCAGTGCATTGCGGTGCAGTAGTTAAGATAGAACTAAGAGAATCTATAGCTCAGGACTGAACTGTGGAGTTCTTGATGCTTTCTTAATTTGGTTGTTTGCTTGCAGATGTTTATTACCGTGTTTCCCTGAAAATAAAACCTGGTCTTATTTTCTTTTGGACTTGCACTTGGGCTTATTTTCAGAGAGATCTCATTTTTTTAAACTGCAGGAGGTGGCAAGTGTGGGGACTGACGGGAGTGGGAGCGGAGCTACCGCTGGCCCCATCCTCTCTGTCCCACTGTCTGCTTGTCCGCAGCTGCAATAGGTCAAGCTCTTGGCATGCCCTGGCCTCCACCTGCCCTGCCTGCTCCCCAGCTGCTGCTGGGACATTTCTTGATCACAGCAGACACCATGCTGGCTGCTAACCAGCTGCCCATGCTGCTGCTGGTCTTGCATGGGCTCTTTGCCTTCCTGGCAGGGCAGGTGGGAGCTGGGTTGTGCCGACAGCTTGGTCCTGATTGAGGCTGCGGGGAAGCAGACAGTGGGACGGAGAGGATAGGGCCAGTGGTAACTGCCCAAACACTTTTTGTCCAGAGGACAAAGCTTCGTTTCCTTGCAAAGGGGACAGTTTGAAACGGAGCAATTTTTCAGGGCATCGGGATTGCCTTCCTCCCTCACCCACCATTGTCTGCTTGCTGCCAGTGCTGCTGCGCTAGCCTCATGCAAGCCTCCTGTGAGTTAAGCAGCCAGGCAGTATGTCCGGATCACCTGTCTTCTCCCCTCCCCCTCTGCCTCCACACTCAGACTTATCGGTATTTGTCCTACGCCAAGGGGACGGAGGGCTGTGACTGCTGCAAGACACCGTTGGCCCCTGCACATTCACTGCCTCTTGTGATGGCCACACCCATCCCCCAGGGCTTATTTTTGTGGTAGGCCTTATATTAGGTCCGCCACAAAAAATCGGGCTAGGGTCTTATTTTTAGGGAAACATGGTAGTAACATCATTATTGCAAGGGTGATATGGACTGGAATCTGTTGGAAAACCAACTATGGTATTTATATCTTTTTCAATAGCCATCTAGTTTACAGACATTTCATCATAGTTTTACAGGCTACCAAACCAAGATTTACAATGGTGACTTACCTTGGGGTCCTTATGTGCCAGCAAAAATTAAACATAAAATTATTCAGTCCCAGAAATTGAGTTAAAAGGTGTGTTAATGGCTTTTTATGTATGTCTCAGGAGAAGGTAGAATACAATAGAATATGAGATTGGATCTCAAAGTCAGGGTTGCTAATGGTTGTCAGTTAGCATAATCTGGAGGGCTAACATGTTTGCTACGCCTTCATTTCTCATTTCAAAAGCACTGCATTACTCTATAAAATGTAATTAAAAGAACAGTACCCATCCTTAAACGATGTGTTAGAATATTCTGTTTCTGTAAATAATGTTCTAATGATAGGTCTCTGTCCCAAATTCCAGAACTGGCTGCTAAGGGTCCTAGAATACTGTGAAATAAAAAGTTATTATTTTTAAGAGAATTTTTAAAAAAATCCTTTTATTAAATATAAATATAATTTCATTTGCATGAAGCTCTACTTCTCAGCAGAGATAACTTAACAATACAAAAATAATAATGATTAGTATGAAATTTATATATTTTTACGGTGAGTTGACCAACTATAAGACAATGCAGCGTCACAGTCTCGAAAGTGACAAAGAATTCTAATATAATGGTTCAGAATAACTAGAGGATGATCCTTTATGGAAGATAATTTTTTAAAGATTATTTCTTAATAAAGTTATTTTTCTACAATATTTAAATTGATAAAACTGAAGGCTATAGGAAAAGAACAAATTACAAGAGCGCAAGAACAAGAAAAAATATAAGTAGAAAAAGGCTTTTGGGGGTCTTTCAAAAGTAGCTTAACTGAATGATGTGAAAAAGATAAAAAGGCTATTACTTGGAGAGGAAAAAAAGCGAATTTATGTTTATTTATGAAATTTATTTATTTATGAAATTTATATGGCCTCCCATCTCACAGAAAGTGATTCTGCAATATATAACAAATATTCCAACTAGAGATGCATGTCATAAAAATTCCAAAATGCAAAAGATTATGCACTGCCTTAAAAATATGAAACTCATTTAATGATATAAGATTTAACATATCAATAAGATGCAAACACAACATGTAGGGTAGAATTTCTGGAAAACTCTGATTAGATGTATATTGACTCAGATGTTATCAATTAATAACTTGGTCCCATGGCATGTAGGGGTTTTAAGATTATAACTAGCACCTTGAAGTAGGAAACTGGGAGACATTGCAATTGTACAATAGAAGTGTGTTCTGGACTATTTATGGCTTCTGAATGATCTTCAAGTTCAGCAAACCAAAACTGAAGTGACAAGGCATGAGTGACTGTGAGCAAAACTCCCTATCCAGAAAAGGTTGCAATTGATTAGCAAGACAAATCCATACAAAGGCCCTCCCCACGCCCCAGCTCTCCCCTAAGAGGAAAAGCTACCGTATATTTCGGACTATAAGACATACCGGTGTATAAAATGCAGCAAGATTTCGAAGAGGTAAGTAAGAAAAAAAAGTTTTTGTCCTCCCCGGCCCCCGGAGCACTCTGCAGGTGTCAGCAGGGTTGGGAGAAGGCAAAAACGTCCCCGTTTTGCACCAAAATGGGGGCATTTTTCCCTTTCCCCCAGCCCTGCTGAAGTCTGCAGTGCTTCTGGGGGGGTGGGGGAAGGCAAAAACACCCCTGTTTTTCACCCATTTTTCACAAAAATGAGATGTGGGGGCGGGCCTTCGGGAGGCCAAAAATGGCTATATTCAGTGTATAAGATGCACCAACATTTCCACGCTCTTTTAGGGGAGGGGGGAAAGGTGCGTCTTATGCTCCGAAAAATACGGTACATATTCCAAATGGCTGGGCAGCAGCACTCCACGTCCACTCCTATCTCTCATATGAGGGAAGCAGAAAAGACACAGCTACACCCAGCCCTCATTCCAACTACCAGAATATGTAAAGGAGCCAAATCATGCAAGTGTCCTTGATCCAGATGCTTGCCAGCCACCAGCATAACCATCCTGCATCTCTGCCTTGGGAGCTCCACTACCACATTGATCACAGGAAGTTTCAGTTGTTGTCAATGATAGGAATTGGGTATGTTTAGTTTAATGAAAGAAGGACTAGGGGTGACAAGACAGCAGTGTTCCTATATCTCAGGGATTATTGGTGCGTAATAAATAAAGTAGTCAATCTATTCTCCAAAGCACCTGAAGGCAGGACAAGAAGCAATGGGTAGAAACTAATCAAGGAGAGAAGCAACCTGGAAATAAGGAGAAATTTCCTGACAGTGAGAACAATTAATCAGTGGAACAATTTCTAGTTTCTAGTTTCTAGTTTCTAGTTTATTTATAGGCCGCCCTTTTCCCTGAGGGGACTCAGGGCGGCTTACAATCAAAAAAGGAAGGGGAGTGTAGGACAATACAAAAAGAAATGTGCACAAAGTAAATTAGACAATAAAACTCAACATTCACTCAGCATTCGGGAGGGGCGAAATAAGATTATCCCCAGGCCTGACGGGTTAGCCAGTTCTTGAGGGCTGTACGGAAGGCCTGGACGGTGGTGAGGGTACGAATCTCCACGGGGAGATTGTTCCATAGTGTCGGAGCCGCAACAGAGAAGGCTCTCCTCCGAGTAGTCGCCAGTCGGCACTGACTGGCGGATGGAATACGGAGGAGGCCAACTCTATGCGATCTGATGGGACGCAGGGAGGTAATTGGCAGAAGGCGGTCTCTCAAATAGCCAGATCCACTACCATGGAGCGCTTTATAGGTGGTGAGTAAGACCTTGAAGTGCACCCGGGGACCAACAGGTAGCCAGTGCAGCTCACGGAGGATCGGTGTTATGTGGGCGAACCGTGGTGCGCCCACGATCACTCGCGCGGCCGCATTCTGGACTAGCTGAAGTCTTCGGATGCTCTTCAAGGGCAGCCCCATGTAGAGCACATTACAGTATTCCAGCCTAGAGATCACAAGGGCTCGAGTGACTGTTGTGAGGGCCTCCCGATTCAGGTAGGGCCGCAACTGGCTCACCAGGCGAACCTGGGCAAATGCCCCCCTGGTCACAGCTGAGAGATGGTGGTCAAAAGTTAGCTGTGAATCCAGGAGGACTCCCAAGTTGCGGGCCCTTTCTGAGGGGTTTAAATTTTGTCCCCCCAGCCTGAGTGATGGTATGGTGGTCAAATTTTTGGGAGGGAAACACAACAGCCACTCGGTCTTGTCTGGGTTGAGTATCAGCTTGTTCGCTCTCATCCAGTCTTTAACGGCTTCCAGTCCCCGGTTCATCACGTCCACCGCTTCATTGAGTTGGCACGGGGCGGACAGATACAACTGTGTATCGTCCGCATATTGGTGATATTTTATCCCGTGCCTTCGGATGATCTCGCCCAGCGGTTTCATGTAAATGTTAAATAGTAGGGGGGATAGGACCGACCCCTGCGGCACCCCATAGGTTAGGGGCCTCAGGGACGATCTCTGCCCCCCCACTAACACCGACTGCGACCTGTCCGAGAGATAGGAGGAGAACCACTGCAAGACAGTGCCGCCCACCCCTATCTCCCGCAGTCGTCGCAGAAGGATACCATGGTCGATGGTATCGAAAGCCGCTGAGAGGTCCAGGAGAACTAGGATGGAAGCATGGCCTCCATCCCTAGCTCTCCAGAGATCATCAGTCAATGCGACCAAAGCGGTTTCTGTGCTGTAACCGGGTCTGAAGCCAGACTGGAAGGGGTCAAGATAGTTAGCTTCCTCCAAGGTACGCTGAAGCTGGAGAGCCACCACCTTCTCAACAACCTTCCCTACAAAGGGAAGGTTGGAGACTGGACGATAGTTATTAAGAATAGCTGGATCCAGAGACGGCTTCTTCAGGAGGGGTCTCACCACCGCTGTCTTAAGCGCGGTGGGAAAGTACCCCTCCCGAAGAGAAGCGGTAACAACCGCCTGGATCCAGCCTCGTGTCACCTCACTGCTGTTGGCAACCAGCCAGGAGGGACACGGGTCCAGTATGCAGGTGGAGGCACTCACAGCTCGCATAGCCTTGTCCACATCCCCAGAGGCAACTTCCTGAAACTCAACCCAGAGATGGTTTGCCAAGTTTTCTCCTTGTGTCTCGGCTGGATCTACTGGGGTGGAGTCCAGGTCCGCTCGAAACTGGGCAACTTTGTCCGCCAAGAACTGGACATATTCCTCAGCCTTACCCTGTAAGGAGTCCCCCGTCTCCCTCCTATTTAGGAGGGAACGGGTTATCCTAAACAGGGCGGCTGGGCGGGACTCGGCGGACGCTACCAAGGAGGCAATGTATGTTCTTTTTGTTGTTCTTAGGGTCCGAATATACTCCTTGGTGCATGCTGTCAAAAGTGCCCGTTTCGACTCGGACCTATCGGACCTCCACGAGTGCTCTAGGCGTCTCCTCCGGCGCTTTACCTCCTGGAGCTCCTCAGTAAACCAAGGAGGCCTCCGGGGGCCGCTGACCCGGAGGGGCCGTAGCGGCGCAATCCGGTCGAGAGACTCCGAAGCTGCCGAGTGCCAGGCAGCGACGAGAGTCTCCGCCGAACTGTGGGCGAGGGTATCAGGAATAACCCCAAGCTCCGTCTGGAACCTAACAGGATCCATCAGTCGCTTGGGGCGGAACCAGCTGGTCGGTTCCTCCTCCCTACGGTGGAGGTTTGGCCTCCGGAAGTCTAGCCTCAGTAGGTAGTGGTCTGACCATGACAGGGGTATGATCTCATTACCCCTCAGACCAAGATCGTAACTCCACTGCTCCGAGAGGAATACGAGGTCAAGCGTGTGACCCGCTGAGTGAGTTGGGCCTCGAATTACTTGAGTCAAGCCCATGGCTGTCATGGAAGCCATGAACTCCTGCGCTCCATCAGAGTGTTCACCGAGCGAAGGCAAGTTAAAGTCCCCCAGAACTATAAGTCTAGGGAACTCAACCGCTAGCTCGGCTACTGACTCGAGGAGCGAGGGGAGGGCTGCTGCAACGTAGTTGGGAGGCAGGTACGTAAGCAGCAAACCCACTTGACCCTTGAGGTCCAGCTTCACTAGCAGGGACTCACACCCGACAAGCTCCGGAGCAGGGATCCTACGAGGTACTAAAGACTCCCGGACTACAATAGCCACACCGCCACCCCTTCCCTGGGCTCTCGGCTGGTGTAGCACCTGAAATCCGGCTGGGCACATCTCGACGAGGGGGACTCCTCCCTCAGGGCCCAGCCATGTTTCAGTAATACATGCCAGGTCTGCGCCCTCATCAGTTATCAAGTCCCGGATGAGGGGGGCCTTATGAACAACAGACCTGGCATTTAGCGACAGCAGCCTGAGACCAGGGTCCTGAACACCCGCGCCATCTGACCTTGGAGTGGGACTCCTAGGGCCGGAAGGAGGGATCTCTATGACACAGCGAGCCCTCCTTCCCCGATGATGGCCTGCCCTAAAGTCCCCGCCGTATCTGCCTCTCCCTGTCATGACCGCAATGCTCCGACCCTCACCCGTGGTTGTGGTCCCCCCAACCACCCCGATGACCCCCGTATACCCCGGCAGGTCCTCCGAATCAGTCATACCCAAACTCTCACTCAAACAATCCTCACGAAATAATTAAAACACAAAGTTACAACAGTAATAGTAATAAAAGTGAGATCATTCATATCATCCCAAGCAGTCCCATGCACTCAACATACCGTATTAAAGTAAAATTTAAAATTTAAAAGTTTAAAAATTGCACGGGCTCATAGACACAATGTTCAGTTTAAGGTAGTCCAGAGGTGTCTTCTGCCCTCTCCTAAGGGAGGGCCTACCTTGAGGGGGGGCTCTTCTGAAAAGTTCAGTGTAGTCCAGAGGGGGGAGGGGCTGGGGGGGTAAAGTGAGTTCGGGAGTCAGCTGCAATGGTACGAACCGGGGAGTTAACCATAGTAGCAAGAAGTCTGGTAAGTGTGTTTGCACACTTGCATCCCGAAGTTGTGGATGCTCAACATTTGCATCCCGAAGTTGTGGATGCTCAACATTTGAAGTTTTTAAGAAGAGATTGGATAATCATTTGTCTGAAATGGTATAGGGCTTCCTGCATGAGCAGGGGTTGGAGTAGAAGACCTCCAAGGTCTCTTCCAACTCTGTTATTCTGCTCTGTTATAGGGGACAGAATCCATCAAAATGACTGCTAGATCTTATGGTTGCTTGAATAGCAGCCACAAAAAACAAGGCACTCATCCTAACACCACCCCACAGATATGCTGCTTTTCCCTGGACCCAGTACAGCAAACAGCCTGATCACTAATGGTTTCAATGGCTAAGACCCTGTAACCATCACCAGTTCTTTGTTCTGTGTCAGCCCAGTGTCTCTGTTTTCTCTGCAGCAGCAGACTCAAGATGGAGGATAGGAGTCTAAGCCACTAGTCAACTGTCATTTGCTCCACTGCACTCTCTGGAGCCCATTCCATGTCACCCATCAACTGGAATAAAGACCCACCAAGCTCTGCTGATTTCCAACCACTCTCTAAGGCATGGGTGTCAAACTCGATAGCGTCACATGATGTATCACGACATATCACAATGTTTTTTGCCTTTGTGGAGCTTGGGTGGGCAAGGCCTGCACGTGACACATCTGGCCCACTGGCTGCCAGTTTGACAGGCCTGCTCTAAGCAATCCTTACAATGGAAGGCTACCACCCAATATAGTTCTATTTAGCTTCTGCCAGGGGGGATGTTGATGGAAGTTCCATTGGCCCTTCCCAGTCATTTGGTCCACTGTCACCTCACTGATTGACTGCATTGCTATATTCCTGTTTCTCCCGCCAGCCCAAAGATTTGACACTATCATTGCTCATTGATCTGATTGGGACAACCAAACACATCTGTACAGTATACATAACAACTACGTGTATCTATCAATAGGCATCCACCTTGGTGCTATGATGGAAAAAAATAAGAACATATCAACAAAACCCTCTTTCATTGAAAACTTTTCTTACCTTTTCCCCTTCTCTTCTCTTTTACTTGAATTCTCCCTTTGTTTTTGTTTCTCTCCTTTGATCTGCAATCCCCCATATGCAGCCATTAAATTTATAAAATCTGATTCAGAACACATTTTTCAAAAAATCAACTGAATTACTATTCAGTGTGACTGAAGTTATCTGTTTTCTCTTCAGCTGCCATCCCCTAAAACTATTCTTGTGCAGCAATTAAGGAAAAAAGAAGCAATTTCACCTTGCTTCTGAAAATGTGATAGCATTATATGTATGCCACGTAAATTATAAGGTCACTCTTTTGTTTCAAAATAAAATACCTACTATTGGTGGTGACTTGGCAGTATGTCGCACTTCCTCTATGGCTGCATTTTCTGGATCAAATAACCATAACTTTATAGTCTGACAAAAAAATAAAGATTAGTATTACAGAGTAAGGCTTTTCATTTTTATGAAAAATGCTGTTTAAAATTTCTGAAAATGTTATGTAATTATTCAAGCAAGTAATTGTATTTGTTTAGTTAACAAGTTGAAATAATTTTATTAACTATTAGAAAATAGATTAATTTTCTATTTAATTTTCCCAGAGTTAATGAGAAAGGGAATGCGATTGCTCTGCTTAAATACTAGTGTTCATGATGTTCATGGATTTCACAACACAAAACACCACATCACTAACAATCAGCACCCAGATAAGCAAAGATTAATATCAAGATTAATACTAGACCAATAATCAAGAAGTAAACTGTTAAGATAGAGTGAATGGAATAGGTAAGACTCAGGCTTCAGCAACAACAGCTCTTTATTAAGTGACAACTATGTACAATCCAGCAAAGACTCTATCTGGCATCAGCCCTTTTATAGGGAGCTTTCAGGCATCTTAACCAATCACCTTTGAGTATTCTCCCGCTGGATCAGAGGACCTTGATGGAAATTACCATATTGTCTGTCAGTATGTAACACCCCTCCCCTCTTAGTTGGGCTGATCCAGCTGTTTATGTAATCACGCAGGTAGGCGGGTTTTCTAGTGACTCTCTCTGGCCTGTGCAGTTCAGTCGGTGCTGAAACTTTGGTCAGGTCAGATGGACCTTTTGTCTCTCTGGCTTCACCTGGTGGAAGCTCCTTGAACTTTCCACAAGGCTCAGCTGGAGTTTCTCGAGCCGGTTCGCTTGGAACTCACTGCGGCCCTCTAACTTCACCAGATAAGTAACCTGGTATCTTCAGGCTTGAGTACTCTGTGGAAGGAGTGAATTTGTGCTCCTTTTGGGTAGGGCTTTGGCTAACTCATGCAGGAGTTACCTCTGGGTGCTTAAGATTGGAGTTGGAGATGTGACCTCGGAGTTGGTCAATGTGCTGCCTCCAAATTCTACCATCTTCAAGCTCCAACTGGTAGGAGTGATTCCTGTAACCATGGCAGGAATCCAGAGAGCCCCTTCCAGCGTAGTTGTGGGCATAAACTCGATCCCCTACTCTAAAGTGTCTAAGTTTGCCAGTCGAATCTGGTGGTGTCATGGCAGAGTAGTTTGGGTGTAGCCAGTCTAAGGGCGATCTTAGCCAGTGACCCATCAGAAGCTCGGCGGGACTTCTGCCAGCGGTTGCACTTGGAGTGATGTGCTGGTAAAGGAGGAACTGGTCTATCCATGTTTGCCAATCTCCCGGCCCCATCCTGGATAGGGCTTCTTTTGCAGATCGCACCATTCTCTCTACCTGTCCATTATTGGCCAGATGGAAGGGAATGACCAGGGCATGTCTGATTCCCTGAGAAGCTAAATAAGTCTCAAATTGCATGGCTGTAAATTGGGGCCCGTTGTCCAAGACTAAGGCATCGGACAGGGTGAGTGGAGAAAAGTCTCTGTAGTGCCTTGATGACCGCTTCTGTTGTGGTAGCAGTCATAAGGACTATCTCTAGCCACTTCAAGTAGGCGTCCACAACTACCATGAAGACTTGGCCGTGAACAGGGCCGGCAAAGTCAATGTGCACCCTTGACCAGGGTGACTGAGGCCATTCCCATTCCTTAGCAGATACCTCTGGGGGAACTGGTCTGGACTCTTGGCATGCTGTGCAGGTAGCCACCCACTCTTCAATCTCCCCATCCATGTTAGGTCACCACACATAACTCCTTGCCAAAGATTTCATCCAGACAATTCCCGGATGCCCTACATGAAAGGCCTCCAATACTGCAACTCGCTGTTTGGCTGGAACAATGACCCGGTGAACATGGCAGTAGCTGTAGGTGCGAGGAAAATAGTCCAACGAGTCATTCGCGGTGACAGCGATGCTGGAGTTGGTCGATCTCCAGCCAGTAGCCCCAAAAGCAGCTTATGGTCCATGATGATTTCAAAGTCATGGCCATACAGGTACTCGTGGAACCTTGATTCTAGCTACCGCAGCCAGAGCCTCACAGTCCAGTTGGTTGTAGTTGCGCTCAGCAGCTGACAGCGTCCTTGAGTAATGACAATGGGTGCCTCAGTTCCATTGGGCATGCGGTGGCTGAGGACCACCCCGAAGCCAAACGGAGAGGCGTCACAAGTCAGCACAAGTGGCAGAGTCTGGTTATACTGGACCAGGAATGTGTCCGCTGACAGCAGTCTCTTCACAGCGGCAAATGTGGCAGCTTCAGGTCTGCCCTATGCGAGGTATGTGTGTGGGGTGTCCTGGATTGCTTTAATTTTTTTGTTTCTAGAGCCGTTGATCAAGTACCCCAGAAATTCAACCCTTGGTACATTAATTTGGCATTTTTCTTTTTTCAGACAGAGGCCTTTTTCTCTAAATTCTGGTCAAAACAGTTTGTAATCTTAAAAAGTTGCTCCTTATTTGCAGCTAATACCAAGATGTCATCAAAATAGGGGATGACTCCTGGTATCCCCTGCAAAAGCCATTCCATGATGCTTTGGAACAATCCAGGGGCAATACTAACTCCGAATTGCAGCCGGGTGCATTTAAATGCACCCCTATGCATCACAATGGTTTGGGCCTCCACTGTGGTGCCATCTACAGGCAACTGCTGGTATTCCTGCACCATATCTAATTTTGCAAGTACTTTTCCCAAACCAAAGGAATGAAGCAAATGCTGGTCAATGGGCACCAGGTAAGAGCTCAGTTGTAGGGCCTTATTGATGGTGTACTTGTAGTCCACACAGATGTGGACAGACCCATCAGGCTTGACTGGGGCACTATAGGAGTCTCCCAGCGTGCGTGATCAACCGACTCCAGAATCCTCTGGCCAATTAGTTTGTCCAATTCGAGGTCAATTTTGGGTCGGAGAGCAAAAGGGACTCTCCGGGGCTTTAATCTAATGGGGGAAATGTTGGGGTTCAAATTAAATAATACTGGGGTCCCCACATACTTGCCCAGACTGGTGCTGAAGACATCCTCGAACTCCCTTAGCAGTTCTTTGGTGCTGGCATCACAAACGGCATTGATTCCAGTCACCCCCAAGCCCAGGGATTCGAACCAGTCTAAGCCTAGGAGGCTCTGCAGGGCTCCACTGACCACAGTCACAGGAAGCAGTCCATTGAATGATTTTAATTGCACTCAGAAAGTGCCTTGGCCCAGAACCAGGATTCGGTTCCCTTGGTAATCGCTCATGTGCAGGTCTGGAACCCTCACCTTGTGCCTCCTCAAGTTGGGGGCAGCCTGTTTAAGCATGGCCCAGGACATGATGGTCAGTGACGAGCTGGTATCAATCTCCATGGAGCAGGGAGAACCCTCAAGGAGATGGAGATCCTCAACGTTTTGTTCCGTGGGGTACTTGCTTGCCTGATGGTTGTCTGGAACATAGCGTTGTTGTCCAACCAGGTCTGCTTTTGCCATGGCTTCCATGTCTCTCACCTTGGTGGTCTTGGGTGTGTGGTGTGGATGGTCAGCTGCTTTGGTGCTGCAGGGAATTCGCTTCGGCAGACCCTCATGATGTGCCCCTTATGGTCGCCACGTTGGCAAATGGCATCTCAGAAACAGCAGGCAGATTGCTGGTGGTTGTCCCCACAGCCAGTGCAAGATGGGAAATGGGTTTCGAATTTCCGCGCCAATTCTTTTTTTCTGTGTGCATGCGGTAGACCTTGTCCTCGCTGTCAGAGTGTCCTCGCTCAGCAGTCTCGCAATGGACTTCAATGGTCTTGCATGCACTTTGGGGGCTGTTCTCCCTCTGCAGCATTTCCGTCGACTTGGTTGATGACTTGATAGCCCGGGATTCGTCCAGGGCAATTTGAAGAGTGAGGTTTGTCTTTGTGAGCAACCTCTTCTGAAAATTAATGTTCCGAACACCGCAAATGATTCTGTCCAGCAACAGTTCATCTAAGTCCCTAAATTCACAGTAGGCCACAACCTTTCGAAGTGTACCAACATACTGGTTGATCGTTTCACCTTCTTTCTGGTTATGAGGTTGAATTCATGCCTCCGCACATATTTAGATGGTTTGGGAGTGTAGTATGTCCTCAACGTCTCTTGTAGCATCGACCAAGTGATTGACTGTACTGGCGTCAGCTCAGATAGGTCCTTGGAGGTGTCGAATACCTCTGGCCTACAGTAGCTCAGGAACATGGTTTTCTTCTGGCCTTCGGACAGGCCCAGGAGGTCATTGGCTTTGAGGAAGCATTCAAACCTCATCATATACGAGTCCAGTGCTTGGTGGCTGGGTCGTAGAGAGCTGCTGGGGTGTGCATAGTCATCTTGTTCAGACAAGGCAAATTCAAATTTGCCACTTAAAAATGGCTGCTCGATGCCGCGCTTCGCTCTGGGCTGGATTGACTTGATGGATTGTATTTGCTCTTTTTGATGCCTAGTTGCCTTCCAATCCCACCTTCGTCACCAGTGTTAGATAGGGTGAATGGAAGAGGCAATCCTCTTGTTCATGGATTTCACAACACAAAACACCACATCACTAACAATCAGCACCCAGATAAGCAAAGATTAATATCAAGATTAATACTACACCAATAATCAAGAAGCAAACTATTAGATAGAGTGAATGGAAGAGGTAAGACTCAGGCTTCAGCAACAACAGCTCTTTATTAAGGGACAACTATGTACAATCCAGCAAAGACTCTGTCTGGCATCAGCCCTTTTATAGGGAGCTGTCAGGCGTCTTAACCAATCACCTTTGAGTATTTCCCCAACAGATCAGAGGACCTTGGTGGAAACTACCATACTGTCTGTCAGTATGTAACATAAACAATATCTCAACCAAGGAACTTCAAACTAACAAGCTAATAGTAAACATCAGCCTAATCAAGGAACCACTAAGACCACTCCCACCAATACTGACAGGCAAGCTAGTAATATATAAACAGAGAACAAATCTCCCTCCCTTCTACCACTGATGATGTTACCGAGCTGGGTAATAAAATGTCTGCAAGACAACAAGCAAGCTCAGATAGCACCAAGGATTACACAACTTTAACACTATCAACCATACATTTTAAGCTGGAATGGGAGAAGTCTTTTACTTTAGTAAAAGAATTATCAGATATATGCATGTAGCCTTTTTTCAGCTCTGGGGTATAAATGATGATAGGGAATGAGAATTAATAAGAAAGTCATGGCTTTTGCTAAAACACATACTAATATTATCCAGAAACAGAGAATATTCTCTTTACATTTATTGACTAATTTATAATGAACATATTTACCTGAGTCGGAGCAGAATCCCAGAACCTTGAAAAAAAATACTCAGTTTACAAAAACATTGAAAAAATTCTAGTGAAAACAGACAGTGCCATTTTCAATTCAGAACAGTGGATAACAAAGCCCAAATTCACAAATATACATTCTCATAAGTATTACTAACATTTAAATGTTATCTTTTAACATTTATCACAATTCATTTAAAAATATAATTGGGGTCGCTTTCCTGCTACCCTGTACATCCATCTTATTTTACAACAACCCTACTTCTTCTTCCATCCTCCCAACTGCCCTTCTCTACCTTCTTCTTTCTCCTCTCCTTTCTCTTTTCTTCTTCCCCTCCCTCTCCACCACTCCTCTCTTCTTCCCGTGTCTACCCTCTCTTCTACCCTTATTACCCCTCCCTTTCTTCCACTCCTTTTCCCTTCTTTCCCTCTTCTTTCTCCCTCCTTCCATTGTTGTATTTACTTATTTTCTTCTTCACTCTGATGGATTTTTGGGGTGGAATTCAAGCAAACTTACTTCCATATTTATATAAAAATAAATCCCCTCTTTCACATTTTATTTTCATTGTAATAGTTCCACATATATCATATCTTAATTGTATATTTGTGTATTAATACTTTTCTGTTTTTCCCTACCATAAAAACATGTGCCAGCCCAGTTGCATATCTTGTCTCTCCAAAGACAATAACCTTAAATTTCTCAGTAAAATCCATTCTTTTATCCAAGTTAATGCTGCCGCTTGGTAATATAACTCCCAATTTGGTAGTCCAAACCTACCTTTAATTCTTGAATCTTATAACATTTTTATATTAATTCTTGCTTTTTTTCCTTGCCAAATATATTTCCACATTATTTTATTCAATTTTTCAAAGTACTTTTTCTCAAGTTTTATTGGTATTGTTTGAAGTAGAAATAAAATTCTTAGTAATATATTCATCTTAATTACCACTGTCCTTCCCATTAATGATATCTGCAAGTTCTTCCATTTCTCCACATCTATTTCAATTTGATTTTTCAGTTTATAATAATTATCCTCCTTGATAGTTATGCATCTAGAAGTCAGCTGTATACCCAAATATTTCACTTTCTTCACTATTTGGATATCTAATTTCCCCATTATTTGCCTTTTCTATTTTTTTGTTATATTTTTCACTAACATTTTTGTTTTATCTTTATTAATTTTCAATCTTGCTACTTCTCCATATTCTTCTATTTGTTCAAGTGACTTTGGACCTGTTTCTACTGGATATTACATAATAAACACTAAATTGTTCGCAAATGCTTGTAATTTATATTCTTTTTTCTTAATTTTCATTCCTTTTATTTCTTTATCCTGCCTTATTTTTCTGTTCAGAATCTCTAATATCAAATATAAATAATAGCGGGCATCCTTGTATAGTTCCTTTCCTAATAGGCACTTTTTCAGTCATGTCACCATTTACAATCACCTTTGCCGATTGTTCTTTATAGATAGTTTTAACCATATTTATAAACCCCTTCTCAAAATCCATCATTTGTAATTGCATTATCATAAATTCCCAGTTCACATTGTCAAATGCTTTCTGTGTATCCAAAAATAGCAATGCCACTTGCTTCTCCGGATGTGCTTCATAATATTCTAAAGTATTCAATATAATACACTTTAATGGGATAAAGGTACAAGACAGGGTTGCCCCCTATCACCATTATTGTTTATTATAATCTTGGAGTTATTGCTGAATAAAATATGGGGGTCAGAAGAATTACAGGGAATTAAGATTAGGCACCACGAATATAGATTACGAGCATTTGCGGACGACTTGGTTATAACTTTAACCCAACCAGGGAAATCTACTAAGGTCTTAATGAATATGATTAATCAATATGGCCAAGTATCTGGGTTTAAAATAAATCTAGGGAAAACAAAGATGTTAGTTAAAAATATGAACACTGATCAAAGGGAAGAATTAGAAAGAATAACAAGATGTGAGATAGTTAAAAAGGTTAAATACTTAGGAGTTTATATTACAACTTCAAATGGGAAGCTATAAAAATATAATTATGAACCATTATGGCATAAAATACAGGTAGAGATGAAATATTGGGAAAAACTACAATTGTCTTTGTTGGGAAGGATAGCAGCAGTGAAAATGAATGTCTTGTCTAGTTCTTATTTCTTTTTCAAATGATACCAATATTTTAAAAAGATGCAAACTTGCTTGAATGGCAGAAGGGTATTAACAAATTCATTTGGGCAGGGAAGAAACCGAGAATAAAACTTAAAATAATGCAAGACGTACATGAGAGAGGAGGCCTGAAAATGCCAAATTTAAAACTATACTATGAAGCAGTAGTTTTATCAATAATCAGTGACTGGATTAATTCAACAGAGGATAGAATACTTAACATTGAAGGGCATGATTTGATATACGGTTGGCATGCTTATCTGATATATGACAAGAAATTGGATAAGAATTTCAAAAATCATATTTTAAGGAATGCTCTATTGTGTGTCTGGAAAAAATATCAACATAAATTAAACGATAAGATATCTATGTGGGCAATTCCCGACATGCAATAGAGAACATAAGTATAGCACAAAAACAGGATGCAACTACATATAGACAGCTTCTTACTATGGAAAGAGGTGTATTACAGCTGAAACCCTTGAATGTACTAAAAGAGGAAAAGGTAATCCAAACATGGTTTCAGTATGGACAGTTACAGGCCAGGTGGAAAAAAGATCAGAAAATTGGTATTACGCAAAATGAGGACAATCTACTAAAACAAATTAGGGATCAAAGTCAAATGCATATAAAAAGGTTATATAATGTATTAGTAGAAATGGATTCTGAAACAGAATTAGTTAAAGACTGTATGATAAAGTGGCCACAAAATTTTGA
Source organism: Thamnophis elegans (assembly GCF_009769535.1). NCBI lineage: Eukaryota > Metazoa > Chordata > Lepidosauria > Squamata > Natricidae > Thamnophis > Thamnophis elegans. The sequence goes on along the minus strand of NC_045544.1, from coordinate 71,596,876 downwards.
AGAACCAATAATGCTGGATACATGGGAAAAGATATAGGTAAGAAATGTAAAATTCACGCAAGCCCAAAATCTGAGAGAGAATTTTTACACAATGTTTTATAGATGGCACCTGGATCCTAAAAAATTGGCTTGCATGTATCCGAATTTGCAACCTAAATGCTGGACATGTGATTGTGTTGATGCTACATATTACCATATATGGTGGACTTGTAAAAAGGTTACAGCATTCTGGATAAATAGATGGTGGATTATGCAAAATATTTTTAAAAAGAGGATAAAGTTTACCCCTCAGTTATTCTTGTTAGGTATAACTACTGATTGTACTGTTATAGAGACTAACTTGGTTTTGAACCTAACAACGGCAGCAAGACTGTTGGTGGCGCAATACTGGAAGAAGAAAGATTTGCCTACTATTCAAGAATGGACATTAAAAGTAAAAAACTTAGCAGAAATGACTAAAATATCAGCATATCTCAAGGATCACTCAGATGAGAAATATAAACTGGAGTGGAGAAGATGGATTGATTATATTCAAAATAAATATGGGACTAAGAAATTCCAGATAGCTTATGATTGAAAAAGCAAGGAATGATATAATCTGTTTAGAGTTAGCTTAACAAAAGAGGAGTTAAAGCACAAATGAAAGATGATACTAAGTTTCTTTTCGATTTAGAATATGATTGTTAAAGATTTATACCATGTATTTGCTCTGGGAAGTTGGGGGGGGAGGCTGGGGGGGATGGGTTTGGGTGGAAAGGGTGGGGGAAGGGAAGTAAATATTTGTAAAAGCTTTTAAAAATTTTCAATAAAAAAACAAATGAAAAGAAATAATTAATTCAGCCTTTAAATCTTTCCTTAAATACATAACTATACCATTTTTCTTCTCCGGAGCAGATGCCACAAAATGTATTCCCAATCTTGCATTCATCAAATTTCTAGTCATTTGTTCTAATATGTGTTTCTTGAAACAAATTACATCATTTTTGAATTGTTTCAAATGGTGAAATATTTTTTTCCCTTTTTTGTGGTGGATTTAAGCCATTAACATTCCAGGTTAAAAATTTAATTGTCATCTTTGACCCCCTGAAGCTTTTTAAGAGCCACCTGGAAATCCTGCTGGAATTTCTTCTTTGGTCTGGCTCCCCCCATAGCTTCTGTATTTGTGTTTGTAGTTTCCTGGATTGTTGTCTGAGCTTGTTGCATCTTTAATTCTTGTTCTTTACGTTTGGTTGCCGCTCGAGTTTGTCTTTGTTCCATAACTCCTTCTGTCTCCTCAAGTAATTCCAGGGCTTGAGCAGCACCCGCTTGTACCTGGATATCTTCCTGTCTAGCCTCCCCTGCTTCTTTTCTTCTTCTGGATCCTGGAGATGCTGGGTATCCAGCCTTTAGTACATTACTGTAAAAATCTCTTGCCTTCCAAACTGAATTAAGACGATAGCTTTCTCCTAAATAATTCACCACCAATCCGGCTGGAACCTCCCATCTGTACTGTATCTGGCGATTTCTAAGTTCGTCCACTAGGAATGCATAGTCCTTTCTGGATCTCAACATTTTAGGGGGAATTTCCTTCAATACTACCACCTCCTGACCTGCTACCTGTAATTTGTTTTTATAAGTCTCTTGTAATATTCCATTCCTTGTTTTCCTGGTGACAAAATAGATTACAATATCTCTTGGTAGTTGTCTCTGTCTAGCAATCCATGAATTAACACAGTAAATTTTGTCAAGCTACCAATCATATTCTGCCTTGGGTTCACCAATTAGTTGAGCAAAGGCTTCTGCAAAAATCTCTTTCAAATTTTCTTGGCTATTTTCTTTCAGGCCTCTTATTCTCAAAGCAAATTCCGTCACTCTATATTGTATCATTGTAACTTCTGCCTCTGACTTTTCGATCTTGATTTGAGCCTCATCAACTTTGTTCTCCAAATTCACATTAGACTGATTAATTTCTTCCACCCTATCCTCCAGTGATGTTACATAACCAAGCAAACCCTTAAATGCATCCACTATGTCTTCTCTTATTTGTTGATTGCAAGTTTGGATTAAATCCTTAATTTCAGACATTTCGTCAGACACATCTTTAAAAGCAGTTGTAATTTTTCCTTCCAAAACAGAGGCTTGTTCCTTTAAAGCCCCTTGGAGGGCTTCAAGTGTCAAAGTTTGTGTGTCCGCTGGGGGTAATAAGGACTGCAATTTGTGTGTCTGGGCTGGGGAACTTCCAGCGCTCTTAGAAGCACTTAATTTTGTTTGCTTTGAAGCCATTTCCAAATTTTCAAATCACACTTTTCAGCAACCAAATTATTGAGTCCAAAGAGTCCACCTAATCCCCAGATTTGTTCAATCTTATAGCTTGTTAGTAAACCAATGCTGTTTTGTTTACTCTTGAGCTCTTGGTTCTTTTAACAACATTAACAAGCACTTAACAAATACTTTGCTTTTTAAGTTTCACTTTCACCACACCCTTTGATGTTCTGGCACCATCTTCCCCTTTGTTCCCCTTAATCTTCACAGAAGGAAGTGATACTACATCAGAGTTAAGGTTTGTACTTGCAATTGTAATCACTCCTGTCTTTGCTCTGCCTGCATCTTATTCAAATGTAGATTAAAACGTTGATTGCAGGGATGGTCGTGGCGTTTTGTTTCTGCTGCAGCAGAAGTGTCACTCGAAGCGGAGCAATGTCGGGCTGCTGGGAAGCTCTCACCCTTCGAGCCCCAGAATTGCTCCTGGGGCTCTAGGGGAGCTCTACCCTTGCCCGGCTGCTCACCTCCCTCTCTTTTCCCGAGGGGAGAGTTTTCAAGCCTCTAGACAGCTGATTTACGCTGTTCTAGCAGCTTAATGTGATCACGGGGCTGGCACTCCCAAAGGAGTGTCCTTCAATGCCTACGGTGCCACCGGAAGTCAGTTAAAAATCTTAAGATACACAGAAAAAAGAGTTAATGAAGGGGATAGATATTCAGATAGTCAAGAAACTTAAATACCTATGTAGGAAGGTAGCATCCATCCCCCTCCTAGAAAATATTAAATGAAATATTTTAGGAAATATTAAAAGGGCAGAATATTTCCCCTAAAAGGAAGGCAGAAACTCATCCCCCACCACCTTTGTTAATGGGCCATTAAGGCCTGGGCCAGTCTATTCTACGTAACAAAGATTCAAGAAGAGCCATGATAGGAATTGGCCAAAGCCTACATCATCACCCAGCAAGGCTCAACCAAGCCTGGGACACAGACAACCTATAAAGTTACCCATGCATGGCCCTATGGGAGTCTGACAACCAAATAGAACACAAGCTCAAATTCAAAGCCCAACATAGCCCAACAGAGGGCATAAAACCCAAGCATTCTCAGCATCTATTCCCTTTTTCTTTTGCCAGGATCTCAAATCATGTGATCCGGTTCACCATTAAACCATCTTTCTAAGCAGTCTCCATGTTTCCAGTGTCTTTCTTCCCACTTGGAATTGAACCCAGATGGACATTTCTTCCAACACCTAAGAATCTAATTAACAGCAAGATGTGCAACCATTAAAGAAGATAATTATTAAAACAGACTCGGAGAAGTGGAAAACTTTGCAATTGTCACTGACAGGAAGAATAGCTACTATAAAAATGAATATCTTACTGAGACTATTCTATCTATTTCAAACAATACTGATAAAGCTGGGGAAAAATACTTTGAAGAATTAAATAAAACAATATTGAGATTTGTTTGGCAAGGGAAAAAGGCAAGGATAAATTTGAAAATGCTGCAAGATTCTAAAAACAGAGAGGGCTTTGGGCTTCCAGATTGGGAGTTGTATTATCAGGCTTTGGTACTTAAATGGGTGAAGGAATGAATTGGTTTGAGGCACAAAAGACTCTTTACTTTGGAGGGATATGACCTCCAACTGGGTTGGCATGCCTTTTTATGGTATGGGAAAAATAAATTACATAGTTATTTCCAAAGACATTACATCAGAAATGCATTATTATCAGTATGGATAAAAATTAAAGAACAACACTATTTAAAAATACCAGTCTGGTTTTCCACAATGGAGGCACTGATTCACGCAAAAGTAATTACTATGAAAACATTATCAGATACTAAGACATCTTGAATGAAAAGGGTGAACTTAAAACTAAGCAAGAACTGAGTAGTCAAGGGATTGACATAGCATGATGGCCACAAGTGCAGATACAATCTCGATATGAGAAGGATGCTAAAACGTATGGCTTTTATAAAGAATTAACAGAATTAGATCAAATACTAACAGGGCCAGATGAAAAGCTAATAAAGAAAATATATAGCTAGTTATTAAATATCAAGATGGAAGACGAGCAAGTAAAGGAGATAATGAAAGTATGGGCTAAAATTTTGCTTATACAATAGAATTAGATAAATGGCAGAAACTGTGGGATAGAAATTATAAATTGACAATGTCAACTGTATATAAAGAACATCTTTATAAGATGTTTTATAGATGGCCTTTTCCACCCTCAAGGTTGGCAAATATGTTTAAGGATATGTTAAACATATTTAACATGTCAAATGTTAAACATTGGAAATGCCATCAAATACATGTTCATATTATCCTATGTGGTGGACAGGCCCAAAAGCAAAAAAAAATGCATACATGGTTGGAAAAAAATGGTAAAGCAACATACTGATTTAAAACCAGAAAAATTATTGTTGGACGTTTTTCTGGATAAGTATAACAAGGGGAATATGATTTTACATGTATTGACTGCAGACAGAATTGTATTTGCACAACAATGGAAAAGTGGCATGGGAAGATAAGGCATTACATGGCCAGTACTTTAAAAAAACAGGTAAAGCAGATGATATCCTGACAATGGCTAAGAGCAGGAATATTGAAGAAAGAGACAGAGGACTGTACAAGTCAAGTCTTAAGAACAATGGCATACAAAGTCAGATATAAGAAGACAGCAACAGTTAGTAATTACTACCTCTGCAAGGGTGCTAAAGAAACAGTGGATCACCTAGTTAACTGCTGCAAGAATATTACACAAATCTTGTTGTTGACTACAAACAAGTTCACAAAGATTGTTGTTGACTACAAACAACAACATAATAAAATAACAAAAATGGTGCTTGCAACTAAGAACTAACGGGACCACAAAATAACAATTAGTAGAAAACAAAGAAATTAAAGTGGTCTGGGACTTTGCAAACGTTTCACTTCTCATCCAAGAAAGGGGATTAGAAACTGAGATTTGCAGATTTATTGTGCTTTAAAAGGGTCCACCACAGTTATAAGAGCAAGGTAACTGATCTTGTTGATTCCCAGCACTCAAACTCATAGAAAGTCAACATCTGCCTATCTCAAGTTCTTGGGAAATAATTGATACATGGATAAAAATGGCAAATCCAGTCCAAACATCTGGTTGGTCATGTGACAAGCCATAATGATAATGCCACAATAAAGAAGGAAGATTATATCAATTGACTGATAAGGAACAATCATCAAGAGCACATGGTGAATATGGTGAACTCCCATCCTCACCTTATCCAGAGATTCCAAATAACCAGTCTACTCACAGTTCCTTGGTTTTTCCTGTGGTCGATGGCTCTGGTTTCACAAAGCCATATTCTATTTACCATACCCCCCTCGAGGTCCTCCCAAATGTGCTTTTTCAAAAGGCAACTGGACTTCCTTTGTTTTTTCCTGAAGGCATTTCACTTCTCATCCAAGAAGCTTCTTCAATTCTGACTGAATGGAGGAAAATTGAAGGATTTATATTCCTTGCAGTCATTTGGACATTAGCACTCCCTGGGAGACATTGAGGCCACTTGGAGGCTTATCTGTCGAGCCCAAATTTGACATGTGTAGCTAATTTAGCTCTCTGTTATACTCATTTATTCCTTTTTCTTTCTTTCAATCCTTTAAGGGGGTTTTCGGGCTCGCCACATTCTTAAGGTGGGGGGAAGGAGGAAACAGATAGTGAACATTGGTTTGGCTACGTGACCTTCTTTCCTGTGGCAACAGAGGCTGCTCTTGCTGAGAACGGAAGGTGGAGTTTGAAGACACCGGACAATATGGATTGAGTGTTTATTGGAGAACGTGACTTTTGAGGGATGTTTCTAATTTACAATATTATGTGGTGTAATTCCGGTTTGTGTCGGATCCAGAATTACAACAGACTTTGCCAATTTGATGTCTATCTGAACAAAAAGAAATTTGTTTTCGAAGATGGACTTTGCGCATTTCTTTTTTGAATGAGTTTCATCACTTGGAAACCTGACATTATCTGTACCCTCAGGGTCACCTGAACACTGCAAATGCACGTGGAACCTTCTTGGACCTGTTGAAAGGACTGTGTTGTAAACAAGAGATAAGTGGCATTGTATCCCTCCCCCGCAGTTAAGAGGGGGCTGTTCAATTTTAATGTAGATGTTTCACCAAACCAATGGTCTTTTCTGTCCAGAATGTGTACTTTGCTATGTTCAAAAGAGTGACCCATGTCTTTCAAATGAGTCCCTCCGGGAATAGGGCGGCATGGAAATGTAATAAATACAATACAAATGCTGATGGACTGCTGTATCTTACTCTAATGGGTTTACTCTATATTGTGCATGTGTTTGTGAAATGGTTGCTTTGTTTCTCCAATATATAGATCTGCACATATTTCACTGTGTTGTACAATTTGTTGGACAAGCTTCTGCCTTATTTTGGGGCTTAAAGGGTGTGTATATATGCTGTGTTGGTTGAAAATCTTCCAGAGTTTTTCAAATATTCCTACAGCATATGGAATGACAACTTTGTTTCATTTGTTTTCTCTCCTTGTCTGTTATGGAGGACTTTCTGTTGGGTATTTTTTTGGATTTGATGAAAGCCGAGTTGGGATAACAGGAATTCTGAGGGTTTCCTTGGTTTGTTTTCATTCATTTTCTTTTCTATCTTTGCTAGTAGGCAAACTTTCAGCCTGGTGTTGGAGGGTTCGTATTACTTCCATTTTATGTTCTAGTGGATAGTGAGAATAAAAATGCAAATATTGATCTGTGTGGGGGAGTTTTCTGTAAACTTCAATGTTAAGGCCATATTATTTTCCTTAACATCTTCCTGAGTGAACTTAATGTATCTGTCCACAGAGTTGGTGTGTTGGGTGAAGGATTCCATTTCCTATGTTTTAATCTTGACCCAAGTATTGTCGACATAGCTATTCCAGTGCGTGAGTGAAATTCCTATGAAGTTGTTTAGGACTTTGGTTCCTACCTCTCCATGGAGAGATCAGCCATAATGGGGAACACAGTTGAACACAGTTATTTTGCCACTACTGTGACAGCTTCAGTTGTTGGAATGCAGGTGAAGAGTGAAGTCACATCATAAGAAACCATAGTCTTGTCTGGATCCAGTTTTAGTTTCAAAGCCTTGCTGACCATTTTTTTTTTGAATGAACTAAAGATTAATTATGTTAGAAATAAAAGGAAGGAATATAAAGCTGATTTATTTGATCACTTGAGAGACCGCCTCCTGCTGATTACCTCCCAAAAACCCATTAGCTCCCACAGATTAGGCCTCCTCCGAATTCCATCTGCCGGCCAATGCCAGCTGTCAACCACCCGGAGGAGGGCCTTCTCTGTGGCTGCTCCGGCCCTCTGGAATGATCTCCCCATGGAGATTCAGACCCACACCACCCTTCAGGCTTTCCGTAAAGCCGTTAAGACCTGGCTGTTCCAGCAGGCCTGGGGCTATTGTGTTCCATCCCCCACTCGAGTTGGTGTGCTTGTTGAGACCTTTTAAATTGTTTTGTATTGTTGTTTGTTTCTGTTGCCTTCCCTTTTGTATTGTCCCCCCCACCTTCCCTTGGTTTTGTTAGCCGCCCTGAGTCCCTCGGGAATAGGGCGGCATACAAGTTGAATAAAACCTAAACCTAAAACCATCAATGTTAAAATATTTTTCTTGCAATGTTTTGGCAACACTTTTTGCTGATACCAGGATTGAAAATGTGATGTTTTATAGATTTGCTTACAAATATGGGATGAACAGATATCTGTTTAATTTTATGGGATGGATAGTATTAAATGTATTTGTATTTGTTGTAAGGAAGGTTGGAAGTTATTTCTTCATACCTTTCTTTTTCTTTATTATGTTTTTTCTTTTCCTTTTTTTCTCTTTTCCTGCAGTTCTTTCTATTCTATGCTCTTTTTCTAAGTTTAGCGTGTATTCATTTTTATTACTATAATTAAAATTCTTAATAAAATATATTTAAAAAACTCAAAAGCATTGAAAAGAAATATATTGCAATATTTGGAAAATAAATAAAAAATTGAACTGAAAACAGTTGTAAATATTTTAATGCTTTTGCCATCTGCAGAAAATTTGATAGCATAGACTAATAAATGAATGCCAACTGACTTGGCCTTCATGTGCTGTGTTCATAATAAGGAAGGCAAGAGAAATCCATATATTGAAGTGTATATAAAAGTATGTGCTGTTTTTAATCTACAAATGCTTTCCACTATCCAACAGAATTTTATAAATAATGTAAAGCATACAAACAAGATATTGTAGAATTTCTTTCTAAAAACAAACCTAATTAAATATTTAAGAAATTATACATTATTAAAGTGTTTTCTAAGTGGTACGAAGATTCTAATTGTGCATTTGTGTATGTGGGTCTGTGTGACTGTGTGTGCCCATATATGAATTTTATTTATTAAATATATAATGTAAATATCTAAGAAGAGTTTAAACTCCATATTTTGAAAACATATTTAATTTAAATGTTTGTTGAATTTGCTACTATTAAAATTGTTTTTGTAATATATTCAGAAGTGTTCTACAATAATAAGTGCATGTGCACTTATTTGGAAACGGAATCCATGAAGCAGTGAAAGCTTTGAAATTGGTAGCTGAGAATTTATTATAGAAAAGAACAAAGGTGATTGCAGAATTCATTGAAGGGGACTCCCAAAGCATCAAGACTTTGGAAAGAAACTAAAGACCCAGTAGAAAATTGCTGGGTTTCGGGAGGTGAGCAACTGAAGGCTCCATAAGAGGAACTGTGATTGAGTTTTGAAGCAATAGCTTCAACCATGTCAGAGTGGTTGAGGCAACAGCGATGCCAAACAACCTGGGGATAAGATATTAAGAGACAATGACTGGCTTGTTTAACCAATGATAAATGGAATTACCAACATAGGAACCAATTCTCCTACCAACAGCAGAGAAAACATAGCAAGAAGAGAGACAAATAGCAATCCTGTTTGGCAGTAAACTCGAAAAAAGGGAGCCCACTTGTTGAGACATTGCAAAGGTAACGTCTGGCAATAAGAAGAAGATACAGAGAAGCTCTCTATTTCTGCCTCTGCATATATACACCAGCAATCTGTTAGTAGTGTTTATTTCAAGAGGAGATGAGCAAGAAAGAGGAAAGCTAATTAGTATATTCCAATGGTAAGATGACCCAGAAGAGGGGCAAGCCTGCAACCCATTTAGCTTTCTGTAAAGAAAGAAAAAAGACAGAAATTCTCATTTTGATCCTCTTGTCAACTCTCTATAGAAAAATGGCCTCTCATGAAGTGGGGGAGAGTTAGAGAAATTTCTGCTTCTCACAGAAAGGCTCTGGGGAGACATCCAAGGTCAAACCACCTGGTTAAACAATGCCAGATGCTGTATTGAAAGATGTCCAGAGGCTAAACTGAAAACTAGAGATGTAACTAGAAAAGAAAGGAGCATGAAAGAAGGCAAAATCTTTCCTTCATCACACTTTTTGTTAAGCCTAGAAAGGCACTTCTATATATTTTAAACAAATACATGAAAATGAAAAATGTACATACATACATACATACATACATACATACATACATACATACATACATTATATATATATATATATATATATATATATATGTATGTATGTATGTATGTATGTATGTATGTATGTATGTATGCATGTTATATTTATGCTGATAAATAAATAAAGGGAGACTAGTATAGATCTATTTCAAGCTATTTAGCTCTCATCAGCTAGCCATACCCAAGTTTGGGAATCGAACCTGTGCTCCATTGCCTCCCAGGCAGGGAGTTAACCATTTGAGCTACAGAGAACGACTCCCTGGGAGGCAATGGAGCACAGGTTCGATTCCCAAACTTGGGTATGGCTAGCTGATGAGAGCTAAATAGCTTGAAATAGATCTGTACTAGTCTCCCTTTATTTATTTATCAGCATAAATATAACAAATGTAACAAAAAAGGCAACAGTAAAAAATATTGGGTTTCTGTCTGGATGGTCTCTTGTGACGAGCCTAATGACAGAGAGTGGAAGTGTGACCTTCCTCCCATACTTGGGCATACCAGGGGTTGTGACTTTAAGTATATATATATATATATATATATATGTGTGTGTGTGTGTGTGTGTGTGTGTGTGTGTGTATATATATATATATATATGTATATATATATATATATATATGTGTGTGTGTGTGTATATATATATATATATATATATATATATATATATATATACCGTATTTATCGGCGTATAACACGCAGTTTTAAAACTAAAATTGCAAGCTTAAACCCTGCCTGCGTGTTATACGCCGATACTGCGTGTTATACGCCGGGTCCCAAACTGCCTGCTCCAGCTGATTCACCGGCGCCCATGATACTCATAGAAGTGCAGCATCCATTTCATGGCAGCGTCGGCGGCTCTCCAGCTACCCTGCCTGATATAACCCCTACCTTGCAGCAGTGGCGGCAGCTCTCCAGCCACCTGCTGTTCGCTTTAACCCCATCATTGAACAAGCGGCGGCTGGAGAGCCGCCCGCTGCCTGATTTAACCCCATCCTAGCAGCAGCGGCTCGCAGCGGCCAGAGAGCCGCCCGCTGCCTGTATTTTTTCTCCATCATTGCGGGTGCTTACCTTCCCGCCCGCCTGCTCTCTGGTCCCAAGTGTACGCGCCGGCATTCTCCCAATCAGCTGTGAGTCCGCAGCCGCCCGCGCTGCTGTTACTTCTGCCGTACTTCTGACGAGTGACGTCCCTGACGTTACGCTGAGGACGTTACTCGTCAGCGCAATTAAAGAGTAACCTGAGTCTGCTAGCGACACAGGCCAGGTACTGTGGTGAAAACAAAAACATATAGAAATAGGGGTTTATGTGGGGGGGGCTTGTTATGTGGCGCAGGGGGAAAGAGTATGTGATATGGGGGGTGGGGTTATATGGTACAGGTGGTATCAGGACTATGTGGTACAGGGGGATTAGGTTGTACAGGTGGATCTGGGGGGGGGATTAGGTGGTACAGGGGGATCAGAGGGGGGAAAATGATGTGACAGAAGAGGGTGGGGAAGTGAAGTGGCAGAGGGGGAAATGAACCGCATGTCTGACGGTAACTTTTATTGTTTAAACAGCCATAGGTAAAATACTGTATATCCCTGATGGAATCAAGACAGAAGCGTTCAGCATATACAGCTGCTTTCAAGTTAAAAGTTGTAGAATATGCCAAGCCATTTATTTTTAATGAAAAAATTTTTTACTCAAATTTTTGTGTTAAAATGGGGAATGCGTGTTATACGCCGGTGCGTGTTATACGCCGATAAATACGGTATATATATATATATATATATATATATATATATATATATATATATATATACACATACATACATACATACATACATACATACATACAATGGTAGTTAGCAGCACTAATTCAATTCCCCTAGTGACAGAAATAATTTATTGGACTATTATGGGAATGGTTAAGATTTCTTTCAATGGTTTCAATTAATCCTAAATAGGAAATTTATATTATCACTCATCCCACTCATATTTTCCCCCCTATTCAATCTTGTCTGATTTCTTGGAGACTGTCAGGAGAGATCCCCGCAATTTTCTTGGCAAGATTTTTCAGGTTTGACATTTGTCTCCTTCCTGGGGATGGGAGAAAGTGACTGGCCCAATCACTTAGTTGGCCTTGTGGCCAAGGTGGAAACCTAACTCCTGGTTTCTAGCCTAATACCATGGAACATTATGGAAAGATTTCTTTCAACGTTTTCAGTTAGTCCTAAATACCAAATTTATATTACTACTCATAAGTACTACATAACATCTATAAACATAAATCTGATTTAGGCTGCAAAGAAAAAGTATTAAGTATGTTATCTTGAAATGATTTGATTCTTAAGCAGTCTGTTGAAGTCAGCATAATTGCTGATGGCTAAGAAATACAGTTGCAGAACTCTAGATTCAAAACAGCAGCCATAGTTGAAGATATTTAAATAGAAAGAAGTGCAAATGTGTGGGTATTTTTTACCTGTCGCCTTCTTGATCAATATACCATATGAAACAATTCATGTCTACATTGACATATAAGTAGCGTTCCTCATCATCAGAGGACTATAAAAGGAAAAATATGGATTATTTCTTTTTTTTTCATAGTATCAGAGTTATATAAGAAGTTTCTTATGCCTAGCTACGGATATAGTTTTACACATTTGTAAAAATAACTGAATTGAATGAAGGTATAAATTACAAAACAATTCTTGCATATGATGCAAAACTTGAAGAAGTGACCAATCACAAGGAAAATTCAAAAAGTCTTGATAAGCTAGAATATATAACCAAAACAAACCAGAAAACAATATAAGGTTTATACTAAATATGGGGAAGAGTTCCTTTGGGAGCAAAATATCTGAAAATATTCTAAATGTCTTAAAACATAACATGTTGGTTAGAAATCAGCAGTTGCTAGTGCAATCCACTGAGGAATAATAATTCTGCTTCTTATTGTGTTAATATGGTCATAATCAGAGGGATGGCTGGTGGCTTGAGGACACTCCCTTAACCTTGTTAATCTTTCAGCCTTGGGAATTTTTAAATTTGATTCTTACTTTTAACTTGGAAATTTTAACCTTATTTTTAATTTTGTTTTTAACAGTGCTTTTATAAAAACAGTCATGTTTTATATTATTATCTTGTTTGTCTACTCAAAAGCTAGTACTACTGGTGCCAGCTGTGAATTTTGGGAGAGTGGAGAAAATTTTATATATGGTCATAAATGGTGAAAAATAAAATGACAGTTGGGAATTTCTAGAGAGTGCTGCACCATCTCTGGTTATCAGCGCAGCTAACCTAACCCTTGATCAAAAAATAATCTCTTTTATTGTCAGTGCTGATTGAATTTAACTGTTTATACAACACATAGGTCTATCTTAACCCAGACACAGAATAGACAAAAAAGCCTGATAGGGTAAAATGGCAATCCAATAATTACATGATGAAACACTAAAAGTGAACCATTTTAAACAAAAACAATTTTAACTTGTTTGAGGTGTCCTAGTTAAGGATGCTATCTTCTTTGCTACTGCTTTTTTTTTCATTAAAACATTTTTTAATTTTAATTTGAAACAAGTACAACATCTTTCTTTACATCTATAGAAAGTGTATCAGTCGATCACAAATAAACTTTGGTACATCTCCTCCACAGTCAACAAACATAACTCATATTAAACTCAAGCATTTTAACTCAGATATTCATACATATCACCATCGTCATATATCCATTTTCATTTGACTGTAATTATTATTTAAAAATATTAATAAAGGTAATAATCTTGAACAATACATGCCCATACCAGTGGGAAAAGAAAAAATCAAAAAGAAAAAGCAAAAAAAAAAAAAGCAAAAATAAAACAAAAAAGACAAAAAGGACAAAAGACAAGGCAGGAAAGAAAAAACAAAAAACAAAAAAAAGAAAAAAAAAAGGAACACAGGTATCTATTATAAAAAAGAAAAAATATATCAGCTGGTTACAACATGCTTTGGTGCATCTCTTCCATTAACTCATATTAGTTCAAATATCTTAACTCAAATGTTTACCATATTAACATCATTATACCTCCACTTTTAGTTAACTATAGTTATTTAAACATCCTTCATCCTTAACTATGCCAAAGAATTAATCCATAACACATGCTGACATTTCATTTACTTTTTTGTAAAATCCTCTATTAACATCAAATCCTCATATCCTATTTTAGCTGAACATCCATAATATTTAGTTATATCATATATCATAACATTTTCCCCATATTAATTAACATTTAACTGTATATATTTTATTTAGTTTTTTAATAGTAATAATTATTGTAATTAATGCCTTTTATATATAATCCAAAAATGTTTCCAACCTTCCTTTCTCATATCCAATTGTTATTTATCATATCAACTCCACATTATATACATTACTATCAATATCAAAGAAGGCGGGGCTTAGCAGTGAGAAGACGGAGTTTCAGGCCATTCCTGAAATTCCCCTATTCTGGAAGAAATGGATGGGTCGTTTACGACCCTAGCTGTCCCGGAGAGACAGTGAAGGTTTGGGGAGATCCAGTGACCTCAGAGACGTCCGCAGGTCTCGGGGGGGCTCGGATTTCAACCTCTTTTGCCATACCTTCCTAGATTAGCTCTATGCTAACCGAAACTGCAGGCAGCCCCTAAGAATGGTAGAAGTGTTTCCAACTGGTAAGCTGATTTTATTATTCAAAGAGAGAGACGGTCCGCATTAAAATTTAAGCTAATTGAAACCAAAGAACAGAAGGATCTAGCGACGAATTGGTTTTTTTAATGGATTTATGGCTGGTGGTTACTCTACTTCTTAAATGTTTTGAATGCTGTTTACGTGGATAAAGGAAAGTTTATTTTACTTCAACACTCCCTCACGGTTCTCCTTAAGTGGGCTGTAAACCAATTTACTATAATTTGGCTTCTTATAACCTGACACTTTTATTGCTTGGCTGTGTTGGTCCAAGATCAGATAAGACTGCATAGCTCGAAGCATGTCCCTACTTGCAATTTCATCTGCGTCACATCATGGCGTTTGTACTTGCTTCAAGTGATCCATTTCAAAGATTTTCTCCGCTTTTCAGAAGTTGTTTGATATTTATGAAAAATCTGAAAAAAAATCTAAAAAAAAAAAGGACTATCTCTTGTTTTTAACATCAAACTATAAAAGAAAGACTCAGAGCGTTGAATGTTTGAGTGCTCCTGAAATCCAAATGAAGAATGTCAGAAAGGAAGTTTCTCAATTTGCTGACATGCCAGGCGTCTGTTTTACTTCGGAGGCAGAAAGAGAAAGAGATGTAATGTTTGAAAAAAGGGGGGCCATACAGAAAATTTATTTCAAAAGACAGATTCCAGGAGGAATGAGAAACATTAAAGAATCTATACTTTATAAAACATTATTTGCAGAACTTTCGACACCACCCTTGAAAGTCAAAGACAAATTGATTGGAACAAGCCAAGGACAAAGTTATTATGTCAGAGGCATCCTAAGCAAAAAGGTGCGAAGATATTTCTGTTTGGACTTGCTTATAAAAACGTTTGGGGAATTTGTTTTAGGAATGGTAAGAGGACTAAGGAAGTTTTGCTATTGGAGAGACATAGGCTGATAGTTTGAAGAATATAATTGAAAATTAGCTAAATCTAACTACTCTTATTTGTAATAGATATAGCTACTGCTTTTTTCTTCATTAAGGCCAATGGTTTCTCTGCAACGAACACTGTCTCAAGAGGTCCGAGTTCCAGACTTCTGGGGGAGGAGCCTGTCGCCGACGGGAGCTCAACGGAGCTCCTCTCAGAGTTCTGGTCTGTATATCTTATAAGATCTATAGATATCTCCCCTTTCTGGCAGAAAGGGGCAGGGAGAAGGTCAGTCGTTAGGATCTCTTTGTAATTCACAGCTTTTTTCTTCGCTGTGAACGGAGAAGAGGTTCAACAATAGCTGAGCTTTTACTCCAGCCAGTTCTTCTCAACTGCTTTTTTTTGCAGCTCTAGGCAGGTTGCCCCCCCCCCCTCAGGACAAAGCTAAGCTATTTAAAAATCAATCCGAGCGGGGACCATTCCTGAGAAATCTCTTCTATTATTATTCAAAATACCAGCTTCAATTTTGTAAAAGGCTTCTTTGTCTAGCTGCGTCACAAGATGGCGACCTTATAGCTTTTGCGTTTGATGTGACGTACTCAATCAGCCCTACTCTCCTGAGGACTTCTCCGTATCAACTGTTAAAAGATTACAAATAGTATCCCATCTAAAACTGAGGGGAGCAGAGACTTTGTTTGTTGGCTTGTTTGATTGCTCGTTTTTTATTTTTTTATTTTTTTGGAATGGCTCCCAAATCGAAGCAGAAGCGCTTCCTTAATAACACATCTCAAGAAATTGCTATAAAGTTGCTGCCCTTGCCTCCTACGCCCTCTACTGGAGATTTGTTAACGCAAGAATTTCTTTTCGAAACCCTTAACAATTTCAGACAGGAAATCAATCAACTTATATCGGATTTATATGATAAATTTGATGCTAAAATTGCTCAAACAAAGGAGGATATGATCGGAATTATGACAGTTATGACAGATTATATTGCCGGAATGGAGGATAAATTGGAACTTTTGGAAGAAACCAACTCTAATTTGACATCCAAAATTCAAACGTTACAACAGGAAATTGAAAATGCTCAAAAACAACTTGTCATGATAAATTATAATAAGACTGCGTTTGCAATAAGAGTTAGAGGACTGCGTGAAAAGGAACAGGAGAATTTGAAACAGACCTTCTTTGAGGCTCTTAGTCGTTCGGTGGGAAGTCCGGGACTTAACTTTGATTGGCAGATTCAAAAAATTTACCGCCAGAACTCGTGTGTAGCAAAACAGCGACAGCTTCCGAGGGATATAATTATATATTTCACCACAAGGGAATCCAGAAATGTGATAATACAGAAGCTTTACAATAAGAGGCTGAGAATTGATGGACAGGACTTGATTGTTTTTAAAGAAATACCATCTCAAATATTAAGAGCAAGGAGAGACTACACCTTCTTAACTGAAGAACTCAGAAATTCTCAGATACCATATAAATGGGAAGTCCCAGCTGGCATTACAGTCACATTTGAGAATCAAAAACATTGTCTTAATTCTGTTTGTGAAGCCCGAGATTTTTATTACAAGATTCTGAAGGCGGGACTTCCTGATTCATCCGGACTTGGAGAGAGACAAGGAGAAGGAGAAGACAAGCAGCGGGACACGTGGCTACAAGGCGGAGGGCGTTGCTTTCCTCTTCTGGAAGGGCAGAAGAGTAAAGAATAAAGATTCAGCGATGCTTTTAAAATACTTTTCAAATTTTTAGTTCGAATAAAATTTCACGATTCCTGTCTGGTATAAAATGGCAAAGTTGTATATCGATGATGAGACATGGAGGCTGAAAGAAGCGCTGCTGATTTTGGACATATATTGTATATAAGATTTGTTTGAACTCTAACTTAAATTGCGCATGAATTATCTTTCCAGGCGAGGAGAGCGGAGATCGTGATTTTCTTGAGTTGTGGTTTGGGACGAACGGAGTTGGGAGGTGTGGGGGAGATGGAAGGGTAGCGAAAGTTTAATTAGATTACTCTGAGTCAGAATGTAAGCTGATTTTTGTATGAATTGCTATTTGAATATAAGGTTAAGAAAGATTAGTCGGAGAGTCTCCAGGAAGGTGGAGTAAATATGAGAGGAGCAATGGATGAGGATAAAATATATATGTGGACACGGGTAAAGGAAGGGTGGAAGGTATAAAATTTATATGTGGATGTGGGTAAGGGCAGGATGGGAGGTGTTGGAAATGAAAAATGAAAGAAGTACTTGAGTCTAATGGCTTTATAGAAAGGTTTGGATATTTGGATAAAAAAGAGATAAATTAAAGGTTTGGATATATAGATAAAGTAATAAGGCCCTTAGTTGGAGAATTCCATTTGACTAACTTACTTGGTTCCAATATAGTTTGAAATCCTGCAAGTAATAAAATAACTGAAATTAGGAATGAGGTACATTGTTTAAGATTTAAAGATGATGGGAAGCTGTGTTAATGTAGTGGGTTTATTGATTTTTCCTGTTTTTCCTTTTTTGTTTGTGCGTCTTGTTTTTCTTTTTCTTTTTTCTTTTTTTACTATTTCTCTTTTTTTGTTTTTCCTTTATCTTTTATCTTTTAACTTTAAAGTTAGTTGGTTTTAATATACCCCAGTGCTTGATAAAGAATTATGCCGGGTATGGGACCTGGGAAGTCGTAAGGGGGTTAGGGAGGGGGGTCTATCGGGGGGAGGGGGGAGGGTGGAAATACAGTTTCAATTCTTAGAACAATAAGAATGCACTTGTATACTGTTGCTCTCTTTTCTTTTTTTTTCTTTTTCTCTTTTATTTTCTCCTTTTTTTATTTTTCTTAATTTTAGTGCAAAATATAAACTGAATAGATTAATGAATTGTAGAGATACACCAAAGTGAGGAGTAGAGGGAAAGAAGAGGGAGAAGTAAAGAGGGAGTGAGAGGGGAATGTAAGGAGGGTGAGATGGAGGGAAGGGGAGATGTCTGAGGGGGAAGGGAAGTAGAAGAGGGGAATGTTGGAGGGGAGAAATGAAAGTTGGAGGGGGAGAAGAAAGGGTGTATGGGGGATTGAAGTGTTATGTTGGTTTTTTATGGTGGATTTTTTTTGTTATGCACAGTATATAAGTGATTGTATAAAATGAAAATGAAAAATGAAATAAAACAGTTTTAAAGTTAAAAAAAAAGAGGTCCGAGTTCCAGACCTAATAACAACTCCACTCATGAGGGTGATAACTGGGTTTATTAAGCTGGACTCAGGTGCACAAATGAGTTTCAAAAAGCACTGAGCACAAAATAGATGCAATCTGGAAGTAAAGTCAGCATTCGCCTCCCAGCGCAGTTATATAGGCGAGCCATGCTATTCTGTTCCAAGCTGCAGATTGCTTTTCATAGACCGATAAACTCCATGGAATGTGATCATGCAGATTACTTTTATTCATCAGGCATTCTCTAAATAATAACTCACAGTCACTGAACAGATTCTTCCGAAGCACACATCATAAACTGATCCCATTACACGTAGGTGAAAAGAGGTAATATCATCCCAAATATTGAGGGAGTACACAGCCCCCAGTAGCGCTGGAATTCAAAATGACCTCTGGTCTGCATGGCAAGTTCACCCAGCAGCCCATCAGAAGAATGACTCAGTGACATTCAGTGATCAGAAACACAGATGTGACCACATGACATAAAACTACATTTCCCAGAAATCAATCCCTTAAGGGAATGGTTTCAGAAGGCAATCCCTTAAGGGTTCCAATTAACACCCTCAACCAAAGGAAACTCTGAGGCCAACAGTTCCTCAAAATTCCATTTTATTAGCACATTGGCACATCTAGGAAAACTGGAATCTGAAAGACCTCAGATTTCCCTGCCCAAAGAAAAATCAAAGTCCTCTCCCCTGCACCCACATGTCCATCACATGGCCCAATCAATTAACCATCCCACCTAGACATGTTCTCCAGTGACACCTTTCCAGGTGCAGGCTGAACGAATGTTGACTCCCAGGGAAAGGAATGTTTTATGGCTATACATCTCCACTAACTCCACGCAAATCCTCTCCCATTTTCCCACAGCACTAAATGTGGCAGCCTTGAAGAATGAAACTAAATATGGCTTCCAGGACTGACATATAGCTGATTGGTGCTCCAACTGAGGTTCTCTAGCATGCCACTGCAGCTGCCCTGTTCACAAACTCCCCCTAACACCAGGAGCTTCCCTCCCCCCCAGGTAAGGCAAACCCCGAGGTTTGACAGGCGGATCCCCTCTCACCAGGGCCACACCTGGAATATAGTAAACACATGTAGATAGGATACATAGCAAAAGATTACTACACCGAGGCCCCACTGGTTCCACCCTGGTTTGTGAGGATATTCCCTATGGAACTTCTTGTGCAGACGGGCTGCCTGCATGTTTCCACTTGCCACCCAGGAAGCTTTTGTATCAGGATATCCCTTCCATCGAAACAGGTACTGCAGTTGATCCCTATGCAATCAGGAGTCTAATATCTGGTCAAACTTGTAATGGGTCACTCCTCCCACCTCCACGGGTCCAGGTAATGGTGGTGCTTGTGGTCAAATGGCGGCCTCACCTACTGGCTTTATCAGACTACTTTGAAATACAGAGTGCACCTTTCCTAACAGTCGGGGTAGTTTCAGCTCCACCATTACAGGATTAATTATCCATACAATGGGGAATGGGCCCAGGTTCTTTGGACCCAACTTCCGGCAGGGGGTCCCTTAACTTTAAGTATTTAGTCAATAGATACGCCTTCTCTCTCACCTGGAATGGCTTCTGGGGAGCCCCTTTTCCTGTCTGCCTGTATCTTCTGGGTGTCTGCGGCTTTCCGTAAGGCCTTCTTCACAGCTTCCCACACCCCTGGCTAGGTATATATCCATTCTTTTGGGTTGAGGAGGGCAGGGAGTTCTCGCAGGTACTCAGGTATGGAAGAAAAATCTAATCCAATGCACTACCCTAAAAGGGGTAAAGCCAGTAGTGCTGTGGATGGAATTATTGAATGTCACTTCCGCAAATGGCAGTTCTATCCAATTGGTCTGCTGATAGGTGACATAGCACCTAAGATACCTTTCTACAATGGTGTTGGCTCTCTCTGATGCCCCGTTAGTACTTAGATGGAAAGCTGAGTTTAACCCTGGGATGACTCTATCATCTGGATAAACTCCATATGGTTGTGAACTGTACCCCCTATTTGAAATGATCCTCTGCGGCACCCTGTGAAAGTAATAAATATGCTGCAGGAATAGTTTACCCAATCTTCGTGCTGGCGGTAACCTGGAGCAGGGTATAAAATGGGCCTGTTTAGAAAATAAATCAATGACCGTCCATATGACTGTGTGGCCATTGCTCTCCGACAGCTCAACAATAAAATCCAGGCCTATCTCTTCCCATGGCCAGGTGGGTTTGGCCACCGACTGCAAGAGGCCAGGGAGTTACCTTGTGAAGGGTTTGGTAGTTGCGCAGATCGGACAGCTTCTGACATTAGTCCTCTATTTTTTTTTAAAGATTTTTATTAACAAACATGTAAAATACACACACACAAAATTTAGACGTACACCACATTTATACAATACAATACGAACAGGAACTTCCTGTTCTTTATAATAGCAATTATAAATCGATACTGCTCACTTTATATTATTTCCTCTTGTATTATATTTCATTTGGATTTCACCATTCTTAACCCTCTCATTTTATCATAACTATTATTTTTTGAGTTTTGTTATATTCCTTCATTGATTTTTGTTTCTTTCCTCCATCCACCTATACCATTTATCCCATATCTGGTAGAATTCTGGTTCTTCTTTTCCCTGGATTTCTTCAGTTAGTTTGTCCATTTCGGCATAGTCCATAACCTTTCTTATTATTTCATCTTTGCTTGAAATTAATTTGTTTTCCCATTTTTGGGCAAAGGCAATTCTTGCTGCCGTAATTATATGTAGTATTAAATACTGGATTTCTTTTTTGTATTTCGCAGACATTATTCCTAATAAAAATACTTCAGGTTTCCATTCTATTTTAACCTGTTATTACCTCCAGGCAATTTTTGATCCTTTTCCAAAAAATTTTAGCCTCCTCACAGGTCCACCATAAATGGTAATATGTTCCGTATATTGATTCACATTTCCAACATTTTGGGGAAGTATTTGTTAAGATTTTAGCTAAACTTGTTGGTGCCAGGTGCCATCTGTAAAACATTTCGTACTGGTTTTCCTTGTTTGTAACTGATAGTGTCATTTTTAAGTTTATTCCCCAAAATTTTTCCCATTTGTATAATTCAATATTATAGCCAAAGTTCTGCGCCCATTTTATCATTTGTTCTTTCACAATTTCCTCTTCCATTTTATACTTCAGGAGGAATTTATATATTCTCCCTATCATCTTTCTATCTGAGCTTTGAATTGTGTTTCGACGTCATATAATTTAGTATCTTTATTGTATTGAGTTTTGATTTGGAGGTAAGTTAGTCAGTCAACTTTCATGTTCTGATCTGCCAATTCTTCAATTGTTTTTAAATTTCCCTGTCTATCAATTAAGTCTCTGTATCTTAGGATTTTGTTCAAATCTATAAAATTTGAATGAGTCATCCTTTCTGTCGGTGATAGCCAATTCGGGATTTTCACATAGTGGATTTTGAGATTTTGAGATAAAGTAGAATAAAATATGGATTAAAAATATGAGAATGAAGACATAGCATAACAGGGATAGTTAGAAGTTTGCTTAAAGGAAGTGTCATCATTCACTAACCACAAGATGTTCTACCCAATGTCCCTATGTCAAAACCTATGTCAAAAGTCCAAATCACCAAGGTTCAATTAAAGTTCGTTAATGACACGTAATCCATACCTGTAACAAAAGAAGAAGTAAGACCCCATCTCCTTATAAGGCTTTCTCCTCAAGATAACCACTAAGAAATGAGTTAAGTGTTTCCGGGTTACGCTGCCTTTGAGAATATATAAGAATGCGTGCTTCGATAATGAAGGTTGTTCAGAACTTGCAATGCTAGCCATAGGCTAGCTTTCTGAACCTGGCTGTCAAATAAACTTTTCCTGTATTCTGAGAAGTCTAAAACCTGTCATTTTCTGCAACAATTCTGGCGACCGTGGCAGAACTTAGAGCGATATTTCACTGAGGACGGAATGGACCGACCGGTGCCCCATCAAGGGCATCTCGCTTGTCTTCAGGTGCCAACAGAGACCTTTCCCTGGAAGAGGGCTGATGACCTCTCTTGGGCATCCAGAGGACACCACCGATGCAAGAATCTGACCAGGGTCAGGACAAGTTAATAAAAATTACGCCGGCTAAGAAAGAAATCGCCTGCAGGCAAGTATCAAAACAATTGTAGATCCCCTTGGTTAGGAGTGGAAGAGGGGGCCCGATCACTCCCCTGAGCCCAGGATAGTGTCCCTTCCAAACGGAAGCGGCATATCCTAATGAGGCTCTAGATTTGTGTGGGAGGTTAATCTGCTGCAGTTCCTGTTTGGTGACTGTGAGCTCCGGGGCCGCAGGTCAGCAGAAAGTGTGTTAGAAATAGAACATGGGAGGGGGGGGCGTTCCTCGAACGCCCCTCCAATACATGTTGAAAAATACTTTCAGAAAGTTTTTAGTAAAGTCTCTAATCGGTAGGTAGAGATACATATGCTGTTGTTAATCAGGTTGCTGCAGCCTGTCTCAGTTGTGAAAAAAAACAACCCAAAGACAGGATGGAAACTTCCTTTGGAAGTCCTTCTACAGGGCTCCCAGGTGCTGTGTGGCAAATAGATTTCCCCACAATATTCCCAGAAATTGGGATTTAGAGATCTCTTGGTTTTGTGTGTACTAAAAGACCTTGTGCCAAGATTTGGGGTGCCTTTCTGTAGGGCCTCAGATTCTGGCCACCATTAGATGAATCAAGAGCCCCACCCAGATGCAAATGATGTGTTAATGAAAGTCTCCATACATCTTGATCTTTAAAAATATGCCAGCACAGGCTGGGAGATCAAGACAGAAGAGTTTGGATCTTTAAAAATTAGCCAGCGCTGCTGGCAGATCCAAATTAGAAATGGAATACCCCAGGGCAGACAGAGGTATTAACAATCTAGTGCTTAAGGAGATAGAACATTGGGCATAACTTCGAGCAAAAGTAAGAAATTTAGCTGGTAATAAAAAGGTAAAGCCTATTGAATGGGAAGACCTAGGTAATTGGATTTGATTAATTTGATGTACTGTCTGTTGAAATTCTTAGGTGTGTAAGTCTCTGTGCACCCTCAAGGTAATTGAAACTAAGATGTCTCCAATCCAAAAGGACACGAGAAAGTTTTCATCCTTGTAGCTATTGTGTGTTTAAATGATTTTACCTGTTCATTTTGTTCCTGAAGCATGTAACCCATACTTCACAGCTCAGGTGACACAAACTGTTTCATAGGCTTTTGGAATTAAGTGGAAACTTCATGTTGTCTATTCCCCACAGAGTAGTGGTGTTGAAAAATTTAATGATTTGATTTAATGACAAAGCCAACTAATAGGAGACAATTATGAGGGTTTTTGGTTGTAGCAGGGTATTGTAGAATATGGATACCGAATTTTGCCCTTCTAGCCAAACCACCGTATGAATCCACAAAAGAGACATAGATAAGAAAGTCTCAGCGAAACATTTAGTTCCTGTGCTGTTTTAGCTTGCATGTTTGTCTTTGTTGATGTGTTTAAGTGTTTAAAAAGAGAAAGAGAGAGTGTGTCTCTGCCATCAGTGCCCTCCACCTGTGTAGCCTTAACATGAAGTTAGGAACGAAGGCACCGTAGCCCGGTCAAGGCCGACGAGGTATAAGGGAAATAGGGTGACCTCTTTCTCTGATAGTCTAATGTAAGAGAAGTAATAATCCAGGTGGCTAAAATAAAGTTCCTGAGATGGTAATGGATGGCGATGATCGTAGTAGTGGTCATAGTCCGGGAACAAAGATAAAACTAAGAGTCCAACAGGCCAGGTCCATAAAAATGAACTGGGGGAGCCAGCTAACGTAGATAATAAAGGTGAAATACCGCAAATGCCTCCAAGCGACCACAGTCCGCAACGTCATAGCAAAGAGGCTTAGATAGAATGAACAAGCACTCTTCCCGTTGGTAGTCCAGGGGTCGCAATAGGAGGTAATAAAGCTGTCAGTACTGGTAGTCCACGGGCCGTGAAAGGTGGTAATGCTGGCAGCAGTTAAGGCCAAGAGAACCAGTCCAAATATCCTAGAAATATAAGGGCAGTCAAATGGTTAAAGCCCAAGATGATAAGGGACCAGTATTGATAAAGGGGACAGCGTTGGTGGAAGTGTTGACGGAGAAGGCAGCGTTGGTGGAGGAAATAATGTTGAGGGGAGGGGCTATAATGGTGGAAAAAGCCGCGTTGATGTAGGGGGCAGCGTTGGTAGCAAAGGCAGCGTTGATAGAAGGAGCAGTACTGTTTAAGAAGGCAGCGTCGTTGGAAGAGCTGAGCCAGATATGAGGGGGGTGGGGATCCAGAGAAGGCTACAGCCACGGCAGGCTCAGCCAACCGCCTGATTCGCCTAATCCGTATAGGAGCCCTGTTTGATCTCCTCCTTTCTAAAGGCTGGCAAGGCTGGCAATAATTGGCCAGCACAGTCCACGCAACCATGAGAGGCTCACCAAGCTCACCCCACTGTAGTAGTTGTAAGGGGAGAATTGAAAACCCCCGCAGTCGCTCAAATCGCCGCAAAATGCTCCCAAACGCCTCCGTTTTCACTACGGGGCCGCCATTCTCACCGCTGAACACACCGGGCCGCGCTGGAGTTTTTGGTGTCCGAGGCTGGTGAAAGACACCGGTTCCCTTCGAGTTTCAATCCACACAGACCCCCTGCAAGTCGCTCATCCCGGAAGCCTCAAAAGGAGCGGAACGAAGCCAGTTTCTGGAGTTCCCCAGCGCTTTTTCGCCAGCTCGTATTGGAGCGAAAAAGCTTGGTTGCCATTCCGTTCTCTCGCACATGCGCATTCCTTACTGAAGGAACCAGATTGGGAACCTAGTCCATTCAGCTGAAAAACTATTGGACCTTAGTTTTGTTAGGATTCAACAAAAGAATTTAGAGAAGGTCTATTAAATTCAACAGAAACAGGATGAAAATCCAGGGGAAATCCTAGAATGCATTTATCAAACCTTTAGGCAAGATACCACATTAGATCCTGAGCTTGAAGAAAGTGAGAGAATGGTCAATATGATCTTCATTGGTCACTCTGCAGATGATATTAGGGTAAAAATAAATAAATAAATAAAATACAGAAGAAAAAAGGGGGGGCAGGAAAGGCATCTTTGAACTTGTGGAATGAGCATACAAAATGTATGTTGATTGGGCTCAAATTTCAGAGAAGAAGGACAGAAAGAGCCTTCCAGTTAGCAACTTGCCAGAAGAATTGCCGAGGAGGGGCCAATAGATAGAATCCCATGCTCAGTTAGAGAAAGAGCCCTCCAGTTAGGAAGAAAAGAAAGCCATGAAGGTCTATGTGGCTTGAATAAATGGAAATTGCATGAAAGGTCTTTGGAAAGAAAGAAAGAAAGAAAGAAAGAAAGAAAGAAAGAAAGAAAGAAAGAAAGAGGACAGGATGCAACGTAAAGCTGAATTGCTGACAGTTCCGTTGTCAAATAATTCCAAAGCCCAAAGCAGAGGTCAATGTATTTGATGAAAAGAAAAAAAAAAGCCCACTGGCTTTTTGGACAAAAATGTCTCAAGACATGCCCAAATGCCTAGTTCCTCTTTTGGGATATGATCCTATGTAAAATGGGAGTTACACTGTCCTTTGAGGAAGAAAAAATGGCCCTAAAATGAGGCACCCCGCCCAGATGAGATATGGCGAGTAATGGTGGTTCAAGAATTTAATCCACCAGGCTATGCATCTCATCATGTACCAATAATTATACAAATAAAGCCTCAAGCCATGCCTGTCTGCCTACCACCTCAAATACATAGAGACAGCCAAAAAAAAAAAAAAAAAAAACTGTTTGCTTTTGGGGAAAACCTAGTAACAGGTCACAAGAGGCCGTTTGCTTGCCAAGGATTAAAAAAATTAACCTACCTTTTTGATGAACATGGAGATGTGCTACTCCAATATGTAGATATCTCAGTAACCGGACAAACAAAGGAGATTTGTTTAAAAAAAACCCAATCAATTGCTCCATTTGTTAATGGATAAGGGATACCATGCCCCAAGGCAAAAAGCTCAGCTGGAAAAGCCCCAAGTAAATACTTAAGGTATATCATAAGTCGAGGTTAGAAGGCAATAGAAAATGAGTGAAAAGAAGCTGTGTGCTAATTCAGGATGCGGATTTCAAATTTCGCGCTTCTAGCCAAGCCTCCTTACACATCTACAAAGGGGGGTGAAAAAGAACCCTTTGTTTGGGGTTTAAAGCAGAAATGAGTGTAAAAAGCTGTGTGCTCACGTAAACCCAAGGCAAGAACCTAGACTCCCTCCTGGAAGTCAACCCAAAGGATATTATCCCATGAATCCATTAGTTATTGATTTCACAGGCATGCCCAAGTGTGGGCTATATAAGGCAATGCTAGTCATAAATGGATGAATGCATTGACAATGGCACTTTAGTCTGTGTGATGCTCTACACGAAAGGGAATTGGGTTATCTCCTTTTGAAGTGATGTTTGGGAGACCTCCAGTTATAAATGCTAACTTGAAAAATCATATAGGGCACCTAGGTCAAATAGGGGCCTCATGGGTGAACCAAATGGTGAGGGAATTGAATAAGCAAATACAAGAAATCCAGCAATACTGTGTGCCCCTCAGTCAATTCTGACCACCCCTAGTCATAATATTCAGGTGGAAGAAAAGTATTGGTAAAACACTGGAAAGGAGAAGAATTTGAAACCTAGATGGAAGGGCCCATATACTGTGGTGATGTAAGTAAAAAGTGTTGGAATCCAAGTTTTGGATTCACTGGACTCAAGTTAAGCCAGCTGCTGATGAGTATTGGGAGGCAGACCAGGATGAAGCCCATCCTCTAGAGACATGCTTAAAGAAACACCTCTTATAAGCTTCCCTACCGGCAACGGGAAGCTCTTACGGGGCAGAAGAAGCCCTACTGAAGTCACTTCCTGGAAGCTGACTTCTCAACGTACGGCTGAAGATTTGGAGGAGGAAAACAACGTTCCATTTATTAGATATAAGATGTATTAGAAAGTTTGAACACCTGTCAGGAAATGGCAAGCCAAGTATTCATAGTCATAACTATTCTATCTCTCGCTTTAGTGAATGTACTTAATTGTTGTATTGCATATTCATCCCCCAGGAATTGCCCCTCCAGAGGAAGACAGTTGCTGAGGCTAAAATCATTGACTGTGACAAAGAGGAGTGTGAATCGTCTAATGACACTTATGTTTGAGGAACCATGGGAATGGGTTCTTTGCAGTATAATAGGAATTTTTGGATTGTGGGTAAAATGTTTAGCAAATAAGATTTGGTTTTATAGATTGTCCAAAGCTGATATTGCCCTTCATCAAACTATATATATCCCCTGCCTTCTCCCTGACATGGTGATTCAGTAGGCTAAAAGAATTGTGTTAAAAGAAGTTTTGTGTGAGGGACAATTATGAGCCTTTTGTGGCTCTGGCTGTTATTGGCAAAGAGCTTGCTAAGTGATAATGTCTTAAATAGTAATTCCCAATGTTGCAAAAATACCCGAGCAACCCCCCTTGCTCTTGAAGATAGATCCGAGGATGTCAAAAATCCTGGAGAACAAGGTGGAATCAAGTTACAGGATGTGGAATAGGTCCGCTCCCATCAATGCCGCCTTGTTTTATGCTTGGAGATGGAACCGTAAGCCAATCCCAACACCTAAACTCATGACAAACCCTGTAAGATAAAAGGCAGAGCATAGGGAAAATGGGCCCCTGCAACAATTGAGAAAAGGGAACTATATGTTAAGAGTGCTGGGTCAAAGTGTGTTAAGAGTGTTAGGTCAAAGCTTAATCAATCGGTCTGACTCTGACCTAGGCCAAAAATGTTGGTTGTGCTTGTCTACAACCTCTTCATCTTACAATGCTGTTCCAGTTGAGCCAGATTTTGGGGAAATGATCAGAGCTACGATTGTCTTTGACAAGGGAGGTAGACGGGGAACTAAAACGGCAGAAGCTCAGCTACATGGCGATCTCTAAGGAGGTCATTTAAAAGACTGGGAATGAGCCATCTCCCCATCGTTGGCCCCATAGCAGTTGGTGTAGAAATTATAGGGTCACTCTCCTTGTGCATCAAACGATATCAGGAGCCTAGCATTCCTGTGGGGTCACTATCAGAGGAACAATGTCCATCTGAAATGTATCTTGCCCCCAGGAAAATCCTTGTAGACGTAAAATTGACTTGCAGCATGCCTCCCTCTGCTCACAAAATCTTCCAACAGAAAGTCACTTTCTTGCTCCCACCTCCACTTGTTTTTAACCCAAAGGGAGGGGAATCTGACCACTGGAAGCTGCCCAAGGCCACCCTGACTTCCCGTTTGGCTTTCAAAACAATCCAATACGGGAGTTTGTGTTTACTTTTGCAGTATCTCTTTGAAGGACCAGACCTCAGGAATAAATTAATGGATCCTAATCAAGAAGTTCCATTACAGCCCCTGACTGGTATGTTCCTAGCAGGAACCTTACAAGTCTGGACTAATGGAAGGAACCTCCCAGTCCATGCCTTCTCCATGAACATCGGCATATGTGTAGGAGAAAATTGAGTTTTCTTTCTATGTGGGAGAAATGCTTATCTATGTTTACCCACCAATTGGACTGGCACATGCACTCTAATACACCTCCTCCCTAAAATGGGTGGTAAGTAGGGCACAGACCTTCCCTGTACCCCTCATGGGACATGTCCAGAAAAAGAGTGCTGCTCCTAATTCCACTATCAGCAATTTTAGGAATAGGGACAGCAGTTGGAACAGGTGTAGGTGAAATAACCCATTCCATTACGCAGTTCATGCAAATGTCAGAAGAATTCCAAGAAAGCCTGAACCAAATTGCTGGTACTTGGTTGAAGTACAGGACCAAATAGATTCCTTAGCAGCCGTCGTGTTACAGAACTGGCAGGCCAATGATCTTTTAACTGCTGAAAAGGGTGGGCTAGGTGTATTCCTGGGAGAAGATTGCTTTTTCTATATGAATAGATCAGGAGCAGTCCGGGGGGTATTCCAAGAACTATGGGATTGAGCTTCCTCTATTGGTCAAAAAGTACAAGGAACAGATGTGTGGTTCTCTTGGCTGCCGAGAACAGGTTGGATTAAGCAAATGCTATTTCTTTTATTATGTGGAATCACAAGTTTAGCATTCCTCCCTTGCATAATATCCTTGCTTAAAGAGCTCGTTATGAGGTCTGTAAAAGAAAATACGGGTTGAAAAGGAGTTAATGATAATGGAAAGCCTAATCCCACATACTTTCAAGGAAGATGAAGCTTCAGATACTAGCTCCTATATTCAAATTGCACTCTTAGAAGTAGAGAAAGTGATTCTGGAAGATAAGCCCTAAGATGTGTATTGCTTGTATGCTTGCTTTTATTTGCTTTTCTGTATCCTGCATGCTTATATTATTAATCTAACAGGCTAGACACAATTGTGGGTATTAGTAGAATCTAGAAGGGGGAGATACCTGAGAGACCGCCTACTGCCATTTACCTCCCAGAGACCCATAAGATCGCACTGATTAGGCCTCCTCCGGATTCCATCTGCCGGTCAATGTCGGCTGGCGACTCCCCGGGGGAGGGCCTTCTCTGTAGCAGCTCCGGCAGTATGGAACGATCTCCCCGTGGAGATCCGGACCCTTACTACTCTCCTGGCCTTCCACAAAGCGATTAAGACCTGGCTGTTCCAGCAGGCCTGGGGCTGATTTGATTTCATCCAGCCCCATCCTAAGCTACATGAATGTTGTGTAATTTTTAATGTCTGTTCTTTTTAATTTTTATATGTTCCCCCTCCCTGTTTATCTGTAAGCTGCCCTGAGTCTTTCGAGAGTGAGCGGCATACAAATCCTAATAAACAGTAAACAGTAAACAGATAAAGTAAAATAAAATATGGATTAAAAAATATAAGAATGAAGAAATAGCATAACAGGGACAGTTAGAATTTGCTTAAAGGAAGTGTCACCATTCACTAACCACAAGATGTTCTAGCCGGTTCCACCACAAAACCGCGGAGGACAAAATCGCGCTCGACGAAAGCGCGCATTTGACGTCATCACAGTGCGACGAAAACATCGCGCTGTGATCGAAAAATGTAAAAATAAAGCGAAAACCTTACCCTAACCCCCCCAAACCTAACCCTAAACCTAACCCTTAACCTAACCCTAAATCTAACCCTAAGCCTAACCATTAACGTAATGCTAAACCTAACGCTAACCCTTAACCTAACGCTAAACGTAACCCTAACGCTCTAAACCTAACCCTAACCCTTAACCTAACCCTAACCCTAACCCTAACCCTTACCTTTATGTGAATCGGCTTCCTTTAATTTTAATTTTATTTCAATTTTTAATTTTTTTCATCGCGCTGTGATGACGTCACATGCGCGCTTTCGTCGAGCGCGATTTTGTCCTCCGCGATTTTGACGGGTCACGGTTCTAGCCAACGTCCCTATGTCAAAACCTATGTCAAAAGTCCAAACCACAAGGTTCAATTAAAGTTCATTAATGACACGTAATCCATACCTGTAACAAAAAGAGAAGTAAGACCCCATCTCCTTATAAGGCTTTCTCCCCATGGTAACCATTAAGAAATGAGTTAAGAGTTTCCATGTTACGCTGCCTTTGAGAATGTATAAGAACGTGTGCTTCGATAATGAAGGTTGTTCAGAACTTGCAATGCTAGCCATGGGCTAGCTTTCTGAACCTGGCTGCCAAATAAACTTTTCCTGTATCCTGAGAAGTCTAAAGCCTGTCATTTTCTGCAACAGAGCCATTTTTGCAATAACGCTCTTCTGATTAAATGATTTTGAAAGTATTTGTGCGTTTTTTTTTATCATCCCATAGGAATGTATGCCAGCCTGCTTGCACATCATGGCCTGCTAAGGTCAAAATTCTTTTATTCTTTAGCTCTATCCAATCCTTCACCAATGTTATTCTTACTGCTGATGCGTATAAATCCCAATTTGGCAATGCTAAGCCTCCCCTCTCCTTGCTGGCTTGCATTGACTTTAGTTTAATCCTCAGTTTTCGTCCCTGCTAAATGAACCTAGCAGTTATTTTATTTAATTCTTGAAATAACTTTTTACCTGGATTAATAGGTGCGGCTTGCAACAGGAATAGGATTCTTGGTAAGATATTCATTTTAATTGTCGCTATATGTCCCATGAGTGATAACTGAATATTTTTCCAATTTTCTAAGTCTTTCTTTATTGTCTCACTAATTTATTATAATTATCGTCTTTAATTGTGGAACATTTTGCCAACACCCAGATACCCAAGTATTTTACTTTTTTAGTTGTTTGCACATTCTGGTTGCTACTTCCAGTTCCTCTTCTTGTTTTTTTGTCATGTTCTTGGTTATCATTTTTGTTTTGTCTTTATTGATCTTTAGTCCTGCCACTTCGCCATATTCTTCAAATTTTTGAATTAATTTCAGGCTGGATTCTAATGGGTCCTCTAGAACAAATACTAAGTCATCGGCATAGGTGTGGGCCTTATATTCTTCATTTTTGAATCTTAAACCTTTTATTCCCTGGTCTTTCCGAATTTAATTTAGTAAAATTTCCAAAGTTAATATAAACAGCAAGGGAGAGAGGGGGCATCCCTGTCTGACTCCTTTTTTTTATTTCAATCTTTTCTGTTAGATCTCCATTCATCAGAACTTCGGCTGTCTGAGTGATAAAATCCTTCTATCATTTTTATAAATTTTTCTCCAAATTTCATCTCGTCCAATAGTGTTATTATAAATTTCCAGATTACGTTGTCAAATGCTTTTTGTGCATCAAGGAAAACCAGTACCATTTGCTTTTCTGGATGCGCCTCGTAATACTCTATTATGTCTAGGATGACTCTCATTTTTTAATGTGTCTGTGGGGTAAAAAATCCGTTTTGGTCCAGATGTATTCATTCATTTAAAATCTGTTTAATTCTTCCTGCCATAATTGCTGCAAATATTTTATAATCGGAGTTCAATAATGAAATTG
This sequence comes from Thamnophis elegans, assembly GCF_009769535.1. Classification (NCBI taxonomy): domain Eukaryota; kingdom Metazoa; phylum Chordata; class Lepidosauria; order Squamata; family Natricidae; genus Thamnophis; species Thamnophis elegans. The sequence goes on along the minus strand of NC_045544.1, from coordinate 71,564,392 downwards.
GCCTGTAATTCTGAATTTCTTGTAGATTGGTTTCTTCTTTTGGGATTAGCGATATTATTGCTTCTGTCCATGATTCAGGTATCTTGGCTTTTCCTAAAACTTCATTAAACATTTCCATTCCTAGCTCTTCCAATATTATTTTGTTATATTTGTATAACTCCACCAGTATTCCGTCTGGTCCTGGGGTTTTATTATTTTTCTGGTTTTTCAGGACTAATCCCACTTCGGCTATCGTTATTGGCCTACTTAACGCCTCGCTTTGTTTTTTTGAGATTGGTGTTATCTTTTCTGTGTTTAAATAATGTTTTATTTTGATTTCCTCCATACTATCTTGCGCGTATAGTTTTGCGAATTATTTATGGATAATATGCTTCTTTTCTTCCACCTTACATTGAATTCTTCCCTCATCATCTTTTAATTGATATATCACCCTTTTTTCTCTTTCGTTTTTCAATCTGTATGCCAGCCATCATCCAGGTTTGTTGGCTTGTTCAAAGTAGTTCTGTCTGGCTGCTTTAATTTTCTTTTTTTTTTTTTCGTATTAAATGTTTTATTCATTTTCATTTTCAATTTTGTACATTCACTTATATACTGGATATTTGCAATAATAATAATATAATAGTAAGAAAAAAAAAAACCCAACCTAAACACAACTCATAAACCCAACCTATCGCTTTCATACACCCCTTCTTCTCCCCCTCCAACTTTCCTTTCTCCCTCCAACGATCACCCCTCCTACTTCCCTTTCCCCTCCTATCTTCCTTTCTCGCCTTCCTCACCCTCCTTCCCCTCTCATCCTCCTTACATTCCCCTCTTCCTCCCTCCTTACTTCTCCCTCTTCCTTTCCTCTACTTCTCACTATGGTGCATTTCTCTATTCCTTACACCAAAAAGAAAAAAGAAAGGAAAAAAGCAATAAGAAAAAAAAAGAGAAAAATAAAAAGAAAAGATAAGGAACAACAGTATACAAGTGTATTCTTCTTATTCTATATATTGAAACTATATCTCCACCCACCCACCCACCTCCAATGAACCCCCCTCCCTAACCCCCTCCGACTTCCCAGGTCACACACCCGGCACAGTTCAGTACCATTCATCTTCAAAATATCTTATTAACAATAATAATGAAAATAAAATAAAAAGAACACTCCGAAAAAGAAAAAAAAGAAAAACAAAAAAGTAAATAAAAAAAAAAATTGAAAAATCTTTTGCATTATGCTCAGCCTCCCATCATTCTTAAAATTTAAACAGTGTGAATCATTCCATTTATATTTTGTCCTCGTCCCTTACTTCTTTGATATTTACCCCCATCTTCCTGTAGACTCTCCAGATAGCCTTTCTTAACCTTATATTCAAATATTAGTTTATACAAAAATCAATTTATCTTCATACTTTCGCTACTCATCTTCCTATCCTTCGTTTCACGTCTCCATTCCTCCCAAGCCCAAATTGCATAAGATTAGGATCTCGCTCTTCACTTTAAAATCCTGAGCTTTTTATGTTATACTTCAAACATGTAAATTCGTAAAATGTGTGCCCAAAATCCATACCAGTTCGTTCAATCCCAAGATCCCTTCATCAATATCCCGCTCCACCTTCCTTTCTGCCCCACTCTTCCCAACTCCATTCATCCCAAACCGCAATTCAAATAAATCTTAGTCCCCGCTTTCCTCACAGAAAACACTTCATGCGCAGTTTGGATTGAAATTCAAATAAGTCTTGTAAAAGTCCCGTATAATATCTGTCTAGAATAAGCAATGCTTCTTTCCATTCCTCATCAGTACACAGCTTTACCATTTCATACCAAACAGAAATCCTAAAGTTTTAATCAGTCCAAAAGCTTAGAAAGTATTTTAAAGACGTCGCTGGGTCTATATTCTTTACTCTTCTGCCCTTCCGGAAAGAAAAGGCAACCCTCTGCCTTATAACCACGTGTCCCGCTGCTTTGAAAATATAACTGAATCCTCAGTTTCCGCTCTTCTGCCTCTCCAGTAGGGGGAGAGCAACTCCCTCCTTCTTGTAACCAAGTGACTTGCTGCTTGTCTTTCCTTCACCTTGTCCTTCCGCGTTTCCGAGTGAGTCAAGAAGCCCCGCCTTCAGAGTTTTATAATAAAAGTCCCGAGCTTCCGAAACAGAATTAATACGAAATCTTTGATTTTCAAATGTGACTGTGATTCCAACTGGAGCTTCCCATTTATACTTTATTTGACGATTTCTAAGTTCTTGGGTTAAAAAAAGTATAGCCTCTCCTTGCTTGCAGCATCTGAAGCGGGATATCTTTAAAGACGAACAAATCGTGGCCATCGATTCGGAGCCTGCTATTATAAAACTTTTGTGAGATCGCATTTCTGGATTCTCTTGTGAAAAAATATATAATTATGTCTCTTGGAAGCTGTCGTTGCTCTGCTACATGCGAATTTTGGCGATAGATTTTTCGAATATTCCAATCAAAATTAAGTCCCGGACCTCCCACCACTTGGCTGAAAGCTTCTACAAAAGTCTGTTTCAAATTTTCTCCTTTTTTTTCAGGCAGTCCTCTGACTCTTATTGCAAACGCCTTTCTGTTATAATTTATCATTGTAAGTTGTGTTTGATTATTAATAATCTCTTGTTGTAAAGCTTGAATATTAGAAGTCAAATTAAAATTAGCCCCCTCCAAAGTTTCCAATTTCGTCTCCATTTCTTCAATATAATCTGTTAAAGTAGACGTGACTTCAAACATATTCGCATTTATCTGGGCAATTTTGGTCTGTATTTTATCGCATAAATCCAACACAAATTCTTTAATTTCTTTTCTAAAGTCATTAATTATTTGAAAGAGAAGCTCCTGTGTCAAAGAATCTCCAGTAGATGGCGTAGGAGACAAAGGCAGCGATTTGGTAACAAGTTCTTTAAGCACGAGGGGGGAGGATTTTTTTGCCTGTTTAGACCTGGGAGACATTATAGATAAAATCTGAGAATAGACAGATAAACAGTGTCTTCAGCTGGTCAGTTCTCAATAAATTATTTGTAGATTTTGCTCATTAATGAGTAGCGGTCTCCGGGGAAATAAAGCCAGTTAATTACGTCATCAATCACCAACACAGTAAAAACGCCATTTTGTATCCCAATTGCGCAGAGAAGTTCAAAGGAAGAACAAGGCTGGTGTTTAGATAGTTAAAAAAAAAAACACATCACAGAAGTGAGACCCGCTCGTATTATCTTAAAAACAATTTATCATTGTCCTGAGTGTGGGAGTCGGCTGTCTAGGGCTGCAAAAAGGCAGCTGCGAAGAACTGGCTGGAGATAAGAGCTCAGTTACGCTGGATCTATTCTCTGTTCGCAGCCCAAAAAAAAAGGAAAAGGGCTGTGAACTACGAATAAATCCTAACACCTGAGCTTCTGCCTGTCCCTTTCTGCCAGAAAGGGATGATATCTATTGATCTTAATTAGATATACAGACCAGAACTCTAAGAGGGGCTCCGTTGAGCTCCTCGGCGACAGGCTCCTCCCACAGGAAGTCCCTGGCTGCTTTAATTTTCTGTGCTAATTCCTTTTGCGTTATTAAGTTGATCTTATGTTTTATCATCTCTCTTTTTTCTTTTTTAATTTTATTCTTTGGATCTTTCTGTAGTTTTTCTTCGGCTTCCCTAAGTTTTTTTTTGCATACATTCTTGTTGCTCTTTTTGTTTTCTAGTTTTCCTCACCATGTAGGCAATCGTAAGGCCTCTTGTGTATGCTTTCATAGTATCCCAGAGATTTTGAATTGAGGTGTCTTCTTTTTTATTTATTCTAAAGAATATTTTTAATTTTTTCTCCAGCATTTGAGTGTATTCTATTTCATTTACAATATTTGAATTCATCATCCATCTTTTTCTTTGACCTTTCCATCTTAATTTTATTGGATTATGATCTGCCCGCTCATTTGCTTCTATTTCAATTTCGTCTAATTGATTACATAGACCAGATGAGATCCAAGCCATGTTTTATTTTTATTTTTGCTTTCATAGTCCATTTTTTATCCACTATTGCATTATAATCCCCAATTAAGCAAATGTTTTCATATTCTAATTTGTTTATTTTGTTATGTAATTTCCTATAAAATTCCTCTTGGTGCATACATGACTATTAATAATATCGGTTTTTCTGTTGTCTCTAATTCAATCATTAGCATCCTGCCTTCTTCATCAGAGTAGACTTCTTTGGAGTTTATTTTTTCCTTTATATAGGCTGCTATTCCTCTTTTTTTATCTGCCAGTGCTGTATATAATTTCCCTAGTTTTCTGTTTTCCAGTAAGTTCCTATGTTCCCTTTTAATATGCACCTCCTGTATACAGGTTATATCTACCTTCAGTTTCTTAAGTTTATTAAACATCTGTGCTCTTTTTTTTGGTACGTTCAGTCCATTCAAGTTTATCGAAATAATTATTATTTCTTGGTCCATCTTTAGATGGGATGTTTTTTGTTGCTTCTGATTTGTATCTGACTTTTTCCCTCTCGTGCCTTCCTTTTCTGCTCTCTCTCTGTTGTTCTCTCCTGTTTCTTTCCTTGTCTCCTGATATTTCTTCCTCTTGACTTCTACTTTCTAGTTCCTCTTTACTTCCTTGTTCTTCTTCCCCTTTGCTGTATTCTTCATAGAATTTCTGCGCTTCTTCTATATTCTCTATCTTATATCTTTTTCCTTGCCGAGATAGCAGTACCCCTTCTGGTAAAAACCATCTGTACATTATTCTGTTTTTATTTAACTGATTTGTTAAAAATTGGTATTGCCTACGTTGTTCCCGAATTCTCCGTGGAATCTGTTTAAGCATGATCAACTCTTTTCCCTGTAATGTAATCGTCCCTTCTCTGGTTTTTTTGTACACTTCATCTCGTTTTTTTAGCAAGTCATAGGTGCACTTCTCTTGGGAGCCTATGTCTTCTGGCATAATTAATATGCACATGGTAAGCTTCATCGATGTCCCCTCTCAACTCTTGTTCTTTTCTCTGTAAAATTTCAGTGAAGATTTCAATCATTTTTCCTTTCAGCTCTTCCTCCTTCTCTTCCGGTATGTTTTGGAATTTTAGGTAGAATGCAGTTCTTTCATTTTCAAGTCGGATTTTATTGATAGCTCTAATTCTTTATTAACTTGTCTATATTCCAGCTCCATTTTTTCCATCTTCTGATCTGTTTGTTCTACTTTTGTTTCGATGTTCTGGATTTTCTGTTCATTGATTGCTAAGGAATTCTATATCCTTTCAATTTTGTCATCCACATTTTTGATAGCTCCTTTCAATTCTCCCATTTCATTTTTCATTTCTTCATGATTTCTCCTTGTCTCTTCATGATTTGTAGTTGTCACTTCTTGGCTTTTCGTCAATGTCTCTTGTATCATCTAGAGCATCAATTGCATACAATGGGACCAACACCATTGTTGGTGTTGGTCCCATTGTTCCTGCCATCGTTCCACCTTTCTCCAGCCCCAATGCGCTCTCAATTGATCTTTGATTTGAGGAGGGGCTGTTGCTGAAATCATATTGGGTGTAGTTTTTTTCACTAAATTTACTGAAGTTGCCATTTTTATTCCATTTATCCTTGCCCACAATTGCATATAAATTCTACTTTACTTCTACTTTATCAGCAATATCAATGGTATAATTGTATATCCCAATATTTAACAATAATTAACCTTTCTTAATATCACGTTTCAATATCTAAACTTTCCTATATATTATTCTATTCTGTTTTTGATCCTTAATTAATATATATCATAGATTTATATATCACACTGTTATCTTATACAAATAGATGTCTCTTAATTGTATCGGTTATACAGGTATTCAATTCTAGTAATTAGTTTCTTTCTATGTGTATATATATATCAGCTTATGCCACCAATGGTTTTCTTGCATCAGACTTCACGGTTCAAATTTATAATCCACTAGGTGTCACCCTCTCCTCAGTATCACTGTTAGTGTCAGTCAGTTCATATAACAATTCCAGCAAAAAAGGGAAGTAAAGGGGGTGAGTAGAAACGCCCTCTAATTGTTCCAAAACAGTCCTCTCTCTACTGTCTCTGGCACCGTTCCAAATTCCGAAGCAAATAAATACCAAATACTTGTAAGTTCAACTATTCTTTGGGAAAAACAAAACAGTAGAAGGAAGAGCAAGAAGAAAAAAGTCAACTACCAACCCGACTGTTACACAATCCTTTCTGTGCCTTCCAAATCTTCTCGACAGTTACTATGTTCTACTCCTGTTGTTCATGCTGGGTTTTCGTTCTCACTGTGGCCAATTCCTTCAAGTTATTCAGGCTGTCAATTCCAATTCAGTGTCTATGCTTTCACCTCTTTTTGGCAAAATTGAACTGCAAAAACAGTCTCCTTCCCAGCGTCTCTTTCTTTCCAGCTCGCCCTCTCTACCAATTACGCGTTGCCCTCCTCTTCTTTGGGTTGTCAGTAATAGTAACAGATGTCTCGATTTCAACTGCTTTCTCTCTCTGCTTCCTTCTTATGCGGTCTTAACCAAATGGCAGGATAGATCTTCGTCCGTTTAGTGGGTTTTTTCTACCCGCTTATCACCCCAGCGTCTTCAGAGTATCCCCCTTAATCTGCTGGTCCCCTCAGGATCCACAGCGCTCAGAAATGAGCCCAAACTAAGAAGTTAGAGTTAGAGGTTGGAAGAGCTCCCATTCCTCCGCTCCAAGCACGATGACGTCACCACAGGAAGCCAGTCCTCTATTTTGTGTTACAGCCTGGGCAACCAAAATTGCTGTTTAACTAAATTCAGGGTTTTCAGGAACCCAAAGTGTCCTGCTTGTTTCAAGTCGTGGCACCTTTGTTGTACCTGTGGCCTCAGGGCATGTGGAACATGCAGTTTATTGCCTTTCCACATCAACCCATCTCGTTGCCAGTGTACCAAGCACTGTTCCCTCTAAGGTGCGCGCGTGCGCGGCCGCGCACATGGAAAGAAATCCCCGCGCAGAAGTTTCTAACTTCCGCGCAGAGATTTCTACCAAAGCAAACGCGGGGAAGTCCTTTGCAGGCGGCTAGAACAGGCCGCCCGCAAAGGACCTCCCCAGACTTGTTTTGATGAGCCGCCAGTCCTCTTGCTTCTTCTCCTTCACCAGCAAAGCTCCCGCTGGCTTCCCGGCCCATGGCTTTGGCGTCTCTCCCTCCACGCGGAGCCCCTGAGCTGGCTCCCGCGTTATCCCTCCCCCTTCCTCCTCTGCCGTGCTTTTGAGGCCGCGGGAGCTAGTAGGAAAGCGGCCGAGCCCTCCGCCGCTTTCCTACTAGCTCCCGCAGCCTCAAAAGCACGGCAGAGGAGGAAGGGGGAGGGATAACGCGGGAGCCAGCTCAGGGGCTTCGCGTGGAGGGAGAGACGCCAAAGCCATGGGCCGGGAAGCCAGCGGAAGCTTTGCTGGTGAAGGAGAAGAAGCAAGAGGACTGGCGGCTTTGAAATGCAACCCCTGCCTTGGTCCCGCCGGCCGCGGATTTGATTCGGCGTAAGTGGGGGCCGAACACATGCTGAGCCGACTTTGCGCAGTGAGGCGGAGTAATTCAACCCCCCCCCAAATAACGTGTCTGTGTGTGTCTGTGTGTGTGTGTGTGTGTGTGAGAGAAAGAGAGAGAGAGAGAGAATTGGATCAAAATTGGTGGCCAAAGGAGTGGAGGGAGGGAGGGAGGGAGGGAGGGAGGGAAGGAAGGAAGGAAGGAAGGAAGCCCTGCCCCCTGTGAAAAAAACTGAAGATGGAGCAGTGAATGAATAAACCATAAAAGCAACAAACAGTTAATGCGTAAGTAAGCTGAGGAGGAAGTTCTCAACTAAGGAAGCAATATTAGAAAGAAATATAAAAAGCTCAATATGCCAAAACACTTATTTTAGTCTTCATTTAATTACTTGTATTGTAGTCTGATGTAACATCTTTTTAAAGTTAACGTTAGAAAAGATAGGGTACAAAACTTAAATAATAAAAAAATGTACATTCATTTTGAAAAATAAATGCAATACTTGATTAATTTCATATCTTTATTTAAAATAGTTTTGGCATGGCATATGATTTTATTGACTCAGTTGGAAATGATGTGGATGTTGTATCTGACTCTGAGGTATATATATTCTTACGTAACATAACATATAGCATATTGTCCAAACTTGCTAGACTATTTAATTGATCTTACTACTTTAAAGGGGGAGAATTTCATGATAAATTATTTTATTACATTTATGTTGCATTTATATATTATATTTATTACATTTATATTTCACATTATATATTTGTATTGTTATTTTAGTGTTTATTGTCAATTTTGATAGATATTATATTGATATATCAATACTGATTTTACTCATACTAAATAACAATTACTGCTATTATTTATCAGCATCAAATATTTACAGTTTTTAATATTGAGTTAGTCGTATTTTAGAATAATAGCATTATCTTTTAATAGGATAATTGGCAAAATCTAATTCACACGTGATGGGTTGCATTCCAAAGAATGTGAGAGGACAGGTTGCCTGCAAAATGCCAGGACCCAGGACCCTGTTGGTGCCATGTCTCTCTCTAGCCAATCTAACAATGTAAAAGCTGAGCAGAGAGCCTTTTTTTTCCCAGGGTGAGCGGAAAAGTATAGTGTTTGAGTGGCACTTTTCATGCCTGGCATTCATCGGGTTCAAACCTCGCTCGCAATTGGCGCTTGACGCTTGGAATGTTGCGCAAATGTCCAGCAGACGCGACAGCAGTTCAAACTGTGGCTCTCTTAGGTGCTCAGGCATGAAACTGTGCCGCTCACACACTGTACTTTTCCGCTCACACTGAAAAAAAATTAGAGGGAACATTGGTACCAAGAACCACAGGTCTGTGAGTAATTCAGTCTGTAAGTGACTTGTCAACTCTTTGGCTGTTGCAGCCGGCCACTGGGCTAAAACCCAGGCAGCGGGTTGTGTCTGTGGTGAGGGGGGAATGATGGCGTGCACCACCTCTTCCCAGAAGCTATTGTATTGAGGCATCCTTGACAACACATCTGCTAGAAAGTTTCTCCCAGCCGGAATGTACTGCAAGGTGAACCGGAAGTGTTGAAAGTACTGTACCTGTTTGGGTGACTACCTAAACGGGGCCTGGAGGGCATCAAGGTTTTTGTGGTCCATCCATACTTCAAATGGTATTCTACTTCCCTCAAGGAGGTGATGCCAGGTAACGAGGGCCAACCAGACCGCAAAGCCCTCTTTCTCCCATATGGCCCACCAACGTTAGGTTTCTGAGAGTTTGCATCTTCCAGTGTGGTTATATAGGCAAGCCACACCCTATGTTGGCGCAGATCTTTCCCGGAAGGTGGCTGTGGCTCTGATTGGCTCTGCAAGGCTTCACAGCTGATAGTCAGGCTGATGACTTTGCCTCCTCTCACAGCTAACTTGTCAGGAGTTCCGGTTGCCCTGCGCTAGCCACCTCCCCGCCACACAGCTGATTAGCGCTCCAATGTAGGTTCTACTGAATGCCGCTGCAGCTGCTGGATTCACCCACTCCCAACACCAGGCGCTTCCCTCACCCCCAGTAAGGCAAACCCTGAGGTTTGACACACTGGATGTTTCCACTTCTGTTTCCCTGTGCTAACAGTGGAAACGTTGCAGTTCACTCCTCAGATAGAACTATTGTCATTGTTGTTTCCAAAAAGATGCCTATCCTCTATCACTAGTTCTACTGGATCAATAAAAAGAATTTCAACCAAATTTCACCAAACAATAACCATTTATATTTGAAGAGAGCAGAAATTTGTCAGCTGTAATAATAAATATAACCCTACCTGTGCTTCTGATTTCTTTCATTTCAGAGCCTTTGGTTTCATCATAAAAACACAACACAGTTACATAGTAATATATGTGTTCATAATATTTTGAAATTATTGAGAACTTACTGGAACTGTAACTATTGGTTTAATCCTATGAGAACCAGGAACTGAACAAACCAGTTCTGTTGTTTTTGCCCTAAAGCAAAGGGAGAGGGAGAATCAAAATTAAATGAATAATACATAATTATAAGATTTTCCTGATAATTTGCTAAATATTGTAACTAATGCAATTATAGAATGTTGGAAGTAAGGCTGTTTTATAGCAGTCTGCAATTTTGTGGAAATACAGTACAAAACACACATAAAGAACTTCACTCATTATGTTAATATAATTGTCAGCTACAGTTATAATGGTTTCCACTAAGGTCCTCTGTTCCGGCACAAACAGAAGTTTAATCTCATTGGTCGAAGGGCCTGACAGCTCCCTATAAAATGGCTGCTGTCAGATTCAACCTTCGCTGGATTGTGCATACTTGTTCTGTTACAATAAAGAGCTGTTGTTGCCTTTAGCCTGAGTGTGCCTCTCCATTACCCAATCTAACACGGTGACGAGGATGAGATTGGAAGGCAACTAGGCGAACCAAAAAGAGCGTAGCAATCCAGCAAGTAAATCCAGCTCGGAGCTCAGCGTGGCTTCAAGCAGCCATTTTTGAGCGGCAAACTCAAAACGCCTTCAGAACACAAAATGGCCATGCACGCCCCACTGACTTTGTATGACCCAGTCACCGAACACTGGGAGTCGTATATGCTGAGGTTCAACTGCTTCCTCGAAGCCAACGACCTCATGGGCCTTTCTGAAGGCCGCAAGAAAAACATGTTCCTCGGTTACTGTGGACGGGAAATGTTCGAAACAGCCAAAGATCTCTCTGAGCCAATGCCACTAGAATCGGTCGCTTGGTCAGTGCTTCAAGAGACGCTGAGGACATACTACGCTCCCAAGCCGTCTAAGCACGTCCGCTGGGATGAATGTAACATTCACAACCAGAAGGAAGGGGAATCGATCAACGAGTATGTTGCGGCGCTACAAAAAGCCGCAGCGTATTGTGAGTTCCGAGACCTAGACGAACTTATTCTTGACCGCATCATATGCTGTGTGCGGGACATTAATTTACAGAGGAGGTTACTTGCCAAATCTAACCTCACTCTACAAATTGCCTTGGACGAAGCCAGGGCATCCGAATCTGCCGTCAAGTCTACAGAAACTCTGCAGCGCTAAAGCATTCCGCAAGACATGCAAAAGACCACACGCATACATTGCAAGGCTGCAGAGGCCGAGAGCTCAGAAGATGAAGATGACAGCTGCTGCATGTGCAGTAGCCGCACCAATCCGGCAAGCAAATTTGAATCGTGGTTCCCGCCTTGCACAAGCTGTGGAAGAGACCATGCCAGATCGGCTTGCCATTTCTGCAATGCTATGTGCCAGCGCTGCGACAGGAAGGGGAACATTGGCGAGGTTTGCAGAAGGGAGCACCCCACGACGACCTGGCAGCCAAGAAGCCGACCTAACCGCCAGCAGAGGCCCAACCAAGGGGCATGGCAGAAGCCACCATGGTGCTCAGAGAGTGACACCAGAGTCACCTACCACACCTCAATCGGCCAAGTCTGCACTAAGCGGCCAAAAAAGCTGAAGAACATAGTCCTCATTAAGGGTTCTCCATGCGAGATGGAGATTGACACGGGGTCATCACTGACCATCATGCTGTAGTCTACACTCAAGCAGGCTATCCATAGCCTGAAGAAGCAGCATCTACGCCACCCTCACATTATGCCAAGTGTCACTACAGGGAGAAGCCCCTCCGAGCTTCTCATGGGTCGCTGGCTAAGATCCCACTTAGATCGGCTACACCCAAACTATTCTGCCGCATCGCCCCCAGACTCCACAAACAAAATTTGGAATTTTAGCGTAGGGAATTCAGTTTACGCCCACAATTACGCTGGGGGAACTCTTTGGATTCCTGCCACAGTGATAGGCAACACCGGTTCTCGCTCTTATCTCGTAGAGTTCGAGGATGATCGGAACTGAAGGAGGTATGTTGACCAACTCCGTGGCCGCCTCTCCAACTCCACTTTTAGGCAACCAGAGGTAACTCCTGCACGAGTTAGCCAAAGCCCTACCCAAAAGGAGCACGAAGTCACTCCTTCCACAGCCAACTCAAACCTGAAGACACCGGGATACTTGTGTTGCAGGCCCGTAGCGAGCTCCAAGTGAATCGGCTCTAGAAGCTCCAGCCGTGGCCTGTGAAAGGTTCCAGGAACTTCCACCAAGCGAAGCTGCACAGCAAACAGGTCCGTCCGACCTGTCCGAAGAACACCTTCCAACTGAACTGCGCAGGTCTGGCAGACCTACCAAAAGATTCCATCTAAGAGGGGAGGGCTGTTAGATACTAGCTACAGCTATAATGGTTTCCACCAAGGTCCTCTGTTCCGGCGGGAACAGAAGTTTAATCTCATTGGTCGAAGGGTCTGACAGCTCCCTATAAAAGGGCTGCTGTCAGACTCAACCTTCGCTGGATTGTACATATTTGTTCTGTTACAATAAAGAGCTGTTGTTGCCTTTAGCCTGAGTGTGCCTCTCCATTACCCGATCTAACAATATTACCTGGTTTTTCAGCTTAATATGTTGTGTGAACTAATTATTGTTTCTTCCAGAATTGTTCTTATTAAGAATATTAGACTCGAAAATGAACAAAAAATTTCAATACAAAATACTACACATACTCACTGCAGCTAGCATCGCTTTCGCACAAAACTAAAAACAAATTAATATACCCGCAGACAAAACAATAATTAGAAAGGTCCTCAAATGTGCAGAGATGGAAAAAATGTCCATGGAATTAAAAGAAAGAGAAGAATCGGATTTCTAGAAAATATGGAATAGAATATATGTGGCTAGAAAACAGAAGCCAAAACAGGAAATAGAAGTCTTTGTTTATGGGTTTTTTCCCCTCTAAACTAGTATTGAATAAAAATTAACTAAAGTTACTAATTAGTATCAAACTTAAAATATTGGCTATAAAGTAAATAAAATGGTGATATGAAAATTAATATTATTACAAGTGTTAGTACAACTGTTATTACACTATTACAGAAGTTAAAATCAATAGGAAGGCAATGTAGAATAGAGAATTACAAAGGCTAAACATGAATGGTGATACAGAAGGCTGTATAACTATTTTATATTATGTTTGTCTTGTTTTTTTGTGTGTGTTTTTCGCTGTTTTTTAAAGGTAAAAATGGCTAATTATTTCTTTAAAATATTGATATTAATATTGGTATTAATATTGATACTAATATTCATAATAATATTCATAATAATAATAGTTTCTTTTACACTTTAAATGGATTATGTTGTGTTTATTCAATAAACCATATTTTTAAAAATCAACTGTATAACTGCCAAAAACAGACTAGATTAGAGCACTTTTTCCTAATAAAATTACCCACTATTTTAAATATCTCTGAGTATATTTATTATTAGCGGTATTGTCTGCAAAGAGTGAGGAAATTAATGGAAAATATTGGGGAATGCACTCACTTATCTCAAAAACAAAGAAAAATGTGCTTCTTTGGGGAAAAAAGGCTCCAATGCTGATTTACATGCTGATTTACACAATTAGTTTAAGTACACAATCAACTAATTTGTTTATTACAAAAAGTAGGGTAACTCATATCTATCTCATATCTTTTTCTTAGAGCTGATTTGCTTAGAATTAGATGTTTAAAAAAGAAATAGTAACTGTCATATCACTTTTATAATCTTTATTATACTGTAGTTAGTTAAATTATAAAATGGGATTAATAAAAAAGTTAAAAAAGAAATACAAAATATTCTATAAATAAATTATTCTTTTTAGCTCTGAGATTTACTACTGTTAAAGGATCACCATGTCATCCTCTTTCTGCCTCAAAAATTAACCGGTACATTAGTTATAACATTTTATTAATTTTCAAATAAAAAATAGTAGATATTCTTTCTATAGCCCATTTTTTTGTACACAGGTATTTTACATATTCTGTAATACTTACTCTTTATCAGTAATTTTACAAAATGTTGAAATTTCCCACTCTTTAAATCCAGTTCCGTCATATTCTAAATATATCTAATAAAGAAAAGAGAACATTGAAAAACCCAGTAAAACATGTAACGGATTTTAAAATATAAAGATCTGATCAATAATACAGATTTATGCATTTCTATTTACATTCCTTTAAATCTAAAAAGACTCTTCCACATGTGAATTCTGCACAGAAAAAGTTGCAACTTCCAATTCTCCAGATTTTGGTTGGTGTTGAAACATATAGCAAAACTTCCAGTTTTAAATGTATTTATTTGGTTGTTTATCAAATCTATATGCTTCTCATCTTGCAGTATGAGGTTTATTAAATCTATATGCTGCTCATCTTACAGCTTACAACATAACAACATATGGAAGTAAAAATGATAAAATATTAAAACAGATTAAAATTACGAGAGATTAAAATTTAAAAATTGTTTTAGAGTGGAGAGGTGTGGCGGCATCTCTGCTACTACACTAGCCACCTGCTAACTGGCATAGTTAAGTTTTAAGGCATTTCCTGAAAACCAGATGGGTGGGGACAGATCTTGCCTCCTGTGGTAAGATATTCCAAAGGACAAGAGCCATGGCAGAAAAGACTCTCCCCCTGAACCCCACCTGCTGCAATTCCTTGGCTGGTGGGGTCCCAGTTGGCCTTTTCTGCTGGCACAATTGGGTAGGCCAATCTCATTGGGCCAAGACAGCTCCTCAGATATCCTGGACCTATGCCATACAGGCTTTAAAGATAATGACCAATACCTTGAATTAGAACCAGAAGCAAATCAGGAGCCAGTGCAGCAGTGTCACATATGCCACTCAAGAGACCTCCAGAACTATCCGTGCTTTTGCACTCTGTACCACTGTAGCTTCAAATACTTTTCAAGAGTAGCCCCATGTAGAGCGTACTGCAGTATCCCAACTGAGAGATAACCAGGGCTTGACTCATTGTGTGCAGGGCCCCATGGTTCAAGAATTCACACACAATACAAAGTTGCCCAAAGGCTCTCCTAGCCACAACTGCCACCTGCACTGGGTTTATTTGGGATAGTGCCACCCATCCAGAACTGAAAATGTTAAACCTTCAGATTCCAAGGCTTCATGAATCTGCAGCCCACTCCATATTACCAGGTTTTAGTTGAAGCCTGAGCTGTCCTCCACCTGGGCCCCTACAACATTTAGACACTGTGACCGGGCACTCACAACATCACAAGGGATAGAGATGTAAAGCTGAGTATCATCAGCATAGTAATGATAACTTATCCAATAGTATCAGATTATCTCACCTAGCAACTTCATTTGGATGTTAAAAAGAAGCAGATAGAGTACAAAGACATATGGCACCCCACAAAGGCTGGATCTCTCGCTCTATTAACCAACTATGAAAGAAAAGCAAACACTGTGCTACTGTCTCAAACCTTGCAGTCAGACCAAAAGGATACCATGGTTGATGGTATTGAAAGCTGCTGAGAGGTCAAGGAGGTGAGAATGGGTGCACTACCTCCATTCTTTTCTTCTTTACCAATGTGGCAAAGATATATGATTTCTGGTATTATCTGAGAGATCATTGCAGAAAAATGATGTGTTGTGTTTATAAACACTTTCTGCATATTTGAAGTTTCACTGAAATCAAAGGAAGGTAGTTGCTTAATTGCATATTAATAAAAAGTAATAGCAATAGCAGTTAGACTTATATACCACTTCATAGGGCTTTCAGCCCTCTCTAAGCGGTTTACAGAGTCAGCATATTGCCCCCAACAACAATCCGGGTCCTCATTTTACCCACCTCGGAAGGAAGGAAGGCTGAGTCAACCTTGAACCAGTGAGATTTGAACAGCCGAACTGTAGAACTGTAGTCAACTGAAGTAACCTGCAGTGCTGCATTTAACCACTGCGCCACCTCGGCTCATTCAAAGTGGCTGATTTGTGTAGTTTTCTAAGATCCTATTGATTAGTGCACCAACAGTGGGTGCATTTCACATATTAAATATTATTATAAAATGGTATACAAGATTAAACACACAATATATTGGAAAATAACTAATTTATTCTACAATCTGACATCATGAAAGCATTTATGATGCTTATGATTTATTCTACAATCTGACATCATGAAAGCATTCACTATCCACAGTATTATAATGATGTAACATTAAAACAGGTCACAAATTCTATTTATACTTTAGTCTCTAAATTAATTGTGAAATGAAGGTTTAGCCAAAAACTCTATTAAACTGACAACTTGATGGATATATTTCAGAAAAAAATATTTATAAATTATAAAATTATTAATATACTCTAATATATTAGTAAAGTAATCTGCAAATGAAAAAGTTTGGTATTCTGTGATTGATACTATAGCAGTTATCTGCAAACAACCAGTATGTACAAATGTAAAATTGGAGTCTTAATCTAAATTATGTAATATGTTGTATTACTCTGTAAATATAGTTCAATGAAATTTATAAAACTTTAACTAAAGATGGCAAAATAGTTTAGAAAACTTCAAATACTACCTTAATATATAATGCAATAAAGTTTCTTTTGAACCCACCACACAAAAATATGTTTCAATGAGGCAATCCAGGTAGAAACCACTTATGATATATATTTTATATGGATTTTAACAATAAGCACTTACAGTAGTACTTGTGGAAAATATAAAATACATTCCGGTGCTTGTTCTATACCTGGAAGTAAAATAAAAAAAGTTTTCCATTAACTGCTAATGCTTGCATTCCTCTGTCATTCATGGTTAGTTATGAATTATTCTGATTATTCATCATTTGGCTGCCTAATTTTCTTAAGTGAAAAAAGAGACAAATTTATCAGATTAATAATATTGAAGAAAGTGGTATTCCATTCTTTCTAAGCCAGTTCTTTGATCAAATTACTTTTGGATTCTGCTTTTTACACTTTGGAAAACAGTAATTTGTAGTAGTGGTCTTTTTCTGCTCCAGATCTATATAAGTGCCATGAAAAATCACCTCAAAAAGTAGCTGAGTGGTCCCAATCAGAGAGACACATCTTCAGTTCAATTTTCCTTTTCTCCAGTAGAAAATTTTAATTTTTTAAAGAAGTCAAAATATTTGTGAGCTTCCGTAAAATGAATAATTGGGCCTCGGTATAGTAAATCAAGGATAAAAAGCTGCATTCATCACACACACCCCTCTAATATTATTTACTTATTTATTTATTTTATTATTTATTTATTTATTTATTTATTTATTGTGCTATTAAAAATGGGAAGCCATCAGTCCACTTCAAGAAAATGTATCACATGAAGAAATAAAGCAGGGAGCCAAAAAGGTCATACAATGACAATTAAAATAACTGCAGTATCTCATGTCAATCAGGGAGAATAATGCCATTTTAAGGAAAAGGAAGAGGATACAAATATCAATAGAGAATATATATGTAGATCAGGATTGAAATGAGGTGATGCTCTGTGAGCTTGACTTTTTTCTTGCAGACATTTCATCATCCAAACTAGGTAACATTATTGGTGCTAGTACCGAATAAGGTTTGCTCTCATTTTATATTCTAGTCTGATGGCTACATTGTCAGTTGGAGGGAATGGTTTTGGTGGTTCTTTGGTTGGGCTGTTTACTGTTAGCTTGCTTAGCAGTTCCTTATTTGGGTATGATTAATTTCTTGATTTCTGGTCTAATCTTAATCTTTGTGTTAATCTCTACTCATCTGGATGTTGATTGTAGGTGGGAAATACTTTAGGCAACACAGAAAGCCTTTATTAAGGGGCTGCCAAGTTTTTAAATAGGGCACAAAAACAAATTATACATGTGATATGTCATAAAGCAACAAAAAATACAACCAAACTCCCTTACAACATGTTACATCTCCTCTTTTCCCACTGGGGGTTTGATTTTGTTTGATTGAAGTCCCTGAAAGGCTATTTTTTGCATATCAAAAGAAGTGGCTTTGGTTCAAAGGAAAACAGGTTTCCTAAACTTCAAAAGAAGGCATGGTTGCCATGTTTAAATACTACTATCACCTTTATTAAAATGCTAATAATAGTCTAAAATTTTACATAGAAGTCACAGTGAGTATATTTTCTTAGAAAAATAAAACAAAGGACAAACTTGAAAGAAATTCAATACCGGGATGAAATAATTTTCTAGTTGCAGAGAAGGCAGTCTTTATTTTTTTTAAAAAGGGGGGCGGGAGTTAATCCAAATCGAGTACGAGACTTTTACTGCACATTCAATTTTGACTAGAAAAATACTTTTTAATATGTTCTGTGGTGGTTTTTTGTTTTTAGAGGTCTCTAAGGGGCGTTCATAAGTGCGCCAGAGTGCCTACCGTCCCAGTCCTACTGTCCCCATTGATATGTACTCATTTTGTGTTCATGGCCATGTTATATTTATTTATATCCATCTATTTGTACCAATCTCATGCGATAATGTCCATGTCTATACTACTACCTGTTACCTTTTACATGTTGACAAATAAATAAAATAGTCACGTTTCTTGGAACACAACGTCGGTTACGGAAGGTTGATGTTCGCCTTGCTTTCCCTTATGATACCCTTTTCTCACCTTCCCCTGAATCTCCCTCATACCCCACCTCCACACTGCCCCGCAACCGCTCCACCACTGGCAATTCAGCAGCAACAGCAGGATCAAAAAGCCGGCCATCAGAGCTGCGCAAGGAACATCCCAGCCCGCTACCAACAACGGCCGCCGCACGCTCTCCCCCTCGCGGCACAGACAGCGCCACAATTCAGCAGCGTTCGGAAGAGAGACTAACAGCAACTACGTCTCCCGGGATTCCCCGCGGCTGTAAACTGCGGCGTAGTTCGCCGACCAGAATCCTGGGAAGTGTAGTTCTTTCTGTGGAGGGAGCTCGAAGCGGCACGTTGTTCAGGCTATGCAGATAAGGAGGCAAGTCATCACATCGGCTCACGCGGGGCTATCGAAGGATGACCAATAGGCGGCGGGCAGCGCAGAGATGAGATGCGGCAATGGAGTTAGCTCTGCGTGAATAGGGCGGAGAAGAAGGCGCCTTCATCGGCCGGGATGGGGTCACCTTGACTCTTTCTGCGGCAAGTGCAGAAAGTGGGTGGAGGAATAATTAAAGCGCCTCCATGGGAGTGGTCTTTCGCGCCCATAATTTTCTATACTAAATTGGAACGCTTTGTGTACTTCATTAATCTGGTTTCTCCTGTACTGTACTTCTAAGCAGCAACCAGTTGATTTATGGGGCTTTCTCCACTGAGGAATTCCAATGTGATCAACATCTCACTTGCTGGGAAGCGCTGCTGGCATTAAGAATGCTGTCTTCCTAGCTTATTCCTATTTTGCTTACTTTTTGCTGTGACCCGTGATTTTACAGCGGCGGGGACTGTGATAAAGTGATGTCACAGTAGTTAATTTTTCTAGCTTTGCTGCCCCTCACTGGACACATTGCTAGCCCCTGGGAAACATTTGGCAGTCGCTGTGGTGTAAAAGGGATGCAGTAGATGTCCAGGTGTTTTCCTGTACTCCTCTTTCTACTCTTCTCGTGGTCAGAGTTAAATAAAATAAAAATATACTAGAGTAAGAAAAGCAACTTGATTCTTTCCTCTCCTTTTCTTTTCGATAAATAATTGCTAACTTCCAGATTCCTCCCTGATCCAGCCAAAGGCAGGTGCTGATCCCATCATTCCAGTTATGCTATTTCAACCTGTAATGACATTTTGCTACTGCAATGTTCAATCTGTTGCATTATTTCAACTCCAGGCAAACAGTTTTCTTGTATGTGTCATCTGCTCCTGTCCCCAGCTCCTTTATGGGACAGCAGCAGGACATCACAAAAATGAGGCTGATTGGGCTAGAGAAGCCTGCAACTACCTGGAAAAGTCAGTAAAAGCCTGTTTCAACCTGGCAACCTATAAAATGTTGAACATGCTACAATTGTTGGACGTTGACATTTAAAAGGGGAACACTGTAGTCTTTTAAACTACCATGCATGTAACATTTAATAGGTCCAGAAATGCTGATAAGCTGAGAACATATACTGAGAAATGAACATAGGCTCTGGGAATAAAGACAGAATAAGATAAAGTAACACTTTAGAAAGAAATTTATGTTCCTAAAACACTGCCCTTTTGTTTTGTCTGAAGTGCCATTGTCTTAGTAACACTTCCCCTTTACTTCATAATTCTACTCTAACTACTTCATTAACCTCACTAACACAGGATGTGCTGCATTTATTCCAATGTTTAAGCTCTTTAAAATGTGTGGATGCATGCTAGCTGGGGAATTATGGGAATTGAAGTCAACACATCTTAAAGTTGACAGGGTTGAGAAACACTGAAATTCTAATCAAAAACCTTGTTCCAATCTCATATATGTATATAGTGGGAAGGTTTGCTTCCACACTGGGTTTATCTTTTGCTTCTGTACTGAACTAAGTGCAATGCAAATTTGTAAACTCCACTCTCCTTTGAGTCTTGGGAATGAAGCCAGTCTGAGAATTTCTGGAATCATATAAATGCTGTAAGTGAAAAGTTTTTCAGTTTTCTAATGTAGGTTTCAAGAGTTCCCCAATGCAGGCCTTCAAGCTCCTTTCTCTCCCACTATACTGTATTAGTATAGTTCACTCTGGATAGGGATAATGTTACCATCTCAATTACAATTAGCCAGCTAGATCAGGTAACCACACTCTTGACCTTTGGTTTATTTACAGTAATATTTTCTGGCTTTTAAAATATTAATGTGAGGCCCAACTGTTGCCAAGTTACTTGGTTAGTGGTTATCTTCAAGCAGAGTTCCTGCTGAGCTCAATGCAAGTTTGTAAGAAAGCTTGCTGTTGCTTACCGTGCCCTTGTCCTTTGGGATAGCTGCTTACATCCTAATAACCCTTGTCATTTTATAGCAGTGGTAAGTATTGCTGCTGAAACAAGGACATCTTTACAGTCTTGGAATGCCCTTTATTGAATTGAATACTTTATTTGACCAAGTGTGATTAGACACACAAGTAATTTGTCTCAAGTGCAGAAGTTCTTAGTATACATGCAAAGCTTCAGAGTAAGGATCATCATCATAATCATCATCATAATAGTTCAGCAGTTCAGTTCTCACCTGCTCAAGATGGTCTCAGCCTTCCATCTTTCCAAGGTCAGTAAAATGAGGTCCCAGATTGTTGGGGGCAATATGCTGACTCTGTAAACCAATTACACAGGGCTGTAAAACTCTGTGAAGCTGTACATAAGTCTAAGGGCTATTGCTATCATAATAATAGTACCAACAAAAGTAAAGATGATAATAAGGGTAAATAAAATATTACACCCACACTACATGGGAAAATACATGTAGACATTAGATAGCACTTGAAAATTAGGTGTTCAGCAGAGATGGCATGAGGGAGGAAAAAAAACTATTCCTCTCTGTCTGGCTCCTGTTTTCAAATCAGGATCTGAGCCCAAGTGGAATAATGCAGTAGAAAACTGGCTGAAATATGCAGTTCATCTAGAAAATAGCTTACTTTGGGAGAGAGGAATGCTGGATGGCATTCAGCTTCTCTGATTCAGATTTAATCTTCCATTTCCCAGTACAGTTTCTAGGTAGTTTAATTTTCAGTACCACAAATGACCTTTAGTTAGGTTGATTCTGGGTACAGTTTCATGCATTTTGATGCATACGGTGCCTAAATGTCTTATGTGTTCTTCCCATTCTGGGCTACAACAACCAAAAATTAGAATAAGTAGAACTCATACCAGTTTGCTTTGCCAGACTATTTTCTGGATAAGCCTCTGAAATGTACCAGGAACGCCACATAGTTTAGAAGAAAATAGCACTGTATATAAGTACAGTGTGTAAAAATATTGCAAAAGCCCTGAAAATGGGGGCAGGGGGATTCATATCCTGCTGGGGAATTCTGGAAGCTGACGCCCACCTGTGTTAAAGTTGCAAAGGTTGGGAAACCCTATTGTGGAGTCTGAAGGAGCAAGGGCTTGAGCATGGTTAAAGCTAAGGCAAATGGGAGAGACACCCTCACTTCAAACAATGAAGAACAAATGGCAGATCACAAACAATAGAAACCTCTTAACTTTTTTTTAATGGGCTTTCAACTAGCCCTAATCACAGTGCACCAGAGTCTGCATTCACTTTTTCAAACATTCTTTGTTACTACAAAAATAATTAGAAGTATTAATTATATAAAACATATGCTATATTATATTAATTATAATATATTAATAAATAGGAAATAGGCTATACAAATTATAAATAAATACATATAGGAGGCATTGAATAGCTATCCCATTTAGCAGTTAACTTGATTTTATTTATTGCACATTCACATCCATCACATTTTGATAACATTTTTGATTTTGTTGCATGTTTGCACAGAACTGCATTTCAGTTTGATTTTGGTGCTGACAATGGAGGTACGTCATTCACTGTCAGAGAGTTCAATCACTTCCATTTACTACAATCTACCTCTTTGACTAACACCTATTGGACCTTTTCTGGAATCTGATAGATAGAACATAGCCGTCCCATAGGGAAGTACACTCCTTTTGATTCTGCTACACATTTCATCAGCCTTTAATATCACCTACCATGGTATTTCATTGGACTGCCTGGTATTGGAGGTTCTGTTCTGAAGAGGATGCATTCCTCCTTTTGTGGATGGTTGTGGTTGGTTGGTTGGAAAACAGAGGTTAGTTAGTATCTCTGTGTTTGTGGATCAGAGATGAAATGCTGACATCATATGCTGTGGTAAGAGAAGCATCTGGCTAAAAAATGACAAAAAACCTCCAAAAATAAAACAACCCTGAAAAGAAATCACCATGACTATTGCAGTCCCCAGGTCATGTGATCACCTTTTGCAACCTTCTGACAAGTAAAGTCAATGAGAAAACAAGATTTGCTTGACAATTGTGTTACTAACTTAACAACTGTAGGGATTTACTCAACTGTGGCAAGAAAGGTCATAAAATGGGGCAAAACTCGCTTAATTGTATTGCTTAGCAATGGAAATTTTGGGCTCAATGTAGTAGTAACTTGAGGACTACTTGTAATAAAATGTATCAATTTATCTTTCCACATCACCATTCAAGATTTATAAACTTTTAAACAAGGAAACAATATTATGGGTGATAGGCATTCCTATGATAAGTAAGGCATAATTTGCAGACAGTATGCATACAGCATGTAAGCCACTCTATCTTACTAAAGTACTTTAAGTACTTTCAGAATTTCTAAATGCAATCACGAGCAGGAAGTTTTAACAACAAAATGAACAAATGAACAGAATGCCTCCATATGTCATAAATACTTAAAAAGAGAAGACATGCCATTTATAATCACTGGTGATTTTGTGTGTGCCTTCATGGATTGACTCCTTTTGACTGCCTGGACTAGTCCCTTTATCAAGGGCTAAATAAGATACATATAAACAGATTATAAACTTTCAGGGAAAACCAACTCTACAATAAATAGATAGACATATTTTATCCCTGACTATTAGGGCCAAGAACCTGTCTCAATTTCATAGAATTAATTGCCTCCATTATTTTTGAAAGAAAAATAAATGTAAGGCTAAAATATTTCCCTTGATCTGTGGTAACTCACATTTTGTGGAAGCATGAACCTCATTATCTGAATTCATTTTAGACTCCTTTTTAAAAAAAGGCTTGATGGCTTATGGCTCTGGAAATTGTTTTTCCATAGATATCCTAGTGACATATTGGCTGATTAATTTAAGTTTAAAAGCTAATAGCTTACTTCCTTCTCAATACCATAGAATTATTTTATAAACCTGTTTGGGGGCATCTAAGCTTGTTATCTGGAAAAGCAAGGATTCAAATTATTCAGGAAAGGGATGGGTTACACAGAGAGTTGATAATTCTTATCTTTCTGTGGATTTAATCTTATATTTTAATCTCAATATATATATTTTGAATGATCCCACATTCAAAAGTACAGAGATGTAATGAAATCTTCTTGAAATGGAAAAACATAAAAAAAAAACATGCCACCTCCTTGTGGCATAATCTCTTTGCACTTATGAGCTGTTTTGTCCCCCCCTCCCCACCCCCCAGGGCAGCTGCTGAGGAAGAGATAAGGCAGGCCTTTCATACTCTGTCCCTGTGGCTATTTTTTATCTGGCCTATTTTGGTTAAATGAGTCTGTGCTTAAGAAACAAAAGATAACTTTTCTTTCTCTGACTCTTGCTTGCCTACCTCTTTTTAAAATGTCCCATAAATTTCTTCAAAGATAAGAAATATTTGTTAGCACTGAGATGAATATCTTCATTTGGCTCTGTTCTTCATTCAAGAGCTACTGTATATTGTGAGCATTTTTCTTTTTAATGCAATTTCTTTTTAATTCTGTTCTGTTGGTCTTCTATTAAGCAAATTCCTTATGCGTAGGAACCATATCCTCTCATGTGGGCTCCTACTGAATGCAAATTTCCCACATCCCTGTTCTACATGCTTAAGAAATATTACATCATTCAACATTCAAAGATAAGTTGAAATATATATATATTTATAGTATTACCGTATTTTCACGACCAAAAGCCGCACCGGATTATAAGCCGCAGTATCAGTTAACGTTAATTCAAACTTTTTCCATATATAAAGCGCACCGGGTTATAAGCTGCACGTTTCCCGACGCTTCTGGACATCTGTTGCAGTCGCGAGGAGCGGAGAAGAGCGCGAAGGTTCTTGGCGCTCCAGGAAGCCGCGAAAGCAGCTGGGAGAGGCGCACGGCTTGGTTTATCCTCCCTGGACGTCGCAGCAGCAGCCCCAAGCGCACCGATCTCTGTGTTTTTCGCATCGGGGCATGCTGCAAGAGAGAGTGAGTGAAGACCTTTCCGGATTGCTGGTGGTGGAGGTGCGGGCCTGTCGCCCTGTGCTCAGCAAAAAAAGTCCGGGGGAGTCCTTTGCGCTGGCTGGAAAAGGTCTTCACTCTTCACTCATTCCCTCTTGCAGCACACCCAGATGCGAAAAACACTGAGATCGGTGAGTTTGGGGCTGCTACTGCGACATCCAGGGAGGATAAACCAAACCGTGCGCCTCTCCCGCTTCCCGGAGCGCCAAGAACCTTCGCGGTCTTCTCCACACTCTCCTCGGCTCCTCACAACTGCAATAGACGTCCAGAAGCGGCAGGGGCTATCGAGCTGGAAATCCAATCCCCATTAGCCCCAAAAGCCGCTTCTGGACATCTATTGCAATCCCGAGGAGAACGCGGAGAAGAGCGCGAAGGTTAGGGTTACTGGGCAACGTGGGGGTGGGGGAGGCTGGAGCAGTTTCGTTCTGAATGGAGGGAGAGGAAAAAAGTTGGGATTCTCCCTGCTGCAGCCTTTAAAAGGCAGAGAGAAGCCGAACTCTTTCCCTTCCATTCACAGAGAAGCTGCGGCTCCCTTTATGCCCCTCTGGCTGGCCCCCTCCCTCCCGGGGGGTGTGTCAAAGTACCTGAAAGGGGCATGCAGGCTGCTATAGCTCCACTGAGAAGACATTTCTGAGAAGAGAAAGGGCTCCGGTCAGGCTGCACCCAAGCTGATGGAGTGCTCGCAACCGCCCGCCTATCGCCAGGGAGACAGCCAGTGCAGGTGAGCCGCGCGATTGCTCCGATCGCAAGGGCGCTTCACCAGCTCGGGTGCAGCCAGACCAGAGAACTTTTGGTGGTGCACTGATTCCAGCAGCTGCGTTTTTCCTTGAAATTTGCTGTCCCGGCAACCCGAAGTGGACATTCTCCCAGCGGTGTCTCAGACACTCCCACCCTTAACCAGGACGAAGTGAGGATGGCTGGGCGCAGTTTGGTGCCTCCCGGCTAAGGAGGGAGGGAGAGACCCAAGGGACGTGTGCGTGCCTGCTCGCGGTCATTCGCTTGCGAGTTTCAAGTTTGAGCGTAAAATCGGGAGGGAGAGATTTTCGATCTTTTTCCATATATAAAGCGCACCGGGTTATAAGCCGCACTGCCGGTTTTTGATCAAATTTTAGGATTTTCAGTGCGGCTTATAGTCGTGAAAATACGGTATAATAAACCACTACAAACTTCGTTGGAAAATGTCCTGAAATAGAAATGTTATCTATGAGCCATGTTAGCTCATGCTCAGGAATGAGATATCAAGTAATACCTAGGCAAGAAAAATGTTATGTTTAGAAAAAAATGTTGTAATAGAAATATTTACTAAATTACATATACTGTACATCTGGATTATGTTAGCTCTCTGCCTGACTGCAGGCTGAAGCATTTGTCACTGTGCGTCCCTTCTTTTATTATTCCCCTAAACTGAGATCAACACTATTAGCTGCTTTATTTTGCAATTTCTGCCTCTCCTCTGCCCAGATGATGTGTGTTCAGTCCACGCAAAAATAGAGGGAAAAGCAAATATAGAGGGTGTCACCAGGTGCTTTGCTGCCATAGCCTTCATATAATTGGTGGTTTAGGACCAGGAATATCCTTGGATCACTGGTTTCAGTTAGGACTTTATATACAGTATGGGTTCTCCAAAATGCCTGTCTGATAGAAAAGGCCCACTATTAGGGCTGATTTGGATTTAGAGTATTAAGGATTCCAGCTTTTGATCAAACTACAGACAATGCCTTCAATAGGATAGTGTTATTCCCTAACCCAGTAGTGCTCAAGCTGGCTGTTTTTCAGAAAGTAGCAATTACAGTCATGTACTATAAACTGGACAACAACTTACAGCCAAGCTGCTGAGAAGCCTTACTGGCTTCAGGCAAAATAGTACACATAAATGCCAATTCTTGCACTGTGGGGTCCAATAGTCTGTATAGATTCTCAGTCATCCAAGTCATGGTTGTCCCAAAGGTGCTTTTTCAGGAGGCAACTAGTCTTTCTTGTTTTTTCTTTGGAGACATTTTGCTTCTCATTCAAGAAGCTTCTTCAGCTCTGACTGGATGGTGGGGAATGGAAGGATTTATATTCCTTGCAGACAGCTGGCCGTTTGCATGCTTTTAGTGGGTTCTTGAAGCACTTGGATGCTTATCTGTGTCTTCAGGTCCAATGCTTTCTTATTCATCCACAGCAGGGCTGGGTTTCAACCGGTTCGCACCGGTCCCTGCGATCCGGTTGGTCGCCGAACCTGGAAGTAAGTAACTTCCGGGAACGGCGAAGCCCCCCCCCCCGCGCCCGCGCGCGCCCGCACACCCGCGCCCGCTCCTTACCCGGTTTTTTTGAATTTCGCGCTTTCCACGCATGCGCAGAATGCCTGCGCGATCCTCCAGGAGCAGCTGGAGCATCGCGCAGACGCTAATACGCATGCGCGCGCCGCGTGCGTGCACACGCGCGCCGCGTGCGTGCGCAAGGATGCCGCGTGCGTGCACGCGCCGCGTGCGTGCGTGAGGACGCCGCCGGCCTCGTTCCAACCGATCCGGTTGGAACGGGGCGAGAAACCCACCCCTGATCCACAGATATACCTGAAGTTAAACTTGTCTCTAGTCTCCAAGATTATGTTAGTGCTCAAAAGGTAGATACTTCCCCCCCCCCGCAAAGTCTAAGAAAAGCCAAATCTATATAGCAACCTGCACAAATAAAAAAATGCTGAAGAGTCTTCCTGCATGGGATATTGTCAGTATATTAAAAATGCTCTTATTAAGGGCAATTGTCTAATAGCGTCTATTCAGTAACAGTTTTCCTTGCAGATACAATACCCATTTGCTGCAATAAGCAGAACAAATAGTCAACCAATTTTAAGGGTGGATTGGAAATACAATATATATATCTTGTATTTCTTAACTGTAACTCCTGAAAATGTCAAAAATTTTGCCCCCATCCATTTGGTCGTGCCACATCATCAGATACATCTCTTATGGTCCTTGAATATAACAAAAAGGGTATAGGGAACCGGATTGCTTCATTCTGCTATAATACAATCTAACTTGGACCATTGGGGATAAAAATTGGAGGGGAGTTATATGTAGTCTAGCTTTGATTTGAGGAAGAATGAGATTTAGGGGCAGTAGATAAATAAGACAATAACTTTAATTATTGTATGTCCTACCTGTTTTTTAATTTTTTTTTTAGTAAAAACATTCATTGGAAACTGGCATGTTGCAAAGCCTTGATTTCCATAACCATATTTAATTCTAATAATGTCATTAGACCGTACAGATACCCCCTGGAATGGCAGAGAAGATCCTAGAGCCCTAGGTTGCTCTTGAGATTTTGTTTCTGGACATGCCACATGCTCTCAAAATGTCAAACGAGCCATAGCCTAAACAGGTGGCTACCACTCCCTTAGAGAGGGAGTTTAGTGTAATGGTTAAGGCACCAGGCTAGAAACTGAGAATGACAGTTGGTCTTACCTGAACTGGTTTTTTTTTGGTTTTTTTTATTAAGAAATTTTTTAATTTTAATTTGAAACAAGTACAACATCTTTCTTTACATCTATAGAAAGTGTATCAGTCGATCACAAATAAACTTTGGTACATGTCCTCCACAGTCAACAAACATAACTCATATTAACTCAAGCATTTAAACTCAGATATTCATACATATCACCATCGTCATATATCCATTTTCATTTGACTGTAATTATTATTTAAAAATATTAATAAAAGTAATAATCTTGAACAATACATGCCCACACCAGTGGGAAAAGAAAAAATCAAAAAGAAAAAGCAAAAATAAAGCAAAAATAAAACAAAAAAGACAAAAAGGACAAAAGACAAGGCAGGAAAGAAAAAACAAAAAACAAAAAAAAACAAAAAAAAAGGAACACAGGTATCTATTATAAAAAAAAATATATCAGCTGGTTACAACATGCTTTGGTGCATCTCTTCCATTAACTCATATTAATTCAAATATCTTAACTCAAATGTTTACCATATTAACATCATTATACCTCCACTTTTAGTTAACTATAGTTATTTGAACATCCTTCATCCTTAACTATGCCAAAGAATTAATCCATAACACATGCTGACATTTCATTTACTTGTTTGTAAAATCCTCTATTAACATCAAATCCTCATATCCTATTTTAGCTGAACATCCATAATATTTAGTTATATCATATATCATAACATTTCCCCATATTAATTAACATTTAACTGTATATATTTTATTTAGTTTTTTAATAGTGATAATTATTGTAATTAATGCCCTTTATGTATAATCCAAAAATGTTTCCGACCTTCCTTTCTCATGTCCAATTGTTATTTATCATATCAACTCCACATTATATACATTACTATCAATATCAATTTTTGTTCAGCTATATCTATTACAAATAAAAGTAGTTAGATTTAGCTAATTTTCAGTTATATTCTTCAGTCTATCAGCCTATGTCTCTCCAATAGCAAAACTTCCTTAGTCCTCTTACTATTCCTAAAACAAATTCCCCAAACGTTTTTATAAGCAAGTCCAAACAGAAATATCTTCGCACCTTTTGGCTTAGGATGCCTCTGACATAATAACTTTGTCCTTGGCTTGTTCCGATTCTTTAATATTTCTCATTCCTCCTGGAATCTGTCTTTTAAGATAAATTTTCTGTATGGCCCCCCTTTTTTCAAACGTTACATCTCTTTCTCTTTCTGCCTCCGAAGTAAAACAGATGCCTGGTGTGTCAGCAAATTGAGAAACTTCCTTTCTGACATTCTTCATTTGGATTTCAGGAGCACTCAAACATTCAACACTCTGATTCTTTCTTTCATAGTTTGATGTTAAAAATAAGAGATAATCCATTTTTTTTCCAGATTTTTTTTCGGATTTTTCATAAATATCAAACAACTTCTGGAAAGCGGAGAAAATCTTTTGAAATAACTGAACTGTTGTTTTAAGAGGTTTAAAACCGCACTATAGGTGGAGTGTGCTGTGATGCCCTGGGGCACCGGAAGGTCCTGAACCTCATAGGCCAATGCGATGGCCAGTTTGATCCACCTCCCTATAGCCGAGGAGGACACCCTCTTCCCCAGGGAAGACGGATAAAAGGAAACAAAGACCCGCCAGGTGGAATCATAAATCCTAGTGGTGGAACCCTTGCGTGAAGCCTCAATTGTGGAGATCACCCCCTGGGAAAGCTGGGTGGCCCTTAGGCGCTCCTGTCAATCTCCACATGGCTAGCTGCAGCCACTATGGCTCAGGATGCACCAGGTTCGCCTGTCTGAGGTCCACATCCCTCCCCGGGATCCTCCATGGGTGTGAAACTGACAGGCACATTAGATCCGCGACCCACGCCCAGCACAGCCAGTAGGGTGCCACTAAGATGAGCTCCGTCTTCTCTGATACCACTTTCTGAACTACCCCAGGGAGAAGTGGAAGGGGAGGGAAGGCGTAGAGCATACCCTCTGGCCATGGAATCCGAAGCGCGTTGACTCCCTCCATCCCCCGAGCTGGGAACCGAGAGAAGAATCAATCCACCTGAGCATTCTGTGGTGTGGCAAACAGGTCCATCTCTGGATGGCTGAACCTGGAGCAGATGGCCTGGAACAGTTTCGGAGAAAGGCTCCACTCCCCGTGATCGACCGTGGCCCGACTGAGCCAGTCGGCTTGATGGTTGTTCACTCCTGTGATGTGCTTCACCCTGAGCAATTGAAGATGCCTCTCTGCCCAGGCGCCGAGTACTATTGCCTTAGTTCGAAGAGCCCTGGAGTGTGTGCTGCCCTGTCGGTTGATGTGGGCCTTCGCCGCCACGTTGTCAGTCAGCACCAAGACATCTTGATCCCGAACATGGTCCTTGAAGTGCCGCAATGCCAAGTGAATCGTTTGCAGTTCCAGCCAATTTATATTGTGTTGGAGGTCCAACCAGGTCCAACGGCCTTGCACCATCTGGGACTCCAAGAGAGCTCTCTACCCATACAAGCTGGCGTCCGTTGTCAGGATGAGGTGCTCTGGCTCCCTGAACTTGCAGCCCTCATGTAGCGCTGGGGAGAGCCACCACCTCAATGACAGCTGCACTTGTGGTGTCACTGGAACCTTTTTCTTGGAATTGCTGGAGTTTGACATCTGATGTGGCAGGAGACACTACTGGAGTAGCCTAGCGTGTAGACGAACCCAAGGCACCACGTCTATGCAAGAAATGAATTTCCCTAACAAGCTGGAGAACACCACTACAAGAACAAAACATTGACTTCTAACTTGTCTAACTAAGGCTAACAAACTAACTTTACGGTCATGGGACAGGAACACCTTCCCCAGCTTAAAATCTATGATGGTCCCCAGGTGAGGAATCCTGGTGGCGAGAACGAGGGAACTCTTATCTAGGTTAACCAAAAACCTAACTGCTGTAGTGTGAATACCACCAATGAAAAATCCTCCCTCGCCCGCTCAAACGATGCTGCTTGGACTAAGATGTCATCGAGATAGCATTGGACCCTGACAGAGCGCTCACAGAAGTAAGCCGCCACTGCGGCTAGGACCTTAGTGAAGGTCTGAGGTGCAGATGCCAAGCCAAACGGTAAGGCCCTATACTGGTAGTGGCTACCTAAATAGGAGAACCTGAGATATTTACGATGGCCAGGGAAGATGGGGATATGGAGGTAAGCCTCTGTCAAGTCGATGGAGGCCATGAAGTCATTGCGCCTGACCCCCGCCAAGATGGATTTAAATGATGCCATCTTGAATCTTCTATAGACTAAGTGAAAATTTAGCAGTTTAAGATCCAGAATCCCCCTCCATCTCCCTGAACTCTTCGGAATGACAAAGAGGTTGGAATAGAAACTCTGACCCCACTTGGTCCGGTGGAACCGGTTCCACCACCCTAATCTCTAGGAGGTGTCAGATCACCTGCCATGAGAGAGCATTTATCTTTACTCTTGACGACCGAAAATGTCCGAAAGTGGTTCGGCGGAATGGAGAGAAACTCTAGGCACAGGCCAAATTCGATGGTATTCAGAACCCAGGTGTCAGTGGTAATCTCAGCCCAGGCATCGCCAAACAGAAGCAGTCTGCTGCCTATGCGTGGGGTCGCTATTGACCTATTTGCCCCAGCGGTAGGGATGGCCACCTTCCCTCCTGAAAGGGCCTCTTCCCCTGGAGTTGGAACCTAGGCCTATCCCTGGTGTAGTGCCTATCCGATCTCGGAAAATATCTGCTCTGCTGCGCTTCCTGATCTGACTTACGATAGGACTGCTTCCGAAAGTAAGGCGCAGATTTTTGCTCCAACTTCTTTGTGGGCGTAGGCATGACCTTCTTTTTATTCTTGTCCTCAATGAAAATTGGGTCCAACAGGGTACCGAAAAGGGATCCCCCAGAATAAGGCGATGATGCCAGGTGCCACTTTTCCTTGTTCTCTGCTTGCCACCTCCTCAGCCACAGGAGACGTCGGGAGGTCACCGAGGCGCCATTGCCCGTAAGGTATACTTCATGGCATGCAGAGTGGCGGCCGCAGAGAATTGAGCAACAGCAACCAGGTTGTTGAGATCTTGATGAGTACGCACCTCCTCAGGCGGAATCCTTTCCTGCATCTGTTGTAGCCAAAGGATAGCCGTGCGACTTAAGAACGACGCAGAGGCAGCTGCCTGGATGGCCCACGCGGAAGTTGGGAATGTTTTATGAAGGGTCAGCTCTGCCTCCTTGGCCTTCAAGTAATCATCCACATCACCGGACACCACCGTTGACGTGGACGCCAATGCCACCACTGGAGGGTCCACAGTGGGCACCTGCAACGCCCCAGAGAAACTAGATTCCATGTTAAAGAACCTCCTATCACTGCTGCTGGGGTTGGGAAATGTTCCTGGCTTTTCCCATTGCTTCTTAACTACCTCTAGGAACAACTTTGGGGCAGGGAGGTCTTCCTTCGCTGGAGGAGGCTCTGAGTAAACTTGATCCTCCGGCTTTTTCTCCAGACCACCCCCCTTGGCACCTGACTTGGCACCCTCCATATCACCCAGTTGCGCTGTGGCCCTGGCTTTGCGCAATAGTGATTTGAATAAATCCGGAGGAAACAGACCAGAGAATGCTGGTGCCTCAGGTTTTGAGGGATCAGACATACCTACCTCTTTCTGAACCTGATCCCCCACCATGGAACCCACGCTTGCCAGAGAAGGAGAAACAGGCCCGCGCACCTCCAAGGGGGAAGACCTCGGCCTGGCCTAAGCAGTGGCACCACCCCCAGGACCTCCTATCCATTGCGGGTCGCACAGACCCCTTCTGTAACTCAGCAGAAATTCCATGTGAAATTGCAGAGGAGATAAACCTCTGAATGCTTGCTGGAAGCTGCTCCATGTCTCTAACAAAGGAATCCTTGTCTTGTGCATAGCCTTCAGACCGTGGAGCCAATGATGGCCTGATGGGACTATTCCCCCTGGCCCCCCTGCACTGAAAAGGATCCCTTAGATAGGGGCCCTGTTCCACCATGGAGAGTGGGGGGGGGAGGTGAAATGTCCCTGAGATACACGGGGGAATCCCCCCTAGTGAAGAGACCTAGACCTGGATCTAATAGGCCATCTAGACCTCAAGGGAGAACTAGGCCTACCCCTCTGTTCAGCCCTGGACACCTGCTTTTCCAGAGCCCTGTGCTTCCTTTCCTCATCCTTCTGCAAGGCCTTGGAGGATTTTCCAGCTGCTGCAGTTTTTTGCAGTCTCACAGAGGCTGTGGGCCTCACTTGGGCCCCACTGGAGGTCCCCTCCCCAAGGGACAATGGGGGGGGGAATCCGGCCTCTCCTCTGCCATGGCACCAGGTCAGGGCCCCACCAGGCTCAGCCCACCAGAAAGAGCAGTGACCAAAAACAACTTCACCCAATCACTCACGGCCTCCACATGACGAAATCAGCCTATGGTAGATCTTTCCTGCCCCTTTTGCAAGCTGCGCTACTCCAGGCCTCCTAGCGTCGATCTGGGCCTGCAGGGCCTTGCTGCTGCCGCCGCTGTAAAAAAGATGGTCACCCAGGAAGGTAGGGATGAAAACAAGTCTTTATAGTAGCCTCTGTCCCAGCCCATGTGGCCTGCAAGAATTCAGCCCTCAAAATGGCCACCATAATGCTGTCCTGCCTCTAAAGCCCCAAGAAGCAACTTTTAAATCCCTTACCAGTGGCCAGGAGTGAGCCACACCAAGGGGAGGCTTCCAGGTATCAGATGGAGGCAAGGGGAAGAAGGCAGGGAGAAGGAATTTGCACGATGGCACTGGATTGTTTTTGGAAGAATCAGAACCAAAAAGAATCTTTCTTTCTTCGGCCAGACAGAGTTGAAACTGGGAACCAGAAGCAAGGAGCACAGAGGCGTGGCTTCAAATTAACTCTGTCTCGAGGCCAATTGGACATCACAATACCCAATCCTGGCTAATCCTGCAAAATTCCTCCGGAAAAACTCTGAGTTCTGGTTCCGCTTTAGGCACGAGGCCAGCTGTGTGACCTTGACCAGTCGCTCTCTCGGCTCTAGGAAAAAGGCAAGGACAAGCCACTTCCAAAATCTTGTCAAGAAATCTGCAGGGACTTATCTAGTCAGTTATTAGGAGTCGAGAACTATAGTGCACATCAGTGGTGGGTTTCAAAAATTGTTCGAACCTACTCTGTGGGTGTGGCCTCCTTTGTGGGAGTGGCTTGCCGCTCATGTGACCAGATGGGAGTGGCTTGTCGCCCATGTGACCGGATATGAAGATGCCGACGACACTTGTCAGAACCACCTTAAATTACCTCTCACACAGCACTGGCATGCATAAGAATAGGATATAAACTTGTTTTTTAAAAGGCATCTTTGGTTGCGTTAAAATAACTTCAACACACGCAATGTTCTGATTGCACCACAAACGCAGTAGTCATCCTTACCTTTCACAGAGGCACTGAGTTTTATAAATATGAGCATGATAGTATAGAATAATCCTATCCAAGGACCAGTGGTGGGTTTCAAAAATTTTTGGAACCTCTTCTGTAGGTGTGGCCTGCTTTCCGGCTCCACTGGTGGAACCTCTTCTAACTGGTTCGGTAGATTTGACGAACCGGTTCTACCAAATAGGTGCGAACTGGTAGGAACCCACCTCTGGTGCACATGCACATAAAACCACTACTGTGGGGAAAATGTCATAAATCCTGTTTTTTGTTGAATGTTCATCACAGGTGAGGCCAAGTCCTTGTGACTGAATATTCAAAATTTGTTCTTTAGCCAGAACTTTAGCCCCCATCCCCTGTACTGCTTTAACTTGTTTGCTTCATGAAGAATAAAATCAATAAATCACTGTGTGACAACTTACAGATGGGCTGCTGCAAAGCCTTCTGCTCAGACAAAATGGTAAACCTAAATGCCAAGTGTGTACAGGAAGTCCTTGACTTACAACAGTTCATTTAGTGACAGTGCAAAGTTACAATGGTACTGAAAAAGGTGACATGACCATTTTTCTCTAGAATATTTTATTTTCATTTCCATGACATATAATCACATGTATATCATTACACTGATAATATGTCATAAAAGAAGACAATATACATGTGCACTCATACTACTTTAAAATCAAGCCTGGAATAATTTCCTCCCCCCCTCCCCCCCCCAAAACCAACCCCCCCCCCGACTTCCCAGAACCCGTATACGGTATGGATATTTAACAACCACAGTCTAAAATATATTGGAAAAAAGAATAAGAAATTGATAACATCTTTACATTGAACTTAGCTCCTCCTTGCTAAACTAACTTTAAACAATTTAAATCATTCCTGATCTTAAGCAAAAGCTATCTGGAATTTCTTAGTCCCGTATTTATTTTGTATATAATCAATCCATTTTTTCCAGTCTCGTTTATATCTCTCATTTGAGTGGTCCTTAAGGTATGCAGATATTTTAGCCATCTCGGCTAAATTTGTGACTTTCAATGTCCATTCTTGAATTGTAGGCAAGTCTTCCTTCTTCCAGTATTGCGCCACCAACAGTCTTGCTGCAGTTATTAAGTGCAAAATCAAGTTAATCTCTACCACTGTACAGTCAGTAATTATACCTAACAAAAATAACTGAAGAGTAAACTTTATCCTTTTTTAAAGAACATTTTACATAATCCACCATATTTTTATCCAAAATGCCTTAACCTTTTGGCAAGTCCACCATATGTGGAAATATGTAGCATCGAGAGAACCACATCTCCAACATTTGGGTTGTAAATTCGGATACATAGAAGCCAACTTTTTAGATCTAAATGCCATCTATAGAACATCTTGTAAAAATTTTCTCTCAGGTTTTGGGCTTGTGTGAATTTCACCCAAATTCTTTCCCACGTATCCAACATTATTGGTTCTTCAATATTTTGAGCCCACTTTATCATGCAATCTTTAACTAATTGACCATGACCATTTTTCATAGTATCTCCATGGTCAAGTGATTTACATGTGGATGCTTGACAACTGATTTATGATGGTTGCAATGTCCTGGGGTCATGTGATCACTGTTTGTGACCCTCTGACAAGCAAAGTCAATGGGAAAACCAGACTCACTTGACAACCGTGTTACTAATTTAATAACTGCAGTGATTCAGTTAACAAATGTGACAAGAAAAGTCGTAAATTGGAGCAAAACTCACTAAACAAAATTATCACATAGCAACATAAATGTTGGGCTCAATTGTGGTCATAAGTCGAGGACTACCTGTATCATGAGGTCCGATGCTTTTTGTCTCATCTCAGCAAATAAGAGGTAAGTAGTTCAATTTTTCATCCTCAAAGTACAAAAAAGATGTTTTAAAATTTAGAAATTTCATTTTCTCAATAATCAATATTAAACCAGATTTCAAACTGATAGCATCATTTAGTTTTTTGCATGCAGTTTTTTATATTTATTTTGAGCAGTTTACACATAAAGGAGAATAATTTTGAAAACAAATTCTAATCCTGCTTTTTTGATCCTGTTGTGCTATGCTCCCTTGTCTTTTTTCAGCCAAATTCATGTGCTGTGTCCTGTTTCTTATTTATTATAACCATAATATTTTTCATATCAGAGATGCTGGAAGAGAAGAAATCTGTATTGCCAGAAACAGTTGTAAGAAGGAGCAGGACCAATACCAAAATCCTCATGGTTCATTATTAGATGAGCAAGCATCCACCACCATTAATTTCAACAAAGCTGATTTACCCACTCATATACATGCAATGGAGAAATACATATTTTCCCCTTGAGGTTTTTCTCAGCATGTATTTTTCTGTTATGCACTATGTTTGTTTTCTCTTGATTTTCCTCTTCTTCCCTGCATGATTAAGAATACAGTACAAATACACAGGAGGAAGGAATTTTACTCCATATTTAAGGGTATAATAATGCCTACTGATGCTCACTCACAGCAGTCATTTATGTGATCACTTCCAACTGCCCTGTCAAAAGAACTTCAGAGAGTGAAGAAAACTACAAAAAAGAATGTCAGTCCAACTTCTTTCTATCTTCAATCAAGGATTAATGATTCTATGGAAAGGTTCCAGGAAACAGAGGAAAGCTAGCAAGGATAATCCCAGGAGCCCCCTTGTATTCCAGATGGACTGCACTTTTCCCACACAAAATCACTCAGCAGGAGGAATTTTTATTGCTAAAAATACTGCCTCATACAATTTTATTCATGAATTTTGCAAACTTGTCTTGATATATACATTGCAAATAAATAAAAAATAACAGCACCAATATTTTGAACAATCAACATTATCTTCATATCACACACACACAAAGATTGTGCTGCTTTTAAAAATACTTAAGTATGTGTTCAAAATCAACATTTCAAATTTAACTAAATGTGTGAAATGTTTGTTCTATAGAACTGCATGCTTAGAAGAGGATTCAATGGAAAAAGTCTACAAATTCCCATTCTGTAGATTATCGCCATTTCACATTATTCAATTATATTTGGAACCTTGACTCTTGAATGAAAGGTGGGATATCAAATCTAATAAACAAATTGATAAATAATAAATGAAAAGACAGATTTAAATAAACTAAGATCTCTACTGAATTCATATGGTACGTGCCATAATGTAGTAGTTCTATTGTAGGACTGAGTGCTCTGAATTAAACACTAGTAATTTTTAAAATGTTTGTTTGTTACCATTACATTGCCCTTTTCCTCCAGCATAACACTATTTGTTCCCAACAACTGCTTTGTGAAATTTGCACTGAGACAGCAACTAGCCCAAGTGAGCTTCCATGTTTGAGAGTAACGTGAAGCTGGTCTCCTCAGCCCTAGTTCAATATGTAGATCACTATGGAGTTTTTTTTTTAGAAATTAGACTTCTCACATCAGTAATACTATATACCAATTAACTAAAAAGATGAAAGAGTTATTCTTCTAATTTTTATGTATGTATTTTTCTATCTTCAACATGGCTTTAAATTATTGATTAGTTATTTTTTGGAGTGTTACAAAATTTTAAGTTTCAGTTTTATCTATAGTTATAAATATGACATTGTATATGATGAGCTGTCTTTTTCTCCTAGAATAATTACATTTAATGTCATATTCATGGCATAGATTTTCATAGAATTTTGTAAAGACCTAGTTTCGCATTTTGGCAATACAGATTTCCTATCTTGGTAATTTTTTTAACATATCATCCACTATTGTACCACCTGTAGGAATGTCCCCTCCCTTCCCCGATTAAAATAGTATTTATTCTTAATATTAAAAAGATGCAGGATAAAATATTTTCCCCAAAGGAGAAATGGAGAGAAATCTTAACAAAGGCAGAAACACAGCCCCAGTCTTCCTGCCATAGGCAAACAGCCTCGAGCTTGAAAAGGCTGGTCTTTTAGAATGGAGATTCTGTACCCATTCAGAAAGATTGGGCCAATCTATTCATAAGCAGAGAGATTCCAAATAAACAATACAATTAGGCAAGCCAGAACTGACAAGATTAGCTCTGATAAACACCTAGGATTTGCATTTCCCCTTTTGCCTGTAGAGCCAGCCATAATCCCTAAAGGATCCCATAGGAACAACCATTAAAATATAAAAATATTAAAGGACACATTCTTAAACAGGAACACACATCTCAAATCAAAAAGCTCCAAAGAATGTTTGTCAGCCATCCAAGAAACATGCTGCTGTCACTGAAATTTCTGACATCAAAATAAACAGAGACTTTCTTTCCTGCACCCAGCCTCCATTTTATTTCCAGCATCTTTCTCCCGCTTGGAAACGGACTGGATTTTTCTTCCAACATGTCTAAATGTTAGACTCTAGTCTAAAACAATGTACTACATGCAATTTTAAGCAATTACATCCCCAAACCTATGTATTGAAATAGTCAAACATGGAAAAATCATTTGTAAAGGAAAAATGCAAAATGGTGGGTGAAGAGTTTTTATACTTTGTCCTCACAAAGTACCAAGTTGTCCTCTTCTGCCCCACCAAACTTGCCCCCCCCCAAGTCAGTTCCATGTTAAGATGTCAATGTCCATGAGTTTATCATGCAGCCCACACCCACACAGGCTTTCAATATTGTAATAACCATAGATTAAATAATCAGAAAGACATCATACAATATTGTACCAGTAGATTTCTTTGTTTCTGAAACATGATTGGATTTTCTTTTTCAAATTTGCATACACATTGTGCAATAAGCTCAGTAATTGCACATCACTTCAAATAGTATTTGCAAATTAAAAGCTGCACTTTCTACTACAGACAAATCTATTACCAGGATTATCTAGTTTCAGAAGTGTGAACAGCTACTACATTACAGTACTGTATTTAGTCAATTTCTATAGCCATCCATGTCAATCCAATAGACTGAGCAACAATATCGCAATTAAAACCGTAAAAAGTTACAAATTTTATATAGATAGATAGAGCAAAAAAATTAATAGTGCAACCAGGTAATGGAGCCTCTTACACTTTCAGGATCCCAGGCAATATATAACTCTCCATACAGTTTAATTTCAAGTCCCATTCTATCTCAGTGATATGTCTGATAAGAAATCACGTTCAACAAGATTTGAAAACCAAAATACATTGGCACCTTTGCTTTAAGTAGTAAAAATATGTGGAATTCACCAAAAAGGGAGAGTGATCATATGACTGTAAAAGGTAGCTGACAAGTATTACTTTTTATTAAGTTTATTAAGCCAAAATGTGGCTTTACATGTCATGTGAATCAAGCTAATGCTATTAGTAAACTGTGTCTTTTATGGTTTAGCTCTGTAAAGCACTCAGAGTGTGCTGTAAAGCACTGTGAAGTGGTATATAAGTCCAAGTGCTATGTTCTTCATGTAGGTTCAAAGCTGTAGAGTACACCAAGAGGCCCTTATTGGATAGTCATCAATTAAGCACTTCTTAGCTCCTATCTTGCTCAACTACAGGCTAAGCAGCAACAAGTTAGCTGGAAAAGAGAGCTATTAATACCCCCATATTGTTATTAACAAATTATGGTGCTCTTAAAGTCTTATTCCCCACCCCCACGGGTCCATTTGAGATTGCAGTAGAATGCAGCCATATGCTTTTTCTCCAATGAGATACGCACTAGTATGTACCAGCAGTGCCCCTTGAGATTCTTTCTAGGATAAATTTTGCACAAAAGAACTCATGAAATCTGGCATCAGGACTCAGAACAAGAACAGAGTAATTACATTTCAACTTCCTATGGCACTCTATTACGGAATTCAAAAAGAAAAAATAAGTCTTTAATAGAACTCACAACATACTCGTTAACCGATAAGGCATTTGTAATTTTTCTGACACCCAACCTTTATCCACACAAGCAACCCTGTCCACCCTTCCCAACAGAATCCCTCATCAGCCGAGTAATGCATCTGATGAAATGAATAACGAATTTGGAAAGATGCTACCAAACTACTCCAGCTTTTTTGCTACCCTAGAGCAGTTTTCCTAAAATGGTGCAACCGCTTCCCAGTAGCCCCATCCAGCTCGCTCCTTTCCACGCTCGGGCGCTACGAACAGCAACTACGCTTCCCAGGATGACCCGCGGCGACGTTAGCCCAGGAGTACTCTGGGCAGCGTAGTCCCTTCTTCTATATATGGGCATGAAGCGGCATCCTTTTCACGTTATGCAGATGAGGAGGCGGGTCTCTTGATCCCGCGTACAAGAGGGCTATCGAAGAATGACCAATAGGCGGCGGGCAGCGCTGTTGTCGGATGCGGCAACGGTGTACCTTCTGTATGAGAAGGCGGGGAAGAAGGCGCCTTCACCGGCTGAGCCGTTTCCTCCTTTCCTCCTCGCATGTGTCTTGCAAACGAGGAGGGAACAGTCGTCTGCGGGAGCCATGTCTGAAAGCGGCTCCGCGTCCGCCGCCGCCGCCACCATCCCAAATGGAGGGAGCGTCGCTCGGCATCCCGGCAACCTAGTCACTGTAGTCCTGGGAGCACAATGGGGCGACGAAGGGAAGGGGAAAGTGGTGGATCTTCTCGCGCAGGACGCGGACATCGTCTGCAGGTGCCAGGTGAGAACCCCGATGGGCCGAAGGGGTGGGTGGGTTGTCACCTTGAGCCTACTGGAGGCGAAGCCTTTGCCGGCACAAGACAAAGGCAGCAACGGCGGGATCCAGAGGCACCTTTGGAACCTTTCCCGCCTTAAATTGCGAGAGAGGCTGCCGAATCCTGGGTCGATTAATTGCGCCCCTCCATCTCTTGCCCGCCTCTCGGGCTTGCTTATCCTCCGCCAGCCCCGCTTTTCTCAACAACGGAGGCTTCCCGGCTACGTTTACCCAGATTGCGCTAGTGCCGGGTCGCCGCAATCTTCCGCTACCCGGAGGTTTTCCCGTGCAGGAGATGCTGCGCGCGAGTTCCCGTCTTTCCCAGCCCCCCGACGACGCTGCTTTATGACGGGACCGGGATCGCGGCAACCTCTTCCTCTTTTGGCTTCTCCCTCTCGGAGAGCCCGTTACGGCCATTTCCCGCCTGGGGAGGTTTAAGGGATGGCTTTGCCGCCCGCCAGAGTCCGTTTGTCCCTTGTTCCTGCAGTGCAGTAGGCGCGCGATTTGGGCGAGGCAGAAAAGCCTTTGCGGGACCAAAGGAGTTAAGGAGAGCGATGGTGACGGCGGAGGCCTTTGCTCGCCCGTTACCGGGGATCTGCCCTTGTCTCGCTCCCATCCTAAACTCGCCAATGTGCAAAGAATGAATATTTGGGTGCCGTTCTCGTTGTGCGTCGGTTACATAGAAAGCAGCAGGTTTCCCTCCCATCTGAACAGGCAACTAGGGGTCCGACAGTCTTTTTTTTCCAGGTGCGAAAATATACCGAGATCCCACATCTCCCTATTTGTGATCTTTCTGATGTTATTCTTATCAGTTAGGTACACTGAGGTGCTGTGGAAGTGATATAAGAGCAGACGGTGCAATCCATCAAGATTACTCTTTAAAAAGTAGTCTGTGGTTAGATATTTTGCAGGAATTGAGTTAGTCCATACATAGATCATCAAATGGAATTACAATTTGCAATAGAATTTACTTCTAGACTAAACTCTAGGCAAATATTCAAAGCTAAATCCATCTCTGCCCAAGAAATTCGTAATTTTATCTTCTCCAGGTTCTCCAGTCTTCAAAAATGATAAAACAGTCTGTTATAAATACCTGAAAGTCTATGCAAGTACTGGGAATGTTCTGTGTCTAAGCTGTCATCTGTTTATTTCAAACAGGCTGAGACTAGGAAAAGGTTGCTCAGTCATAAGTAATGCCATGAAATAGCAGTTTCTGCTTTTTGTTTGTTTGTGTGTGCACAGGTGTTTGTGTTTGTGCAGGCTTTTGAGTCAGAGTCGACTTCTGGTGATGCTTGGACTAGTCCCTATAGTTTTTTTGGCAAGGTTTTCTGGAAATAATTTGTCCTTGCTTCCTTCCTAGGACTAAGAGAGAGTGACTAGCCCCAGCTGGCTTTGTGCCTAAGGCAGGACTAGAACTCCTGGTTTCTACCCTGATGCCTCATCCTCTTCACTAAACTTAGTTGTATCTAAGTTTCATGCTTAGAAGTTGAAAACTAGACTCCCTACAATATCTAGGTTAATTTAAAAAGCTAAGTAGGCTTCATTGTTTGCTTTGTATATCTTAGGACAAAACCTTGACATTCTTTTT
The DNA here is from genome assembly GCF_009769535.1 of Thamnophis elegans. Classification (NCBI taxonomy): domain Eukaryota; kingdom Metazoa; phylum Chordata; class Lepidosauria; order Squamata; family Natricidae; genus Thamnophis; species Thamnophis elegans. The sequence goes on along the minus strand of NC_045544.1, from coordinate 71,521,642 downwards.
TGTTTGTTTTTAAAGAAGAAACAAAAACAAAGCACACTGGCTTTTTTTTAGGAACACCAACGTTTGTTTTGTTGGAGTGATTTACTTTATAGATATTTGGTAGTATAACTGAAATAAAATTCTCCTGTAACTTTACAGAATTGTAGCATTGAAAACTATGGACATTTTGCTAATAGAAACAAAGATCAGAAACCCAAAGGATCAGTTTGAATTAGTCTTTTCTTGTTTGCAGCATCAAGATCAAGCAGGTAATTACATTTAAACAATGGATGTAGATATTGGTTCATGTAAGAGTTTTTTTAGCACTTCTCTTGAAAGACATCTCAGAAGGTCAGAGAAGCTTCCAGACCTGCCAGAGTTTTTTGTGTTAATGCAGAAAAGGAAGGAAGGCAATTATAATAATGAATCCAGTTCAGGGACCTTGGCATGGGACAAATTTGTGAAATGCTTTAAGGCTAAATCACTCGCATTGATATTGATTGTAATGTTGGTTTCAGTACATTGCATACAAACTACAAAGTGTCCAGTACTTTTTGTTTATAAGATTGAAATGTGAGATTTTCAGGTTTTGAAATCTAAGGATATGCCTGGTCTACCATATGCTGTGTTGACTTCTGATCATTTTGACTTAATAGATGAAAAGATGTATGCATGATGGACTGATGAAGGCAGCATTGATCTGCCCATTCCTTTATATGCCCTCTGGGACCAGAGGTTTTTTGTTTTTTTTTGCTATCCTGAGAATAAATTCCCACCCTCCTTTTCATTTTTTTGAAAAAATTACAGTATTTGAAAAAGCAGTACTGTATTTGTGCAGCTATAGATGTTCTTGAGGAGCCTTGATATAGGTTCAGACATGGTTTGAGGTAGAATCAGCCAAGCCAAGTAGTGTACTTCCTGCAAGGTAGAGTCAGAGGGAGTGTTATGTTATTGATCTTGCTTGGTCTCTTAATAACCATCCCATCTGTTATGCTGTTCTCTGTAAATTACACAGACTGCACTAAAAATAATCTACTACTACTACTACTATCTCAGAAAGCAGTTATTTGGCAACTGTCTGCATTCTGGCAACAATCTATAATGTGTTGCATATCATTGGTTTGTCCCCACTATTATTTAACATCTATAATGAAGCTGCTAGAGATGGTTCTCAAGAGTTCAGGGGCTAAGTGTAATCAATATGCCAATGATATTCAGTTCCCTTCCTTCCTTCCTTAGACAGGAGAGACTATATGTGTTCTGAAACAGAATAAGTGATGGAATGGGATATGAAGTAAACAGTTTGAATCTTGACAACATGGAGAGCTCATGTGGGTGAATTTATGAATTCTAAATGGGGTTGCACTTCTTCAGAAAGTGATAAGTAATTTGGTGCATGTGTTTGAAGTCATTATCATTGGAAGCCTAGGTGGCCTGTGCAGCCAGAGATTGCCTGTCATCAGCTTTGGTTAGGGTAGTAACTGTTGTTATAGCAACTTGGGCAGAGGCAGCCTAGGCTAATGTTTACACATCAGTACCCTTGCATTTGGATTATTATGCTGAATGCAGAGTTTCCATTTGTTCAAATTGTAGCTGTTTGGAATGCAGTTGTAGTCAAGTTGTTGGATGGGACACTTGTCTATATTGTAGTCATGTTACACATCATTTGAAGCAACTGCACTGACTTAGGAGGAGCCAATGTCGCGATGATATGGTTGTGCAGTCTCAATGCTCTGAGACCACAGCCAACACTTTTGCCACTGGGTGGTCCAAACGGACCTAAACTTTCCCGAAGAGATGGTGAAGAGGAAGAATACATCTTGATGATCTCGGGGATACTGCAAAATCCCTGAAGAAAGCAAGAGAAGTTTTTCAAGCCAGCGACAAAAAATCCAGCCAAGGCTGACAAAGTTGGGGCAGCTCCAAAACGGAAGGATATGGAAAGAGAAAGTGTTTCCAGCTGGTGAGGAATTTTTATTGTTTTAAAAAAGAGACTGCCTATAAAAACTCAAAAATCAATTTAAATTGAAGAATAGAAGAATCAAGTGGCGGAATTGAATTTTGAATGGTTTTGGACAGTGGTTATCTTATTTTTTAAATGTTATTTTCACTGATGAGATGTAGAAGAAGATAAAATTAAAGAATCTATGGACTTAAAGAAAGAAATTCCATTAGCAAAAGTATTGATAACACAACTGACAATCAAAGACAATCTGAATAAGGAAACAGAAAGAGGGCGTCAAGATTATATGAGAGATCTTATAAACAAAGTTGATCAAGAAGATGATTAGAGGATTGGTACCACAAATGGCAGAAGATATGAGATTGTTTTGTTATTGGAAAGATACATGTTGATAGACGGAAGAATATAACTTAAAACTAGTTAAACTTAGTGAAATTTAGTGATAATAAATATAGTTAAATAAATAATTGATAATGATAATAATGTATACAATGTGTAGTGTTATGATAAGTAATAATTGGATATGAATATTGAGTGGTGCCCATGAAAGGAAATTAGAAATCTTTTTGGATTATATACAAAAGTTAATAAAAAAGAACTAAGTTAGATACAGTTAAGTTTTGATTATTAGGGGGAAAATGTGATGATACAGGATATAGTCAAATAAAGGAGGGATAATGATGACAACCTATATTATGTATGAGTATAAAGAAACTAGATGAAAATTGCCAACAGTGATTTGGAAAGGAATAGAAAAGTTTGTTATTAAATATTATGGATGTTTAGCTAGAATAGGACACAAGGATTCAGTGTTATTGGAGGATTTCAGAAATATTAAATGAAATGCCAGTATGTGGTTATGTACTAAATCTTGGTATATTTTATGATGAAGGACATTTAAACATTTATAGTCAAATAAAAATGGAGGTATAAGGGTAACATGTATAAATATCTGAGTTAAAATACTTGAGCTAATATGAATTATGCTTGATGACTGTGGAAGAGATGCATGAAAGCCTTTTGTAACCAACTGATACATTTTCTACAATATGTAAAGAAGGAAGATTTTATGTGTTGTGTTTGTTTTGAAAATAAAAAATAAAATTTATAAAAAAAATGAAGCAACTGCACTGACTTCTAATTAGCTATTGAACCAAGTTCAAAGTTTTTTAAAAATAATATATACATCACTAAATAACGGGATTGTTACAGACTTGGTTAATCATTAAGATCATTTGGGAGATCCTGCTCTTTGTTAGATGTCTACCACAACATCTTTAAGCTGCTTTTTAAATGCCTATCTCTTCACATTGGTCTTGTTGGGGCGGAAACATGATCAGATGAGCTAATTCTATTTTATTATAGAACTACATTGACTGAATTTTTGCAAATCTGAAATTGCATCTCCCCCATCTTCTTTACTGTCTGAGAAACTAAGGAGGAGCTATTCTGGATTCTTGCCCCACCCACTATCCAGCTGTGGGCTATGCTGTTTCTTATTTGCTAGCTCCTTTTACTCTGTCTCCTAATACCAATACAGACTCTTTGTGAATATATATTCTATAAGAAAACTGTAGACTTGAATAGAAATTGTCCACAATAACTCAATAGTAAAAGATTGGCCTTCCCATAGCAAAATTATTTTCATCAATTAGCAATTGATTAAATAATTCCAAAATAAGTATTGAATAGCACTAAGAAAATTGAAGGGCAAATATTGGGGGAAAAAGTACTGTAACAGAGTAAATATTTCAATAACAGAATTTGATTGATCAACCCAGTAATACACTGTGGATAAAAGATAGAATAGGAACAAATTACATTTTATAAATTTATAAAATGTATATATTACATACTAAATATATTTATATAGCCCTTTCTAGACAACTGCATTTCAAAGGGTTTTACAATAAAATCTTGTAATAAAACTCTGTGTGAGTATGAGTGTGTATTTGTGAGTGAGAGAGAGAGAGGGAGGGAAAATGAGAATGAGAAATGCTTTGTTTTTGCTTTCATGTTTTTTTTCAACTTCTCGATCTAGCCTATAACTGTCAGATTCACAACCATTCTGCATGCAAATATTAATCAAAATTAAGCCTGCTTAGCCTCTGATATCAGCCAGGGTCACACGTTTTAAAATGATTTCTGAATCTACAGCTGATTTGAACATGGAACTTAAAGAATTTGGAAATTAGAGAAGATTACCATATTTTTCGGAGTATAAGATGCGCCTTTTTTCCTCTAAAAAGAGGCTGAAAATCTGGGTGTGTCTTATACACCGAATAGAGCATTTTTTGCCTTTTGAAGCCCCGCCTCCTTCAGCAAAATGGCCACACATAGCCTTTTGGAAGCTTTCAGAGATCTCCTGGGGGCTGGGGAAGGCAGAAATGATTGGAAAATGGTCCGTTTCCCCCCCCCCCAGGAGCACTCTATAAGCCTCCATAAGGCTATGCATGCAATTTTTCTCTCCCTACCTATCTACTGTATTTCTCTCTCTCTTTCTCTTTCTCTCTATCCCTCTATCTACCTACCTATCTACATTCTCTCTCTCTCTCTCTCTCTCCCTATCTACCTACTGTATTTCTCTCTCCCCCCTACCTATCTACTGTATTTCTCTCTATTTTTCTCTCTATCCCTCTACCTATCAACCTCTCTCTCTCCCTACCTATCTATTCTATTTGCATTATTTGCAAAAATCATGAGGCACACCACCATTAGAAAATGTTAAAAAAATTTAACTCTATGCCTATATTGACTATATATAAGGTGTTTTTCCCACGGCACACTTTACACTATGTCACGGCACACTAGTGTGCCGCGGCACAGTGGTTGAAAAACACTGCTCTATATCTCTCTATATCTCTCTCTCTATCCCTCTACCTACCTACCTACAGTCTCTTTCTCTCTACCTCCCTACCTACTGTATTTCTCTCTATTTCTCTCTCTCTCTATCCCGTTATCTACCTACCTACCTAACTACTCCCTCTCTCCCTACCTACCTACTGTATTTCTCTCTCTTTCTCTCCCTCTCTATCCCTTTATCTACCTACCTACTTTTTAAAAAAATGTGCCTCTTCAAACCTTGGTGCATCTTATACTCCGAAAAATACGGTATATTTCTTTTCCAGAAATAATGTGTTAGTCAAAGCAACATTTTACAAGGTTATTTGTATTTTTCAATTCCAGCTACTTTATGATAGTATGCTCTCTGAATGATGTAAATACGATTTGTTAAAAGTTAGGAAAAAAAATTGAAATGCCTATCCTCTTAGTCAAATTCTTTGCAACAAATTTGAGCAGGAAATAACATGCCATATCTACAATCTTGTGGAGTTTATTTTGTGTACTTATTTTTTAGAACAGGTCTCCCTAATCTACTATCCTATTATAAAATGGTGTTTCAAGCAATGTTACTCAAGGACTCTTTGAATCTTTGTTAGAAATTTACCATAGTTATCTTGGGCAATCAATTTTTGTCTGTTGGATAATATATTAATACTGTACTGTACTTTTTTCCTTTCATAAAACTTGGTTTTGTAATTCCAAACACATTGTATAAGAAATTGCTATCACAAGTAAAATAATGATGACATTTTATCCTTTATTTGTCTTTAGTTATTCAAATAATTTTATGTCACTCTGCTGATAACTCCTCTTCTAATGATATTGGAAACTTTATTACATGCTTTCCCTGAAAAGCTTTTTAATATTTCTTACTTCATAAGAATTATATACCACTAATTTTGGCTGAAATCCAGAATGTTATTTAGAAATGAGCCCTAATGAATACAGGGAAAATATGTATTTCTATGTAAACAGACATGGACTTTGCACTTTACAATACAGCATGCCAATAATGAACTTATTTTCTGTTTTAAAGTGTTAACCTGTGAGATTACGAGATCATTTTCCTTTGAAGCATATTTATGAAACAGTTGTGCATTCTTATGAAACTGGATATTTTAGAACTATCAACGAGTGGTCATCTCTTTCAGGTCTAGCAATCCGAGCCAACAAAAAATTTTTTAAAATGGTTCTGCCACTGCAGTCATAAAGCAAAGCTTTACCACAAGATTTTGTTTTTATTAAAATGGCATATTAAAATCAATGTGATAGCGTCATGTAGTCAAAGATTGCCTTTATTTAATTGCGTTCCTAAGAACTGAGTACGATTATGAGAGTTTTGTTCTATATTCCAGAGATTGATATATTTGTAATTGGAGTATCTGTTATGGCTTACAGATGTGTATACAGTAGTTGCAATGAGAGAGTGGCTTGTTCTCACAGTTGTATTTCTTTAGATTTGATATATTTGTTGATCATTTTAATGTCTCCTGATTAGGTTAAACTGATTGCATATAAGTATGTGAACTTGACAGGGAAAAGAATTTCCCTGGGGATGTTGTCTGGGGATGTTGTCTGAACATCTTTCTGATCCAAGTGAATCAAGCTATTATTGCAGTGATATCCTCATTTGTTCTCTTTTTTTGCTAATCCACAATAAAAACTATTGGGGATTCTGTGCATGTTAGGATTTCTATCTGCAAGATCAGTATTAGTATCATATGTTAGACATACATTTTGTGATACGCCATTGAGGTCACATTTAGTGGAGAGATTGTAATCAAAAGGTTTATAGTTTGATTTTTTAAAGCATTAACAATTTAAATTTCTAATTTACAGTTTTAAACACAGTGGCCCCCAACCTTTTGGGCACCAGGGACTGGTTTCATAGAGAAAGGTTTTTCTGTGGACCGGAGGGGTGGTGGTTTTGCAGGCCGCCTTTACCCTGCGGATGGGGCTTCACTTGTTTGCGTGGGCCAATTGCTGGTATGCTGTGAATCGGTGCCAGTCCATGGACTGGGGTTTGGGGGACCCTTGGTTTAATACATAAAATATTGACTCTTTTCAGTATGTCCAAATCAGGAGTACAGTTTATTCTTGTAGTGGTGTCAACTGACCTTTAGATTACATTTGGCTGGTACATTCAGAAAATGGACAAGATTAGAACAAAAACAAACTTGATATATTTTAATTTTATAATTTAGAGTTATAGTTTATAAAGCAATGGATGGAAACTAATCAATGAGAGAAGCAACCTAGAACTAAAAAGAAATTTTTGACAGTTAGAACAATTAACCAGTGGAACAACTTGCTTCCAGAAGTTGTGAATTCTTCAACATTGGAAGTTTTTAAGAAGAGATTGGACAACCATTTGTCTGAAATGGTGTAGGCAAGGGTTTCTTGCCTGAGCAGGATGTTGGACTAGAAGACCTCCGAGGTCCCTTGCAACTCTGTTATTCTATTCTAAATTAAACACATTTAATATGTATGGAGCGCACTCTTTCCTCTTTGTATGTTATTAATGTGAAACTGATACTAAAGGTTGAAATGTCCTTTCAGAAGTACAATATGGAATGTCAATGTAGTTTTAAGTAGCTTGCATTCCTCAGAGAGATGGCTAGATTAGACTGTTACTAAAAAGGAGTTTAATGTCATGTGTTTTGTTGCTTTCATTGTACCAGTGGCTCCACTGAGACTTCAGACAACTTGCTTATTATTTATTTACAGCTCTTAATAGTTAATTCCTTTGTCTTAAGGAATTAGCTAGAATAATAAACATGGAGGTATTTTCGTATGCATGTAATATTTTTGGAAGTTATAGTCAGTGAAAATAAATCAATAATAATAAACCAGATATTTAATTTAAATCAATTATATATGTATTCAAGATTTTAATGTTTCATGAAAATAAATGTAGTTTTTATCAAAATAATGAAAAGAGTGGCATGCAGTTGTGCCGTAAGCTCCATCCCTTTTGGATGTGCCTGCCACTTCATGTTGTACATACAAACGCTGTGGGAGTTTGCCACAACTGTGCAATTCTGCTTTTATCTTTTTGCTATCCTGTGGATATTTCTGGGTCAGGAATATAATCAGTAATAGCTAATTGCATTTTCTTTTACTTGCTATTAGCAAGATAAATACATCAACAAACCTAAAAGTTAATTTATCTTTCTATAAAAAAAGAAAGAGAAGGTCACTAAATACTGAATTTGAGGTGATAAGAGTATTCTGGACAAGGAGGAAGTAATCAGATTCAGGGGAAGTCTTTGTTAAATCAAAATTGAGTTCGAGTGAGCTTATAGTCATTACTGTATAATCTTGGGAGAAAAAGAGCATGGAAATTGTTTGCTATTGCCACATTTTCAGAATTTTTATTTCTACTTTCCATCCTAGCCTATAAACAAATTACTTCCTGGTGAACCTCTTTCCAAAAATTAACCAAATTTGATTCTGCTTAGTTCCCTTAATCCAGTGTTTTTCGACCACTGTGCCGCGGCACACTAGTGTGCCGTGACATAGTGTAAGGTGTGCCGTGGGAGAATTACTTTATATATAGTCAATATAGGCACAGAGTTAAATTTTTTTAACATTTTCTAATGGTGGTGTGCCTCGTGATTTTTTTCATGAAAAAAGTGTGCCTTTGCACAAAAATGGTTGAAAAACACTGCCTTAATCAACCAAGATTAGTTAGTTGGTTGGGTAAGGAAGAATTTGAATATAAAAGTAAGGACAAGGTAAAGCTATAGAATATGAAATTAAAAGTAAACAGGGCACATTCCTGATGATTTGAGGAATCTGTTTTTGATCATGCAATGTACTGGTATGTATTTTCTATTACTTAAAACCTAAGCATGTTTTTTGACCATTTATTAGTGAAATTACTGGATGTTGGTATCAGATAGATAAGTACACAGCAAAGAAATTCATATTGTAACATGTTTACACATGTAGAACTTTAAGCTAGTAAATGTTTTTGTCACTTTTAAGGTCTGTTGGTTATAGATAATTATTTTTGGATATTACTCTCAGAATTCTCATGTTTGCTCTTGGAATCCTCATCCTTTACCAATAAAATGAAAAGTAGTTCCATTATGTTTCGATATCTGAAAAAAACAATAATGGGAAAGGAGATGGACCATAGATGTTACCTCAGCAACCTAAGTTTCAGATTTAGTTGTGTTCAGCAGCAAATTCTGAAAAGCGAGGTAACTGTCATTTAGTTGAACAGACCATAAATAGAAAAATGATATTGTAAAGAAAGGCCTAATATAAAACAATATGGCACAAATCTTTTGAGGACTCTCAACCATATAGGCAGTAATAAATAGATTCTTTGCTCTGTAAATCATACTCTAATGTTGATTATCTATGTTTGTACTTGTAACAAGAAAAGCTTTACACGCAATGCTTTACAGTACATATGAGGCAGGAGTTTAGACTCTTATAGAGAGAAGAGCTGCTTGTCGCTGTTTACGTTCTGAGTTCTTCACTGGTTTATGTTACCTGAACAGTATTTTATGTCTGTGCTAAAATAAACAAAAGAGGAACATTTTTGACATTTCTTCAGAGTGGTAGCTGTGTTAGTCTTTTATATCAAACCCAATAAATAAAAACTCTTAAAGATTCTGTATCCAAACACAACACTAACCATCTGAATTTGATGGAGCATGAGCATGGAATGCGGGGGTAGAATTATCATTTGGATCAACCTAGCACATACATTAAGCCTCAAATTAGCCCCAAGGAGTGTCAAAGATTCTTATATTTGAATAAAAAAATGAGTGTGGTATCAGTTTCATTTGTTAAATGAAAAAAAGTGCATCCCTATATCTTGACACATCCATTTGTGAAATCTTAGCTCATATCTGTAGTTACAAACAACAGATAATGATGATAGGTGCTAACAAGATTTGTATGCAAGTGAAAATACCTTGATTTGAATAATTGAGAGGCCATGGACAGAAAATAATGATAACAAGCCTCTCACGCCTCTCCCTCAAATGCTCAAATATATCAAAATTTTAGCTGTGTAACACTCTGATTCTGTTTACTGAGACTGTAAGTGGTCAAATGGAAAATTGCTCCTATAGTATGGAATTAAAAGAATATGGAGGAACTTTGTTTGATTTTTTTCCTGATTTATGAGAGATTCTGAGGCAATTAAAAGTTAGAGAAAATTTATTATTTATTTAGCGTATGGCATATATATTACATGGGCTAGAAATATACAGGTGAAACTCAAAAAATTTGAATAACATGCAAAAGTTCATTTATTTCAGTAATGCAACTTAAAAGGTGAAACTAAAATATGAGATAGACTCATTACATGCAAAGCAAGATAGTTCAAGCCATGATTTGTCATAATTGTGATGATTATGGCTTACAGTTCATGAAAACCCCAAATCCACAATCACAAAAAATTAGAATATTACATGCAATCAATAAAACAAGGATTGTACATACAACAATATCGGACCTCTGAAAAGTATAAGCATACATATGTACTCAGTACTTGGTTTGGACCCCTTTTGCAGCAATTACTACCTCAATGCGGCGTGGCATGGAAGCTATCAGCCTGTGGCACTGCTGAGATGTCATGGAAGAACAGGATGCTTCAATAGCAGTGTTCAGCTCTTCTGCATTGTTCGGTCTCATCTTTCTCTTGGCAATGCCCCATAGATTCTCTATGGGGTTCAGGTCAGGCGAGTTTGCTGACCAATCAAGATCAGTAATCCCACGGTCATTGAACCAGGTTTTAGTGCTTTTGGCAGTGTGGGCAGGTGCCAAGTCCTGCTGGAAAATGAAGTCAGCATTCCCTTAAAGCTTGTCTGTGGAAGGAAGCATGAAGTGCTCCAAAATCTCCTGGTAGACAGCTGCATTGACCCTGGACTTAATGAAGCACAGTGGACTAACACCAGCAGATGACATGGCTCCCCAAATCAACACAGACTGTGGAAACTTCACACTGGACTTCAAGCATCATGCAGTGTGTGCCTCTCCATTCTTCCTCCATACTCTGGGTCCTTGGTTTCTAAATGAGATGCAAAAGTTGCTCTCATCAGAAAAGAGGACTTTGGACCACTGAGCAACAGACCAGGTCTGTTTTCCTCTAGCCCAGGTAAGATGCTTCCGATGCTGTTTGTTGTTCAGAAGCGGTTTTACAAGAGGAATACGACATTTGAAGCCCATGTCCAGGATCCGTCTGTGTGTGGTGACTCTTGATGCACTGACTCCAGCCTCAGTCCGCCCCTTGTGAAAGTCCCCAACACTTTTGAATGGACTTTTCCTGACAATCCTCTCCAGGCTGCGGTCATCCCTGTTGCTTGTGCACCTTTTTCTTCCATACTTTTCCCTTCTACATAACTTTCTATTAATGTGCTTTGATACAGCACTTTGGGAACATCCAACTTCTTTGCAATTACCTTTTGAGGCTTTCCCTCCTTATGGAGGGTGTCAATGATGATTTTCTGCACAACTGTCAGGTCAGCAGCCTTTCCCGTGATTGTGATTCCTACTGACCAGACTGAGAGACCATTTAAAGGCTCAGGAATCCTTTGTAGGTGTTATGGCTTAATTAGCTGATTAGAGTGGGACACTTTGAGCCTAGAATATTGCACCTTTTCACAATATTCTAATTTTCTGAGATTGTGGATTTGGGGTTTTCATGAGCTGTAAGCCATATTCATCACAGTTATGACAAATCACAGCTTGAACTATCTTGCTTTGCATGTAATGAGTCTATCTCATATATTAGTTTCATCTTTTAAGTTGCATCACTAAAATAAATGAACTTTTGCACGATATTCTAATTTTTTTAGTTTCATCTGTATATTAACATTTCACATAGATTCATCTTGGTGTAATTTAAAGGTGTTCCTGGTAGACCAGATGAGATCACAATTCTCATCTTTCAACCTAATTTTTAATTTCTCATTTCTCCATAATGAAGGGAGGAGGATGGGTTGACCTTATCCTCTTGTTGATTGAACTGAGTCAGATAAGCTCGTGGGATATGCCCCTGGTCCACCAGGCACCGCCCAGTTATCGACTCAACTGGACAGTATGCCATCCTGGATCTCTGATAATTTTGATGAATTTTAAAGAAAGAAAAGGATAATAATCTCCTAAGGCAGCAGCCGCAAGCGAGCTGGACAGCTCCCCGAGCAGAAGAAAGCTCTGCTAAAAGCCCCCTTGGGGCGGCATGCTGCCCAGGCATCTGAGTGAGACAAGTATCATTAAGAAAAGGAAATCTGCCAGGCAAGCAGGAAACAAAGGGCACAAGCCTTCCAAAGGCAAGTCCTGGTCCCCAGGGTAGAGTGGCTAGCCGCGGCTTCCTCAAGCGCTGCGGGATGCGAATAGGGCCACTGGCAAGCGAGGGCGATGCTGGATCCCCGCCCAGAAGGTGAGCTTCGCTGCGGAAACTCTGCTGGGCGCCGGAGCGCTCCGCTGCTCCCCGCTGGGTCAAGCAGTGAACCGCGGCTTCCCAAATGCCGCGGAGCACCCGCACCATTGTCCATGTGGCTCACCTCATTGGAGGGGGTCCACGGGCAGAGCCAAGCCTCTAGCGGCATCAGAAAGAGGCAGAAGAAGAAAAAACCAGCCGCAGAGGCGTGCGGCAGCTCCTCGGAGCACAAGCCACCAGAACAGGAGATTTAAAAGAGGCGCCCTTTGTCTCCTGGTGCAGGCGCCATCTTGAAGCTGGGAGGAGCCAGATAAAGCGGATAAAGTTGCTCGGTTTCGGGCGGACCTGGACTCCAATCCTGCAGAACCAGCCGAGGCACTAAGGGATAATCTGGTAGGTCATCCCTGGGTTGATTTTCAGGCTGTTACCCCTGAGGACGTGGACAAGGCCATGAGAGCTGTAGGTGCCTCCACATCCGTGCTGGACCCGTGCCCCTCCTGGCTGGTTGCTAATAGCAGGGAGGTGACACGGGGCTGGATCCAGGCGGTTGTTGCCGCCTCCCTACGGGAGGGGGTCTTTCCCCCCGCTTTAAAGGCGGCGGTGGTGAGACCCCTCCTGAAGAAACCATCCTTGGATCCAGCCGTTCTAAACAACTATCGTCCAGTCTCCAACCTCCCCTTCTTGGGGAAGGTTGTTGAGAAGGTGGTGGCCTTTCAGCTCCAGCGGTCCTTGGAGGAAGCCAGTTATCTTGATCCATTCCAGTCAGGCTTCAGGCCTGGCTACAGCACAGAAACCGCTTTGGTCGCATTGACCGATGATCTCTGGAGAGCCAGGGATGGAGGCCATGCCTCCATCCTGGTATTCCTTGACCTCTCTGCGGCTTTCGATACCATCGACCATGGTATCCTTCTGCGACGACTGTGGGAGGTGGGGGTGGGAGGCACTGTCTTACGGTGGTTCTCCTCTTACCTCTCGGACAGGTCGCAGTCGGTGTTAGTTGGAGGGCAGAGATCGACCCCCAGGCCCCTAACATATGGGGTGCCGCAGGGTTCGGTCCTGTCCCCCCTTCTTTTTAATATCTACATGAAACCGCTGGGCGAGATCATTCGACGGCACAGGATAAAATACCACCAGTATGCGGACGATACGCAGTTGTATCTGTCTGCCCCGTGCCAACTCAATGAAGCGATGGACGTGATGAGCCAGGGCCTTGAAGCTGTTAGAGACTAGATGGGGGTTAACAAGCTTGTACTCAATCCAGATAAGACCGAGTGGCTGCTGTGCTTCCCTCCCACTAATTGGCCAAGTGTTCCATCTCTCAGGCTGGGGGGTCAAATACTACGCCCCTCAGATAGGGGCCACAACTTGGAAGTCCTCCTGGACCCACAGCTGACCTTTGAACATCATTTGTCAGCTGTGACCAGGGGGGCATTTGCCCAGGTTCGCCTGGTGCGCCAGTTGCGACCCTACCTGAACCAGGAGGCTCTCACAACAGTCACTCGTGCCCTTGTGACCTCTAGGCTGGAATACTGCAATGTGCTCTACATGGGGCTGCCCTTGAAGAGTATTCGGCGACTTCAGCTGGTCCAGAATGCAGCCGCGCGAGCGATCGTGGGTGCACCTCGTTTCACCCACGTAACAGCTATCCTCCGCGAGCTGCACTGGCTGCCTGTTGATCTCCGGGTGCGCTTCAAGGTGCTAGTTGTCACCTACAAAGCCCTTCATGGTATTGTGAAGAGACAGCGCCTGCAGAATACAGGGGTCTCCCCAACCAGTGGTCCACTTTACGATCCCAATTCCTGAAACTGCTTCCCAATGAAACACAAAGGCAGCAGTCTGGATAAAGTGGCAATTTTCTGTTCCTTCAGAGTGCCTTTTATTAGAAAAAGTTAGTTACAGCATCATCAGAAAGGAATGTATCAAAAAGGTATATATAATCACACATGGCATGAGTAAACTGATAAAAAGTTCACAGCATTCTACAAATCACATCATGACAAAGGGTGGGCAAAAGATTTACAAGCTACATGGCATTGAGAGGGGGAGAGAAGAGATAGAAAGCTATAACTCAGCATAGGGGAGAAAAAGGCATGTGTGTGGGAATATCTGGTTCACATAATACTTGTTACACGAGGCTGCATTTATGACCGAGAGGCCATAAAGATGTTTCTGGTGCGATGATAATTCATCCCTTGTGTATTTGTGTTTCAAATAACAGAAGTTGTCCTTCACGTAAACACCCAGAATGAATTCCAATGCCCTCTTATCTTGTTTTTCTCAGAACTGTCTCCCTGACACGTAGTCAATTGGCTTTGGTAAATTTCCACTAGGATCTTAATTCAAATAGCTTTGTCTATTCTTCTTTTGTTTCCTAGCTAATTCACCTAGCCTGTTATGGCGACAGTCTGGTCCCCACATCTCCTCCTTTTTATTTCTTTAAAGGGGAGGCAATTACCATGGGTTGTTTCTTTCTGAATCCCTTTTTCATTGGGTAACCAGAAATTATTAATTCTGGTGCGTTGGCAGCCACCAACATTGCATTATGCTTTTGAACTGTAGTTTCAGCAATACTTTGCATAGTGGAGTGTAATAATAGTAAAATACATGGTAACATTATTAGACCTAATAAAATCATACCAATAAAAAACAATCCTTGTTTCCAATTGTGAAATATACCTCCCAACCATCCATCAGTGTCCAAAAAACCTTTCCAAGTTTGTACTGGAACATGTGCAAGTTTAGTAATACGATCAGATATTTCTTGTAACACTTTTCCATTGTCATCAATTTCCAAACAACAATTTGTAAGATTAAATTTTCCACATACCCCGCCTTCAGCAGCAAGCAAGTAATCTAAGGCTAATCGGTTTTGATATACTGCATTTTGAAGTTGACTTTGGGTTTTTCCGATTGCTCTAAATCAGTGGTCCCCAACCTTTTTATCGCCGCGGACCAGTCAGCCTTTGATAATTTTACCGTGGCCCGCTGAGCGCGCGCAGGGATGGGGGGGGTTGTTCGCGACCCTGCGCCCCTGCCTGCCCACCCCCTCCGCCCACAGGGCTCCCGCGAAGCGGTTCTGGGCACTAGCCCAGAGGGCGGTCATTGGTCGGCGTCCTTCAGAGGTGCGGGGAAAGGTGCATGAGCCTGTTCATGGTGTCCAAGTTCCGGCACGCCGAGGCCAAAGTGGCCCACAAGGAGGTGCGTGGGCGGGCGTGGTCGTCAGCCGTGCTTACCTCCGGATCGTCTCCCCGGTGAACCGCCGCCCCCACCTGCCGGGACGGGCAGCGGTTCCCTCCTCGCCCCCTCCCCACAGTGGGCTCCATGGGGAGGAAGGGAGCGGCTCTGCCCTCGGCCTCTCGGCGATCCCACTGAAGAGGAACGCCGGCGCTTCCGGAGGCCCGCCCGGCTGCCGGCTGAGCCGTGCTCGCGTGGGCGCCTCCCGAGACACGGTCAGGCCTCGCCCAGGGGAGCCGCGGCCGCCCTCCCGGCTACTTCTTGGCCGCGGGGCAGCTCCGACGAGCCGAAGGGAAGTCGCCGGGACTGCATCCGGGGAAGCCTCGCCCTGCAAATTAGCCGGTCGGGGGGCGATCAAGGCGGCTTCCCCAAGAGCCCCTCGCTGCGATGAGGCTGGCTGGGCTGGGACCGTATGCCCGCTGCCAACGGGGCTGGGGCCGCTTGGCAGGTGCCTTGCCGCTTTCGCTGCAGCCGGAAAGCAGAGCTGCCGGGGTTCGCAGGCCAAGCAGCAGCGGGGGATGCGCCGAGCATCGCATGTGGCGAAGCCGGAGCCCTGGCTAGGGAGGGCGGGTTAGCCCTCCTCTCGGCGCCGGAAAAAGCTTCGAAGAGCCTCTTCAAGCGGAGCCGCCTTGGCCGCTGAAGCTTCCGGCTGCAGAGGAAGCGCCCGAAGGGCTGTTTCTGCGAGGCTCCCGTTCTCTGCGTTGACGCCTGTTTTGTTCTCGGGGCTTCCGTTTCCCCGCAGCGGGGCCGCCTGGGACAACGAACACCCGGCTTCCGCGGCCCGGTGCCAGGTACTCCACGGCCCGGCACCGGTCCGCGGACCGGGGGTTGGAGACCACTGCTCTAAATGCACTAGCAGTTTCATTAGTTATCAATTCTACCACAGCTTGCAGTCTAATAATTCTATTAAGCATATATATTGGCGTACGATAGCCCCATGAGCCATCTTGTGCCCATGATGCAGGATCATCCTTCCAATTTCCTATAGTTATTGCCCTTTTCTTTCTTTTATCATAAACTGTATGGCTAAGTTCAACTCCATCATCCAAGGGGATCATGAAAAATGATGGTCGTATGGTACCTAATATACAAGATCCATACCATCCCCCTGGTAAGACAGAAAGAGCAGTTCTCCCACATATCCAATATAATCCTGGTGGTGCTATCCAAGGTCCTTTATAGGTAATGTTTAACCAATTCAGGGGGGCATTCGCCCAGGTTCGCCTGGTGCGCCAGTTGCGACCCTACCTGAATCGGGAGGCTCTCACAACAGTCACCCGGGCCCTTGTGACCTCTAGGCTGGAATACTGCAACGTGCTCTACATGGGGCTGCCCTTGAAGAGCATCCGGCGACTTCAGCTAGTACAGAATGCGGCCGCGCGAGTGATTGTGGGTGCACCTCGGTTCACCCGCATAACACCTATCCTCCGCGAGCTGCGCTGGCTACCTGTCGATCTCCGGATGCGCTTCAAGGTGCTATTAGTCACCCATAAAGCCCTACATGGCAGTGGATCTGGATACTTGAGAGACCGCCTTCTGCCAATTACATCCCTGCGACCAATAAGATCACATAGATTAGGCCTCCTCCGTATACCATCGGCCAGCCAGTGTCGGCTGGCAACTACAAGGAGGAGGGCCTTCTCAGTAGTAGCCCCGACCCTTTGGAACGAGCTCCCCGTAGAGATTCGCACCCTCGCCACCGTCCAGGCCTTCCGCACAGCCTTGAAGAACTGGCTCGCCCGTCAGGCCTGGGGACAAGGATAATTCCCCTCCCGAATGATGAATGTATGTTGTTTATTATTTTATTATATGTCTTATCTTAATGTCTGTATCTCCCCTTCCCCTATTTTATGTGAGCCGCCCTGAGTCCCCTCAGGGAAAAGGGCGGCCTACAAATATTAATAAATCTCTAAATCTCTAAATTTGTTTTGTCCATAAGGTATTGTTAATTAAACTTTCATTTACCATTGTCTGGTTGGGCCAGTATTGAATTTCATTGGCTGTAGTATTTAATATAGTGGCAGTACGACACTTAGTACTCCCTACAGAATTATGGGATGAATTTATTCTCTCAATGCACCATTGTCCAATCACCTCACGGGAGTTCATGGCTTCCATGACAGCCATGGGCTTGACCCAGATAATTCGGGGCCCTACCCACTCAGCGGGTCACACGCTCGACCTCGTATTTCTCTCGGAGCAGTGGAGTTGTGATCTTGGTCTGAGGGGTAATGAGATCATACCCCTGTCGTGGTCAGACCACTGCCTACTGAGGCTTGACTTCCGGAGACCAAACCCCCACTGTAGGGAGGAGGAACCGACCAAGTGGTTCCGCCCCAAGCGACTGATGGACCCCTTGAGGTTCCAGACGGAGCTTGGGGTTATTCCTGACACTCTCGCCCACAATCCGGTAGAAACTCTGGTTGCTGCCTGGCACTCGGCAGCATCGGAGTCCCTTGACCGGATTGCGCCACTACGGCCACTCCGAGGTGGTGGATCCCGGAGGCCTCCTTGGTTCACCGAGGAGCTCCGGGAGAGGAAACGCCGAAGGAGACGCCTAGAGCACCTGTGGAGGTCCGATAGATCCGAATCGAACCGAGCACTTTTAACAATCTGCACCAAGGAATACATCAGGGCACTTAGGGCAACAAAAAGAGCATACATTGCCTCCTTGGTTGCGTCCGCCGAGTCCCGTCCAGCCGCCCTGTTTAGGATAACCCGTTCCCTCTTAAATAAGAGGGATACGGGGGACCCCTTGCAGGGTAGGGCTGAAGACTATGCCCAGTTCTTGGCGGACAAAGTTGCTCGGTTTCGGTCGGATCTGGACTCCACCCTTGCAGACCCAGCCGAGGCACGAGTGGACGACTTGGTAGACCAGCGCTGGGTTGAGTTTCAGGACGTTACCCCCGGGGACGTGGACAAGGCCATGAGGGCTGTGAGTGCCTCCACCTGTGTACTGGACCCGTGTCCCTCCTGGCTGGTAGCTAACAGCAGGGAGGTGACACGGAGCTGGATCCAAGCGGTTATTACCGCCTCGCTTCGGGAGGGGCACTTCCCCGCCGCACTTAAAACGGCGGTGGTGAGACCCCTCCTGAAGAAACCATCTCTGGATCCAGCTGTACTTAACAACTATCGTCCAGTCTCCAACCTCCCCTTTATTGGGAAGGTTGTTGAGAAGGTGGTGGCCTACCAGCTTCAGCGGTCCTTGGAGGAAGCCGATTACCTGGACCCCTTCCAGTCCGGCTTCAGACCTGGTTACAGCACAGAAACCGCTTTGGTCGCATTGACCGATGATCTCTGGAGAGCCAGGGATGGAGGTCATCCCTCCATCTTGGTTCTTCTTGACCTCTCAGCGGCTTTCGATACCATCGACCATGGTATCCTTCTGCGACGACTGCGGGAGGTGGGGGTGGGAGGCACTGTTTTGCAGTGGTTCTCCTCCTACCTCTCGGACAGGTCGCAGTCGGAGTTGGTCGGGGGACAGAGATCAACCATGAGGCCCCTAACATATGGGGTGCCGCAGGGGTCGGTCCTGTCCCCCGTACTATTTAACATCTACATGAAACCGCTGGGCGAGATCATTCAGAGGCACGGGATAAGATACCATCAATATGCGGACGATACACAGCTGTATCTGTCCGCCCCGTGCCAACTCAATGAAGCGGTGGACGTGATGAACCAGGGTCTTGAGGCCGTTAGAGACTGGATGCGGGCTAACAAGCTTGTACTCAACCCAGAAAAGACCGAGTGGCTGTTGTGTTTCCCTCCCAACAATTTGGCTAGCATTCCATCACTCAGGCTGGGGGGTCAAATTTTACACCCCTCAGACAGGGTTTGCAACTTGGGAGTCCTCCTGGATCCACAGCTGACCTTTGATCACCACCTGTCGGCTGTGACCAGGGGGGCATTCGCCCAGGTTCGCCTGGTGCGCCAGTTGCGACCCTACCTGAATCGGGAGGCTCTCACAACAGTCACTCGCGCCCTCGTGACCTCTAGGCTGGAATACTGCAACGTGCTCTACATGGGGCTGCCCTTGAAGAGCATCCGGCGACTTCAGCTAGTCCAGAATGCGGCCGCGCGAGTGATTGTGGGTGCACCTCGGTTCACCCACATAACACCTATCCTCCGCGAGCTGCACTGGCTACCTGTTGATCTCCGTGTGCGCTTCAAGGTGCTTCTTACCACCTATAAAGCCCTCCATGGTAGTGGATCTGGGTACTTGGGAGACCGCCTCCTGCCGATTACCTCCTCGAGACCGATTAGATCTCATAGATTAGGCCTCCTCCGAGTGCCATCTGCCAGCCAGTGCCGGCTGGCCACTACGCGGAGGAGAGCCTTTTCAGTGGTAGCTCCGACCCTCTGGAACGAGCTCCCCGTGGGGATCCGTACCCTCACCACCCTTCAGACCTTCCGCACAGCCCTCAAGAACTGGCTATCCTGCCAGGCCTGGGGGTAGAGACTGATCTGCCCCCACCCGAATGTTGGATGAATGTTGTTTACTTTTTAATTATATGTAATGTTATATGTCATTGTCTGTATCCCCCTTCCTATGAGCTGTTAGCCGCCCTGAGTCCCCTCAGGGAAAAGGGCGGCCTATAAATAAACCCATTCAATTCAATTCAATTCAACCTCATATTTTAGGGGCCAAGTACTATATGATGATTTAATATCTGTTATATTGAAATTTGTTTGATTATAAGGTGTAGTCAAGTTCCATTCAGATGCCAGCCAGGGCCAAGCAGACCCCATATTGGTTCCCCCGCATATATAACAGTTCTTAACTTGTAAAGTTTTTGCTATTCCTTCTGCAAGGGCAATAAAGGTATTTACAGCTATTTTTGGAAATGTAATAGGGGATTTTAGACTTTCCCAAAAATCACTAAAAAATGACTGCTGTAAATCCTGCCCTGTCTCTGTCATGGTTATAATTCTTAACCAAAATAAACCACCAGGATCTCGTCCTGTACCATATATTCGAATGCCAAATTGATTTCCCCATTGTTGAAGAAAGGTTTTTGTTTTAAAAATAGTAAAATTTACTTGGTTACACGTATCTACAGCGCAATCGCTTTTGACTACTACCCTGGTTAACATGGCTGTGGAACTTTGACTACCCCTATTGTATGTAGCCCATGTCACACATCTCCAATAGGGGCAAAACAATTCATCCGAATTGTCACAGTCCGGATCTTTCCCTTGACTCCATTTTTTAGGGCAAATATATTTATCCTGGTGTGTATAATATCTCTGCCAATCCACAGTATCACATGTATTGGGCCATCTAGCAATTTTACAAGGGTCAAAAATTAGCGAAGCTTTACTATCTTCATTATCCAATCGTACATTAGTAATAAATTGTCCATTGCTATTCCCTCGTCTTAATTCTAATATATACGATATGGCTTTTTGTGTTGGATTATAACAAGTGACTTGATTCCCCTTGGTACATGCGTTATGTGTAATATTACGAAATACACATCCCGTGGTTACTGTCCCTTCATAGTAATATTTATTTTTATAAATTAATGTAGTGCCAATTTTACCTTCTGTCCTAACTGTGGTTATGCATTTTTTGCATACCTCAGCATTAATAGATTTTACCTCTCTTTTTGTAAGGTGGCGAAAACTGCCTCCTCCCATTGTTTGTTGATACTCTAAAAAGGACAGAAACCACTCACTAACTGGAGGGTATTTCATGCTCGCCCTGGAAGTTACTTCTGCTTTTATTATTTTATTAGGAAAACCCATTTGATGTTGTATACATTGATACCAACCTATGGAATTTTCTGTAATTTTTATTTTAATTTGTGATAAACAGCCATTCTCTTTCAGGTGGGAAATACCTCTCACATACTTGAATGCCTTTTTGTATTTTGCGGGCAAAAATCGCCATTTAGTTAAACACGGTGCTTCCGGATTTTTCAAATAACAAGTTAAAATAACTTGTGTATTGGCCTCTCCATATGTATTATGAGGGTAAATACACATCCCTTGAGAATTGCAGTTTTCCCTAGTGGAGTACGGAATTATCGCTCTTTTTGAGCGGTTGTGTGGGAAAGGAATTTCTTGGATATCCTCCATTATTTCCTTCTTATTTTTATGTTCATATTCAAATGCCCCCCACATTATTAAAAGTACAATTCCCATCCCCATCATCATAACCAAAAAATGCAACAAAAAATGCTTACAAGACATAGGAAGAACCCAATAGTCCCAAAATCCCATTTCTTGTCCGGGCAATGGTCTTCTGAAAAAGGGACATCGAGGTTGTCGTGCCCTTGGGACATAAGAACGGCCAATGACTTGTTCCGGACGAATTTTCATCCTAAGCACTTGATGTAAAGAGAGGAATCAAGAGCTTCTTTGTGATAATTGTTATAAAATGGATTGTCAATGGCTTGTTGCACTGTTGGTGTAATACGAAGGTCAGTATGGGATGGATTGGTATAGGAAAAATGTTCCTGAAGACACTGTTCAATTATCACAATATCACACGGGATTTTACACAGATTACAAAGCACACAGTAGGGGCAATGGAAGCAACAACAGGCTTCACAGGGGCAAAGGCAGAACCAACACATTGGCCACAATAGCAAATTAGTAGTCTGTCGCTTGGAACAAAAATGACAGGTTTGCTTCTGGATCCTTTTTATTATCCGTTTCTACTGATTTTTCATGAAATGGTCGTATGCATCTACCGGGAACCCACAAAACCTTATCCGGGAGTTGTACTGCAGCGTAACCTCTTCCCCAGGTAACGAGTTCCACAGGTCCTTTCCACTGAGGATCTGGCAATTGTCTGTAATAAACAAGAGGGCGGGGAGAAACTACACTATTCTGAAAATGCCTCTCCGCAGCTGTGGAGGCTATAAGGCGAGCCTGTAAGATTTAAAAAATTCTGAGTATACAAGGCTTTACTCAAGCGGTTTTGAATTTCAGGCAACCCTATCTTAAAGAGATCTTGCTGCTTATCAAGCATCATTTTTAATGTCAAGTTTGCTCTCTCTACTATTCCTTGTCCTTGGGAATTATATGGAATGCCAAATTTATGGACAATTTTCCACTGATCACAAAAGGTAGCAAAGGCAGCACTACTGTATGCAGGTCCATTGTCTGTTTTAATTTCTAATGGACTTCCTAGAACTGAAAAAGAACGCATACAGTGATTAATCACCTGTTTGGTTGTTTCTCCTCGCTGTAGGGTTGCAAAAATAAATCCTGAAAAGGTATCCACCGTAACGTGAATATATTTCCAGGGTGCAAAAGGAGGATATTGAGTAACATCCATTTGCCATATTTCACAGCGATTGATTCCTCGGAGATTAACTCCCATAGGAACTGCTGTTCCTTGCTTACTACAAGTAGGACATTGCTGTATGATTGCTGTAGCTTCTGCTTTTGAAATTTTATACATTTTCATTAGTGCCTTTGCATTTTGATGAAAGTATTCATGACTTTCCCAAGGAGTTGCAAACCCGATAAAACCTTCCCTTGCGGCTTTATCTGCATAATCATTTCCTTCTGTTAACATTCCAGGAAGTGATTGATGGCTTCTAATATGAGCCACAAAATATTGAAATTTTCTATCCACAATTAATTGCTGTAATTGCATAAACATGTTCAACAATTGCTTATCTAATGCTGGTGAAAGATAGGCATTAAACAAATTATTAATTACTTGATAAACATATAAAGAGTCTACTATCAAATTGAATTCTTGATCTTTCAACTTTTCAAAAGCCAAAATAGAAGCGGCTAGTTCCGAGCGCTGAGCTGAAGTCTGCGGGATGGTATGGTAAACCACCCATTGTCCTTGGATCTGATACACACATGCACCCCTATTTTTAGTACTGTCCGCAAAAGCTGTAACCGCTCCCTTTATTGGTAGCTTACTTTGTAACGAGGTTAATTGTAAATATTGTTGATTCAGTAAGAAAAATCTATAATCTGTGGGAAGGTGGTATTTAATTGATCCCACAAAGTTACTCAAGGCTAGCTGAAGTTCATCTGATATTTGGAAATATTTTTCCCACCACGGCAATGGATACGGAACGTAAATTGCAATTGGATCCATTCCCATTACAGCTCGGGTTCTTTCTCTAATTTTCAATATTATCTGAGATAACAGTAGCGGTTTAGTTGAAACTGTTCTCTTTGGAGTATTTGCTAAATGTATCCATTCAACAACAAAGGCTTTTTTCTGTTGTGTTTGCAATAAGCACCCTGTGGGCAAATTTTCGGTGTTAAAGATTGCTGCCGAAAGGGATACTTATGGAATCATTCTATCCACCCATCTCTTTGTCATAGCTGTTTCAATTATCTGAATACACTGTCTCTCTTTGTCCCCTATTGTTAATACTGCAGCGGGTTCTTTCCCACCCGCCAGCAGTGCAAACAATGGTTGCAATTGGCTCGTGGTTAATCCCATATAGGGACGTGCCCAATTAATGGAACCTAAGTACTGCTGTAATTGTACCAGGGTGCAATTATCCATCTCTGGCAGTTTTGGAATTACAGGTGAAGCATAAGTGGTCATAATTTTATGACCCAAATACATATATGGTGGCATTTTTTGATTTTTTTCTGGAGCTATTTTAAATCCTTTATTATAAAATTCTTGTATAATTTCTTTTATCACTTGTGAACCTACACTTTGAATATTTTTCTCTATTGCTATCAAAATATCATCCATATAGTGGTAAAATAAGATACCCCTATATTTGGCTCTAAAATGTTTTAAAATGTTATTTATATAATATTGACAAAGTGTTGGGCTATTTAGCATTCCCTGAGGCAATACTTTCCATTAATACCTTACTGTTGGTTCACTATAATTTAGTACAGGGATAGTAAATACCCTATCCTTTTTGTGCAAAGGTATAGAGAAGAAGGCATCTTTTAAATCAATAACTGTTAAAGCATAATTTTGAGGGATAATATTAGGATTAGGTAGCCCACACTGCAAAGGTGGAACGAGCTCCCCATGGAGATCCGTACCCTCACCACTATCCAGACCTTCCGCGCAGCCCTCAAGATCTGGCTCTCCCAGCAGGCCTGGGGATAGGCTTCCAATTCACCCGCCCGAGTGTTTGATTGTTGAATGAAAGTTGTGTTTTACTATTTTTTCTTTGTTCACATATTGTTTTGTTTTTGACCTTGCACCCCCCCTCCCCCCCCCCTGTGGTTGTAAGCCGCCCTGAGTCCCCTCAGGGAAAAGGGCGGCATATAAATCCCAATAAACTACAAACTACAAACTACAAAGGTCCCATTGGTTGTATTACTTCATTAATTTTTCTCAAATCCTGAAGCATTCTCCACTTCCCTGATTTCTTTTTTATTAAAAATACAGGCGTATTATAAGGGCTATTTGATAGTTCTACTTTTTGATCCATTAACAATTGTTGTACAATTTCTTTTAAAGCTTCTAATTTAACAACAGGGAGTGACCATTGGTCAATCCATATGGGAGTGTCATCTTTTAACGTAAGCTTCATTAGGGGGTCCATTTCATTCCAATGTTAAGGTTGCCCCAAATTGAGACAACAAATCTCTCCCCCACAAGTTAACATGTAATTTTAAAACAACCGGACGAATACGTGCCTTGGTTGTAGAACCCGGGATAGAAGCCTCTAGCCACTCCGCACTGGATTGAGCCAGTTGAACACCTCCCACTCCTTTAACGGCTGCAGCAGTTTGCAAGGGCCAAGAGGCTGGCCACTGTGCAGAACTGATTACTGACACATCAGCACCAGTATCTAGAATTCCAGTAAAGGGAACACCATTAAGTACTACAGTCAAAAACGGGTTTTGAGCTTTTACCCCTGTAGTAAAGTATTCTTCGTGGGTAGTTATTAAGTCTCCCAAAGGCATTTTTTCGCAATGCCTCAGGGGGTTATATCCGTAGGGGTTGGCTTCTAAGGAAACAGGTATTACAATAGCAGCGTCCTCCCCCGCCCTGACTGTGAGCGGACTACCGCAAATACATGCCAAGGCTAGAGAGGAGATATCTGTGTCCTCTAATAAAAAGGGTGAAGCCAAAACCTTACGGGATATAAGATCCCTGTGGGGATACATAATTAAGGGAGTTGCTGGTGGAAAATGAGCCGCCAACATGTTTAATGGCAAAAAGTACACTAATCCTGGAGTAAACATTTCAATTGTTTCTGAAGCTTGAATTACCACTGATTGCACAACTGCTTCTTTTTCTGCAAAATCTACTGGTTCTCTAGGGGAGGTTACTATAGCCATGGGTTCTGGTTTATCAGATGGTAATGAAACTATAGATTTATGATTTTTTGAAATAAAATTTGGACAATTTACGTTAAAAGTGGCTCCTTTAATTACCGGGCTGGAACCTTGCCCGCTATCTAGTTTCCCGAAAACTGTTGTCTATTCTCACTTTCCCTCTGGTTACCTTTTCCTCTGCATTCTCTTGCCCAATGGCCATTTTTCCCACATTTTGGACAAGGAGTTTTTGGTCGGACTCCTTCATTTCTATTATTTGATGGTCCTGCTCCTCCTCCCGGGGCTCTACATTGATTTTTAAAATGTCCAGGTTTTCCACAATTAAAACAATTTTCCATCCTAGGGCCTTTAGGTTTTTGATTATTTTGGCTAATTACTAGCGCATCGGCCATTAATTGTGTTTGATAGGTTACTGATCCGACTACTGCAGCTTTGCGCAGGTAGTCTACCAAGGTTTTTGTTGGATCCCCTCTGAGTGGTTCTAGAACCTTTTTGCAATCCTCATTGGCGTTTTCAAAGGCTAATTTTAGCGTTAATTCCTTCCTAGCTATTGCATTAATGATCTCTCTATTAATTGTTTTTTGTAGTTTCTCTATAAAACTACTATATGGTTCTCCATTTTCTTGTCTAATAGAAGTAAAACTGGATGTACTGGCGGACCCCATATCGTCCAAATGGGCAAAGGCAAACACAGCTGCTTTTCCGGAAACCTTCAGAGAGGCTCTCGGGATCGCCATTTGTTGATCATGTGTGGAGAAATTTCCTACCCCTTGCAATTGTTCTACAGGAAAATTGGCATTGGTCTCATGTAATACCACACATTGTTCTTTATAAATGGCTTTCCATAGCATGGCTTGCGTCATACTAAGAGTTGTTTTTGCAAGGGAATACCACTCATTTGGTAATAAATTGAAGTTATCAGATAAACTTTTAAGTAAACCCTGTACATACGGAGATTGTAATCCATAGTTCACTATGGCAGTTTTCAAATCTTTCATAACCTGATATGCTACGGGGGTAAAGACAGGATTTGCTCCTGAAAAATCAACAGGAAAAGCAGCCATCATCTGTAAATCATCTAATTCTATGTGTCCGCTACTTCTTGCTGCCTGGACTCCTGTGGTCAAAGGTCCGTATGGACACCCAGTATTTAAAACCGGATAAATGTTAGATTTTTCTCCCTGAGGAGTTTGTTGTATGATCTCCTCTTTATTTTCCTCCTTTACTTTCTCTACAACCTCTGTTGTTACTTCTTCATATTTAGGAGGGGCGGTTGGATTTATTAAAGGTGTTAATTCATCCGCCTGTTTTTCGGAAAGAGTAAATGTGTCTCCTTGATGGAGATAGAGGGCGGTTAAAACTGCTTTCCAATTGATCAATATAGATGGTGGCGCCCTTGGTTCTTCATGCAAGTAAGAACCTATTTTTGTCCATGTGTCTATATTAAGAGATCCATATGATGGATAAGATGGACAATTTTGCCAAATGTATTTCATTAATTCCTGAACTCCTTTTTTTGTAGGAAGTTCACCTCTATTCTTTAATATAATTTTGTGAGCTCCAACTATTTGTCCAATTTCCTTAAGGTGAGCCATCTGCTCTTTAGACAAATGTCCAATTTCCTTAAGGTAAGCCACCTGCTCTTTAGATAAATCTGTCCCCATACTTACGAATTTGCGCTGGGTAAGAGATGAGGGTGTTGGGCACGCCATGAGACGAGAAGCCTCTCCTGCGTCGCACCTCGATTGATTCCTGTTGTAAATGAATCACGTCGGGGTCACCACTTGAAGAGACAGCGCCTGCAGAATACAGGGGTCTCCCCAACCAGTGGTCCACTTTACGATCCCAATTCCTGAAACTGCTTCCCAATGAAACACAAAGGCAGCAGTCTGGATAAAGTGGCAATTCTCTGTTCCTTCAGAGTGCCTTTTATTAGAAAAAGTTAGTTACAGCATCATCAGAAAGGAATGTATCAAAAAGGTATATATAATCACACATGGCATGAGTAAACTGATAAAAAGTTCACAGCATTCTACAAATCACATCATGACAAAGGGTGGGCAAAAGATTTACAAGCTACATGGCATTGAGAGGGGGAGAGAAGAGATAGAAAGCTATAACTCAGCATAGGGGAGAAAAAGGCATGTGTGTGGGAGTATCTGGTTCACATAATACTTGTTACACGAGGCTGCATTTATGACCGTGAGGCCATAAAGATGTTTCTGGTGCGATGATAATTCATCCCTTGTGTATTTGTGTTTCAGATAACAGAAGTTGTCCTTCACGTAAACACCCAGAATGAATTCCAACGCCCTCTTATCTTGTTTTTCTCAGAACTGTCTCCCTGACACGTAGTCAGTTGGCTTTGGTAAATTTCCACTAGGATCTTAATTCAAATAGCTTTGTCTATTCTTCTTTTGTTTCCTAGCTAATTCACCTAGCCTGTTATGGCGACTGTCTGGTCCCCACAGTATTGGATCTGGGTACTTGAGAGACCGCCTACTGCCAATTACCTCCACTAGGCCAATAAGATCCCATAGATTAGGCCTCCTCCGAATTCCATCAGCCGGCCAATGTCGACTGGCAACTACCCGGAGGAGAGCCTTCTCGGTGGCTGCTCCGACCCTCTGGAACGAACTCCCCGTGGAGATTCGTACCCTCACCACCCTCCAGACCTTCCGCGTAGCCCTTAAATCCTGGCTGTCCCGACAGGCCTGGGGCTAAAGACTCCAACCCCACTCGAATAGTATGACTGTTGTGCTTTTTTAATGATGTATTGTCTTCATGTTTGTAACTTGTTTGTCCTTCCCTCCCCCTGAATTGTGAGCCACCCTGAGTCCCCTCAGGGAAAAGGGCGGCATACAAATAAAGTAAAGTAAAGTAAATGAAATGAAATGGCAGCGCCCAGCTGCAACAAGGAGACCGGCAGGATTCAAGTACCTGCAGCAACAGCCAGCAGCCCCACCAGAAGGGCAAAGGATCAACTAAGGTTAGTGACCACCCCAGAGGCTGCCCAGAAAAAAGGGGGGGGGAAACAAAGGCTAGAGACAAGAAAAAGCACCTTTCCCCCAGGGCGGAGCTGGAGGTAGAGGGTGGTCACAAGCCTTCCAAACCCTCTAAGTATGAAAAGCGAAGGCCCAGGAAGCTGGAGCAGCTCTACAAAAAGGCAAGTGGCCTTAAATCCATCCCAGGCCTGGGACAGAATGGAAAGGCCCCTGGAGTCACTGCAACAGGCAAGGCTACAGGTGAGGCATCCACATTGCAAGCAAGGAACCCTATTGACACATCAGGTCTTTGGGGTATGCCTCAGGGGTAGCAATCCCTCCCACATACAGCTTCTTTGGGTTCAGCCCTGCCCACGGGGCTGCCACCTCTGAGTTCCCCCCCCCCCAACAGGTGGCATGGGTTCCAGCCAGCAACCCCTCACAGTGGTCCCCAATTTTCAGGACCTAATGATGCGGGCCTTCCAGCAATGCATGACAGCGGCATTTCAGCAACCACAAATGCAACCTCAGGTGGCATCGTCTCCTAGGATACCAGAGGGCCTGGAAACCAAGGGGGAGACAGCTCTAGTTCATCAGCCTCATCACGAGAGGACAGTGACCTGGATTGCGAGGAGGGGGAAGTTAGGGAGGATGAACTGTCTGAAGACGAAGGCATGCCCCTCCTAAGCCGGCCTTCACTGGGTTGTTCCAGCCTTCATTGTATAAGTCACTCCTGTTCAAGGCCAAGGCAGCCGCTAAGCTCGAAAACAGAACAGCAGAAGCACCACCTCAGCACCAGGGGTTCTCTGCAGAAACCATCTTTGATGAACAGGCCATTGAGACTGACATGGTGCCAACTCCCAAGGCCTTTCTTGAGTCGGTCAAATGCCAATGGGCAGCCCCCACAGCGGGGCCCACTCCCACATCCACAGACAAGACCTTCTTCAATGTGGACTAGGACATAGCCGGGGTGCTATCAAAGCCCTCCATTGATGCTCCAGTATTGGCACTACATACTCCCACTACTCTGCCAGGGGAACCAGAGGAAGCTCTGAAGTTGGAGAACAGGAAGGCGGACCTCACCCTCCAAAGGGGGCATCAAGCAGCTGCCTGGGCGGTGAAGGCAGCCACCACCGCCTCCTTCTTCAACAGGTCTTCCTTACTTTGGCTGCAGGGGCTACAGCAACGTATCCCCATCACCGAGGTCAGAGCGCAACAAGACATCAACAAACTGGTGGCAGCCATTCACTTTTCAGTGGACGCCACCTTGTCCACAGCCAGGTTTGCCTCCAGAGCGATCGCTTCAGGCATTGCATCTTGTAGGTTGCTGTGGCTGAGACAGTGGCAGGCGGATGTATGCCACAAGTGGCACCTGGCATCTGCTCCTTTCACAGGAGAGGCCCTTTTTGGGGCATCTCTGGACCTCTACCTGGTTGAGAACAAGGACAAGAGGAAGGTGCTGCCCACAACCCCAAAGAAGGGACAGTTCAGGACGGCGCCTTACCCCAGACGGTCCTACTCCCGGGGACAAGACTTCGGGTCCTCTTTCGGGGTCAGGATTCCTTCAGGGGTTCAGATGCGGAGTACTCAGGTAGCAGACAGTACCAGGGGAGGTTTTCTGCCAGGCAGAGGTACTCGGATAGACAGCAGAGAGGCAGGCAGCCAGAAGTGGCCCTTTCGAGGGGCGGAGGCAGCAGGGGGGCTCCTTCCGCAAAAACTAATTCTAGACCCAATTCACCTCCAATCAGGGGGCACTTGGCGTACTTCACTGATCACTGGCACCGCTCCTCATCTTATAAGTGGGTACAGAACACCATTAGGCATGGCCTGTCACTGGAGTTCCTTTCCGGCCCCCCAAAGTTTTTCCGGATCTGCCCGGTTTCAAATAACCCGGCATGGAGGTTACTGATGCAGGAGGCCATACAGCATCTACTGGACATCCGAGCCATCCAGCCAGTCCCTCTAGACCAGCAGGGTCAGGGGCATTACTCTATCCCCCTAGGCAATTCTCGACCTGAAACGTCTGAACCGCTTCACCCATTAAAGGAGGTTCAAAATGCACTCTCTCCACTCCATCTTGGAGAGGATCAGGAAGGGGGACTTTCTCACTTCCATAGACCTCACAGAGACCTACCTATACATTCCAATAATTCGGAACCACCAGAGCTATCTCAGGTTCTGCTGTCTAGGGCATCACTTTCAATACCAGGCCTTGCCCTTCAGCCTGTCTCCCGTCCCATGGGTTTTCACCAAAGTAATGGCGGCTCTAGCAGCGCGCCTGAGACAGATCCCGGTCAGGATTCAATGTTATTTGGATGACCTGCTGATACAGTCATCCCCCTTTGAGGGGGCGCTAAGGGATCTAGACTAAGGTGACCAGATTTTAACATTGGTAAAGCGGGACAGCATTGACGGGAGGGGGGTGGGCGTTCTTGATTAAAATTTTTTAAAAAATCGTGACTTTTTAAAAACCCTGAGGGATGTGGGGCAAATTGTTCACATGTGCATGCTCACATTTGTGAACCTGTAGGATTCACCACTGGTCCTAAGTCACTTTTTTTAGTGCTATTATAAATTGATTAGTCATTAAATGAACTGTTGTAAGTCAAGGACTACCTGTACTGTTCTAAACAAAAAACCTGTACCATATATCCCCATAACCATTAGTCTGATCAGCCCTTGTAACATATATCACAGCCTTCAAGATGGGGACATTTGCAATAGAAGATCAAAAAAGATAGTTTTCAATTATAGGCTGGAACCAGCATCTTGACTATTCTGACTCCCCACAACCCTACTTCCTGTTAATATAAAGAAATTAGGTGGGTACAATTACATATTGAATTCAAATTGACTTACAATCATGTGTTTGTGTGTGTGTGTGTGTGTGTATGTATGTACACAGTATATCTTATACATATAGCATTGTAAAGGTGAAATTTCCACCTATTGTAACTCATATACTGGGTTCCTAATTTTATCTAAGTTCCTGTTAATTTTAATGGTTTTATATTGCTGTTTTATTGTGTTGTAAGCTTCTCAGTATTACTTTGGATAGTAAGATGAGTAGCATGTAAATTTAATAAATAAATAAATAATACTCATTAATTTATCATACCTATCTATAGATAAGCGCAAAAAGCAATTAAACAAGCATTTTCAAGAGGAGAAAAGTATCTTGAGTCTAAAAGATAACCTCTTGGGATTAGTCGCAAAAGGCTTGAATGTTCTGCCAGTTCCCTTTTGTTTTGAATTATGCTATCCTGATGGGCAATAGTCTTCAAAACATGTAATTAAATATAATGAACAGAAATACTGTTCTAAAGATAGAAAAATATATTGCTCCTGAAACTCTCTTTGTAAACTGTTTATCAACACTAAGGTACCCATAGCTGTAGTTTCATAGCAAGTTTGTTGAAAACTTTATTTCATATTTTTTGAAATTGAAATGATCCCCAACTAATCAAGCAAGGCAGAAATGTATGATATTCTAATAAAGAAAAATAAACCTCAATGGACTCAATGGGAATTGTTTTAACTAAGTGAGCAGAAGATTAGTCCTACTAACAAAACTCATGAATTTGGAATACAGAGTACAGAATTCATATTCTATATTGTGGCATACAGAGCTATTCCTGTCAGCCATGTGAATGTTACAAGGCTAGCATACTGTGGAACACTTTCTCCCCTGTTTGCTTCCACAGGCGCTTCTGCTATGCATTTCCAGGTTGACCAGAGGCTAAAGAAAACAGGAATGTCATACATCACTGCAGAATATATACATAATATCAGCTGCTAATCCATATCTCACTATTTTTTTGCATCTGCTCCCCAGTATTTTTTTCAGGAGCCTGATAATTTAACAAAAAGTGCTTTTCCAAGCTTAACCAGTAAGTGGTCAGAAAAGATCCTTCTGCCTTAATTAACCCAGGTAATTGTTGCAAGCACAAAAGTATGCTGTTAGATATTGCACAATAGGTATGCAAGATCTTTATTCCCTTGTCAATTGCCTTTATTAAGGTTTGCTTCCTTAAACTGCTATTAGTACTATTACTACTATTAATAGTAAAAGAAGACAAGCTCCACCTTTGGAAAACAATATGCCTATGAATGAAAATATGTGTGTGTGTGTAACTAAACAGGCAGGCATGCCAAGTGCACAGGACAGGCAAGAATTTACCAGGGGCTTCTTAATTAGGGGTGGAGGGAGATGGATCTCAATTCAGGACCGCGCGAGGGAGTCCTGTTCTTTCAAGCAAGAATTCTCAAAGAGCAGTTGCTGCCGCGAACGAAAAGCAGCTTTTAACCCCAAGTGCAATGCCACGAATGTCACTATTTCCATCCGAGTCGCCACTGCAATCCTTGCACCCCGGCAAGAAAGAGGAAGCGGGAAGAAAAAAATAAATAACCACCCTCCCAAGCAGCTGGAGCTTGCAAAGTGCGACGTTGCAATGAGGGTCGTACTCCTGACCCTCTAAATCTCTTGGGAAACTCCTTCGCAGCCATGGGGGGGGGGCATCCTGTCACGGGAGCAGCCCCACTGACGGGAGAACGATGGGACAGCTGCGGAAAGGCTCAAGGAGGGGGTGGATTGACAGCAAGGGTCCGTACCGCTGCTTGCCTTAAAGCTCTCGCCTAGCCGAACTCTGGGGTTGCAGCCGCTGCTCGCCGTTCCCTCAACTTGGATTTTGCGCTTTAATCAGTGGGGTGCATGCTGGGAGGAATCTCTCCTCTCCTGGTACGCACCTCACTGCCTAAAGCACTTCCTCTCGCCCGCCCGATCTCTGCTGCGGGCGAAAGAGAGCAAGCACTCCACTGAAAGCACTTTAATCAGTGGGGTGCGTGCTGGGAGGAATCTCTCCTCTCCTCCTGGCACGCATCTCCCTGCCTAAAGCGCTTCCTCTCGCCCGCCTGATCTCTGCTGCGGGCAAAAGAGAGCAGTTTAATCAGTGGGTGCATGCTGGGAGGACAGGAGAGATTCCTCCCAGCACGCACCCCACTGAAAGCGCTGCCTTAGACTTAGTGTGGATGGGCGGGGGAGCGAGCGACAGCAGATGGGCGGGGGAGCGAGCAAGCTATAAAAGCGGGAGTTTTTGAAAACTGCGCGGGGCGCGGGACAAATGGTAGAAAAGCGTGCCTGTCACGCTGAAAGCAGGACATCTGGTCACCTTAATCTAGACATCACTATGACAATCCTGAGGGACCATGGGTTCTTGGTGAACCTGGCCAAAAGCCACCTCCACCCATCCACTAATCTAATCCACCTAGGGGTTCTGATAGATTCAGAGGAAGGCAGGGTTTTTCTGTCATCAGAAAGAGAACTCTCCTTAAGACAGCTAGCTACCCAGGTAGTCACGGGAGGTAGGGTGTCCTTAGCCACTTTATCCAAACTGCTAGTTACCATGGTTTCCACCATTGGCATTGTCCCTTGGGCTCGCCTCCACACCAGAGACCTACAAGGGTTCCTTTTGCCTTTCCAGTGAAGGCTCAGGAGCTGTTCCCAGACCAAGGTTCTTCTCCCAGCAGAAGTCTCCCACTCACTGATCTGGTGGACGTCCCTGGCGATAACCCAGGGCGAAGTCTTCAGAATGGATGACAGTAACCACAGATGCCAGCCTGTTCACATAGAGAGGAAGTGGCACGCCTTAGATGTAAGGAGGGCTCTGAGGATTTACCTCAGAAGAACCCGGCCGAATAGAAAGTCTGAGGCCCTATTTGTCTCATTCCAACCGGGGTCTCTGGGCAAGAAGGTGACCTCCACCACCATAGGCAGGTGGTTGAGGACCTGCATTGCTACGGCCTACCAGTCTCAGGGCATACAGTCACCGAGCCCCATCACAGCACACTCCACAGGAAGTGCGGTCACCACTGTGGCCTGGGCAATGCAGGCGTCATTGACAGAGATATATAGGGAAGCCACATGGTCTTCCCCCTCACCCTTAGTGAGGAACTACAAGTTGGATACCTTTGCCTCGGCAGAGGCTTTGTTTGGTCGCAGGGTATTACAGGTGGTTCATAGGGCAGGGGACACACCCCACCAGGCTTAGTTTGGCCATGTTCCCTCAGTATGTGACCCTCCTTAGGGACATGTTAGCTTTGGTACATCCCATCCTGGATACTCCTCCCTTCACTATGGAGAAAGGGCGTTGGTAGTTACCTGATATGCCTCTTCTCATAGTGGGGGAGGAGTATATCCAGACCAGTCCTGACATGGTAATGTAACATGTGTTATGAGGGATGTTGCACTAATATGTTAAAGTTATAGCTCAATAAAAAGTTTTAAACCATAACAAAGGTCTGGAGTGGATGGCACGAGTCGGATAGAGTTCTTCGCCGATAACTGGGCAGTGCCTGGTGGACCAGGGGCATATCCCAAGAGCTTATCTGACTCAGTCCAATCAACGAGAGCATAAGGTCAACCCATCCTAGATACTCCTCTCCCACTATGAGAAGTGGCGTATCAGGTGAGTACCAACCCCCTTTTTCAGTTTTGCCATACGCCAAGAGGTTTCACAAAGCACGTAGCTCTAATGAAGGATTATCTCTATCTTTAGATAATAGTGGACAACTGTTTTGTGTGTATATAGGAGGGTATTTACACTCTGTTTTTTTTTGGATAGCACAACACGTCCAGTGGGGAATACTCAGAAGAATACTTCTGAGTTTCATGTTGGAATTAAATATTTTATTTTGGATGAATGGAAGAGAAAATATAAAATGAATTAATGAGATTCTCAGATAAAGTATAGACAGGTGCACAAGAAAGAGACTTTCTGAATTACGTGTGGTATTAAAGCATGTCAGAGATAATGTGGTCTATTTTTATAAATATTCCAATAAATAATACTGCATTGAAAAGTTGACTTTAAAATTTTTAGTACACTGTCAAATATTCAATGCTATCATAGTTTTAAGCCTTCTTTCTTGGCTTTCTTGGAGAATTTCAATGGCCATGCTGAAGTTACTACTTACAAATACTCCTTGACCTAGGATCATAATTGAGCCTGGAATTTTGATTGTAAGTTATTGTAATAATTAAACGAGACACCCACATGGCCACCTAGCTCAATGACTACAGTCCCAGATCTCTCACTTGTGATTGTTAAGCAATTATGCAGGTTAGGCAAAATTGCTCCCTACGAAGATTCAGGAAGCTTTCTTCTATGGGCAGAAGGAAATTGCAACTTTGGGCTAGAAAACAGAAACTTGGATCTTTGTGATCTGAACTTATTTTTCTCCAGTCCAGTACTGGAGTTTTCTTCCCCTCTGTGCACAGAATGGCTGTGTGAGGGTCGATGAGGGGCAAAATCAATCTGACAGGCAGTCCTTCCATTTTGAAAGACAACTGGCAGGAAAAGTCCATGCCAAGTGAGATTTTGGCACTGCGGATTTGTTGCAAGAAGCATTTGTTGCCAGCCTGGCTCCAAATGTCCCTTGCTGCAAGCACCTCATGCCACACTTTTTGACAGTAACATGGCTGCTGGCCAGAGGGATTCCATCTCATGTGAGGTTAAACCAGTCTGGAGGCAGACAATCTTCCACTCCCAGAAAAGCTGCTGAAAACTGTTTGTCCCAAAATGGATGCTAGTGGACCTTTTTTCAGTTAGCCCACTTCCCTCCCAGAGCCAGAAGCAAATGGCAGTGGCTTGTGCCCTTCCCTCATTGACTTTCTTATGGAAGCGGCTGGCAGGGAAGATTTCAAATGTGATCCTATGATCACAGAGTGCTTAGAAACCCATTGTAAGTGTGAAAGTTTGCCAAGAGCCCAGATCTCTCTCACCTAACTGCAGGGACACTGCAATGACTGTAAACTTTAAGCATGGGTCATAAGTTTCTTTTTTCAACATCATAATTTTAAACCGATGTTGACTGAATGGTCGTTAAGCAAGAATTACAACAATTCAACAATACATGTATCCCATCATGACCATGGAACCTTTCTTAGTAAACCCTAGCACCTCACTGATTTGGAAGGGAACTTTTCACCTTTCTGCCCTCGGTTAGAAACCCAAAACTCTAGGAGGTAGGCTGTCCACTGTTTAGTAGTCCTCATAGTCTGGAAATTATTTCTTATTTTGAGTTTGGATTTTCCTCTATGTCACTTTCCCATTGATTCTTTCTGCCCTTCGATGTTATCTAGAACAGTGTTTTTCAACCACTGTGCCGCGGCACACTAGTGTGCCGTGACATAGTATAAGGTGTGCCGTGGGAAAAACACTTTATATATAGTCAATATAGGCACAGAGTTAAATTTTTTTAACATTTTCTAATGGTGGTGTGCCTCGTGATTTTTTTCATGAAAAAAGTGTGCCTTTGCACAAAAAAGGTTGAAAAACACTGATCTAGAATAAATACACACGCTTTGGGGGGAGAGCTATTCAAGTACTGACTGCTATCTTGTCTCCCCTTAATTATTTCTTTTGTAGTCTAAATGTCCCCCTTATCATTTTTATCAGCTGGTAGAGGACTTACATGAAGAACTTGGGGAGGTGGGGTAAAAATGCAGTTTTGCTATATTTTCTGTATTTCTTGGTAGGTCTTTTTTATTATTATTAACTGTAATATCCTTTTGGAAAGCTTGTTGAAATAGAATGGGGAGGGCAATGTTTTTACAGTTGTTTGTATCGCATCCAGAAAACAGTGGGGACTGTTTTTTGATACCTGATGTCTCGGCACATAGGACCCCTGTGAAGATACAACTATTTTATTGAGCTTTTAACTCTTATGATTTTAGTATTTGTTTATCTTTAATTTTAATTTGTATTGATAACTTTCATTCTGTTTTTCTTAATTTTTCTAGTTTGTCTTGAGTGCTTACTCGAGCATTAAGGCAAGCTATAAATCAAGTAAGGTAGCTATAAAAGTAATTATTGTACTCCTCCATGCTTTTATTTTTTGATTGTTGCTGTTATTATTATGTGTGTCTATTTGTGTGTATTTCTTTTAGCAGAAATATTAGTTTTGATGGCCAACTTGCACAAGTGGTTTACTGCACAGTCCCTACTGTAGTTGTTCCATGAAAAGTTGCTCTATTTTAATGCTACATTCATTTGTTTATTTAGATGCTGCCCAGACAATAACTAACTAACTTCAGATTGACTCTTGGCAGCTCACAGTAAAAGATAATGTAAAAACAACAATATACATAAAAGAATAAACAGATGTGAATGATAATTGTTAATGAGCAACATGCTAATTCATAGTTCAACCAGCACCTGGATGACATCTGCTACAGGAATACCTAAAACAAATAGCAAATACATGCTCCACTTTGCTAAGCATTATATTCAATTCTGATTTGCATAGACCACAAACTATAGACAAAGCCTTTCACTTTTCTTATAGATATTTCTGATTTCTGGAGGAACCCATTAGAAATTCTGGATCCAAATGCATATATTTAAAAACTATTAAATTAATGGAAGTGTCAGTGCTTTAAAGGATGAGATCTTTCTTTCATTAAAATAACCCACTACAGTCCTAAATTTATTTCAACTTATTGTCTCCGGTAATAATTTTACTTTCTTATTAATACACATATAAATGAAAAGACAGATTGGAAGAAGCAGTCAAGTGAATATCACTGCACTCAAGAATATTCATATTTGTTTTTTGTTACTAAGATATCTGTCTTCTAGCTGTAAAAAAGGGCATTGAAAGAATCAAAGTATCTTCAGTGAAAATATAATTTTTTAATATTTGTTTTTAAATAAAGCTAACATTTTTATTTTTATCAGGGAGGCAATAATGCTGGACATACAGTTGTTGTAGATTCTGTGGAATATGATTTTCATCTGTTACCCAGTGGTATCATCAATCCAAAAGTCACAGCATTTATTGGTAAGTGATTTTTTTTACTACTGTACAAACATACCATTCTTGAAGTTTCCTCAGTGTTTATGAAAATTTTGAAATACATTGTTCAGTAACTACAGTGAGGAAATACATGAGGACATATCTCACTTTCTGCAATATTTATCCAAATAAAGAAGGAAATACACTTTTCTAGACACCACCCATGTTAGTGGTATCTATGGAAATGATTTGTTTATTTTTGTTTATTCACAGGACCACACTATTTGTAGTTCTACTTCTGATGTGTAGCTTGATTTATAACAAGATGCGAAAAGTTAATACATCATTGAAACAATGCTAGGAAACCTCTCAAGTTAAGAGAGGAAAAAACAAAAAGTATCTTTATTGTATTTGGATATTGCTGTTGTTTTTAATTCCCTGGGTGAGTCTAATGCTAGTTTTGGGAGGAGGCTTTGTTAGACAAAACAATTTTATTATGCAATAAGTTGCTGATGGTAAGATTCCCCCCCTCCCCCCAAAAAATGCTCTTATAGGAAGAGCAAGCAAAAGCTAATAAAAGGAATTGCAGAGCTCTTGCTGTGTGCCACAGGGTGATCCATTTTGGCATTAGAATTCAGGGTTGAATGAGTTACCATCTGTCTTCCCTAGCAAATGTAACTGAAATGCATAATGGAAAACAGGAGTGTATTTTTTCCTCTTCTGAGTCATTCCTATTTCCCTACATGAATATATTTTTCTATCTGCTTTATACATGAAAAATCAAGTTTTTATTGGTTAAAATGCACAAATAACAGGTCACCTATGTCTAAGTAAGTTCCCTATATCTATTGGAACATTTACAAGTAAAAATCACGATACCCACTCATGCAAGTCTGACAGTAGGGCAGGCAGAAGCCAAATACATTCTTCAAATAGTAGATGTATTCAGCAGCACTATGTTATAGAGGAGCCCACCCTAACTTTACATTCCTTTAGCTGTCTTGGACTACAGCTCACCTTATCTTCAACCATCACAATAGACGTTGCAGTGTGAAGAATCTGTAGGGACAACTTTCAGGAATACCTGCAAACATAGCTCCTCTTTTTGAAACATAACAGCAATTACACCACAGAGATTTAAGAAAATATGTCTTGCTTAAAATTCCCATAATGGCATCTATAAGAACCAATGCACCCATCTACCGCTGTCCTACACAATGAGAAGCTGGCACAGTATAAAGCAAAGAGTTACACTATTCGTTTTATTTGGAGAAAATATATTTTGACTTTACAGAGATACTTTAGACATTCTTAGAAATTTAAAATGCCAGTGGAAGGTTCTGGCTTGTCTAATAGGAAGACAAAGTTAAGTTGGTGCTTATAATTGTGGGGAATGAAAACTGGTGGAATTTTTGCCTTTTACACAGTGGTTGCTACGGATCATATGAACCATGTAATAAATGATATACCCCTATGTGGCAGCAATTTTGTGAGAGCAGTCACAAAATTGGGGAGGGGGGCAAAATCAGGCACAAAGCATTGTGGGACACTATGGAATACCTAAAAGTAATATTATATTATTTATCCCCAACATATGGGAAGGCTACTTTAGATTCATTTCTATTTATCTGTTGTTGTTTTGGGGAAGAAAGAAGTTTTAAATGCAGGGTTTTTTCTTTCTTTCAAAATTACCATTAATGTGGTAGTTTAAAATGTTGATGGCAATAACCTGCAAAAAAAAAAAGTATACATACCATTGAAGTAATTCCAGGTTAAATTGTAAGCTCTGATACAAGTAATAAGTAGAGGTTAGTTCATATTAACCAGCTATAGTGTAAAAGTAAGATTTTCAAACTCTTTGGTCTGTATCCAGTGGCTGGTTTATGCTGTTTGAGACTGCTTACTCTTAGGTCTCCACATTTGTGTTAATTTCTCTATTGAATGAATAACCACCCTACCATACCTGTATTATCCCAGAAGTTCTGGAGCTTCAGTGGAGGAGCAATTGGGAGAGAGGGTGAGAAAGTAAAATGACAGTGCTTTGCTTTGTGTGAGAATAAGTACTTCCTTGCAAACCAAAATCACCAATATGATATATGATATCATATATATGATATATGTAATAGTATTTGTATTATTTTATCATACTTCAAACTGTGATCTTTGGAAGAGAGCTCACATTTTTCTGAACTTTTTAAAAATATTTTTCTCCAGGGAATGGTGTAGTAATTCATCTGCCAGGATTGTTTGAAGAAGCAGAGAAAAATGTTAAAAAAGGAAAAGGTGAGAATATCTTGGTAAGCTACAATTTGAAGTAGTTCTCATGGTCTCCTCACAACAGTATACTAGAACTGAGTGTTTCAGTTGCTGTTCCAAGGTGCTGTTCTCATTCAGTTGCCTTATATTCAATTAGCAATTTGATAAACAATTCCCTTTGGCTTTTTAAAAAGAAAATATTTCTTTCATGCAGCTAATATCTAACAGTACAGTGCTCCAAAATGGAAATGATGTTAGTATGATACTAAATTAGATAATCCTTAGCTCTGTGTAACGAAGTGAGCTCCTGTTACATGTCCCAGCTTCTGCCAACCTAGCAGTTTGAAAGCACGTAAAAATGCAGGTAGAAAAATAGGAATCACCTTTGGTGGGAAGATTCTGTGCACCTTTGGCGTTTAGTCATGCCGGCCACATCACCACGGAGGCATCTTCAGATAGTGTTGGCTCTTCGGCTTTGAAATGGAGATGAGCACCGTCCCCTAGAGTCGGGAACAACTAGCACATATGTGTGAGGGGAACCTTTACCATTATCTTTAAATTAGATAATATCCAATAGCACATTGTGAAAAAAAATAGAAATATAGACATTCGAAAAATATAGAAACACATATAGAAAGTGGAAGAACAGACTTATCTGAACCAATTTTCAAAAGCATCCCACAGTTCTGTTCTCTAACTTTATCAGCTAGGAAGGTTTTTCAGAGCAGTTTTGAAAGACATAGAATTTGCGGAGGAAAGGACGTCTTACTGCTTGAATACAAGTTCATTGATGTGATGTTAGAAACCCCACCCAGGTTTTTAGTAAAGTTCAAGGTTTAGAAATTTCATTGTGCCACTATGAAAATGGCACATTTTAGAATGGATTTTTAAAAAATTAAAGACCTCAACTGCGGTAGCAATATATAGTTTTCTTGACAGCAATATGGAAATGGTTTGCTGCTGATTTTCTCTGGGATTTTTCCTTTTTCCTTTCTGCTCTAGCTTAAAGGCCTGGAATTCCCAAATGATCTCCCAACCAAGCACTAACCTGGACTGATACTTCATAGTTTTTTTGAGATAGGCTCAGATGATTAGAAGAAATGCTATGCATACTTGAGTGTAATAACAATTTGACTTTGGAGAATATGCATGGGATTGTATTATTAAACACTGACAAATAAAATTAATGAGTATACCTAATATTTCTTCACAAGGTTTAGAAGGCTGGGAAAAAAGGCTAATTATATCGGACAGAGCCCATATTGGTAAGTAATTATGTATAGTTCTTTACTAAGTCTTCAGAAGTTATGATTACTGGATGAACTACTTATCAATTCTTAAAGTATTTGTTGCAATTCCAAATGCCATATTTTTGGATCTGCAGTATCCTAGGACATTCAGGAGAAAATATTAAGTTAATGCCTCAAGCCATTTTTTTCTGATTATACTTCATCTCACTGAGATTTTGATTCTAAAATTAGCTTAGTGTTGTAGAATCAAATGCTGGCTTTTGTCATTTTAAAATAACTTTTTCAACAGGGTCATTCTTCTCTCCAGTTAGTTTGGCAACTAAATTGCTTAGCCAGGGAATACTGCCTATTCCAGGCTTATTTCTGCATTCACATTCTTAGCATCAGATTCACATAACAAGT
Source organism: Thamnophis elegans (assembly GCF_009769535.1). Lineage (NCBI taxonomy): Eukaryota > Metazoa > Chordata > Lepidosauria > Squamata > Natricidae > Thamnophis > Thamnophis elegans. The sequence goes on along the minus strand of NC_045544.1, from coordinate 71,479,285 downwards.
GCTGACTTTGATTACATTGTTTAACCAAATCTTGACTCAAGCAGATATCTTTTCATCAGAAAAAAATTGAAAGTAATTCTTTAGCACCTTTCACTCAGGCAATCAGTTGCAATGAGAATTTTTTCAAGAAAAATAAAAATTTAGTCAAGAAAAAAATGGTATTCTGGGAAATGTAGGCTTCCAAAAGTATCATTTGCTTATTGTGTACTGTGAGTACTATAATTAGATTAGGTAGATTAACAGAGTTGGAAGGGACCTTGTAGGTCATCCAGTCCAACTCCCCCCCCAAACAGGAGACTCTACACCATCCCTGACAAATCTCCCCTTGAAAACCTCCAGTGATGAAGCTCCCACAATGTCTGAGAGCAAGCTGTTCCATTGGTTGATTGCTTTCAGTCAGAAAATTTCTCCTTATTTCTAGGTTGAATCTCTCCTTGGTCAGTTTCCATCTATGATTCCTTATTTGGCCTTCAGATGCCTTGGAAAATAGCTTGACCCCTTCCTCTCTGTGACAGCCCCTCAAATATTGGAAGACTGCTATCATGTCTCCCCTGGTCCTTCACTAGACAAGCCATATCCAGTTCCTGTAACTGTTCTTCATATGTTTTAGTCTCCAATCCCTTAATCATCCTGGTTGCTCTTCTATGCTATATATAATGCTACTATGATGTATATAATGCTATATATAATGCTACATATAATGCTACTATTTTGCTACTATAATTAATGAGGAAAATTTGCCTGCTCGTACTGTAAACGGTCTGAGTCCCAAGATCATAGTTACCCATTCATTATTGATTAGGATTATGTGCCATTAAGTTGTTTCAACCCTACAGTTCATATAAGATAGATTTTCTCCAGGACAGTTATCATTTCTGAGAAGCCTCATTAAATATTTATTGTTTAACCATGGGTAAGGAATCAACAGTCTGCCATCTGGAAAGCTTCTTGTTCTGATTCGTGACATCTCATCCACACCACTTCATTAAATAGGCTTTTAAAAGTTTTCCACTGGCTATGCAAGAATGATTTGGGTGTGGATTGTTAACTAAAGAGAAAAGTTGGAACTAAGCAATCATTACAGCCCATGAAAGGGTTTTTTATAATGTTAATTTCAGAAGGTTCTTTGTTTTACCGTATGTTTGTATATGAAATTGCAGTGGAAAGGCTCACCAATTTAACTGAGACTGTTCACAATTGTCACATTATTAGATTCTGCTTGAGAAGGAGTTTTAAAAAATATTGAAAAATATTTTTATTTGCAGCACAGTACAATATAGTTTACAATTGCCGCATTTCCAGTTTTGCCAAATTAGAATGTTTAGTTTATAAACAATTTTTCTTCTGGTGTTTTCTGCTGGATCTTTTGAATAGTTAATTGTTAAGAAAAATCCAAAAGGAACTCCAAAATGTAAATTTGTATAGAAGTCCATTCATTTTGTACTCTTGAAATTCCTTAGTATTTGACTTCCACCAAGCTGCTGATGGCATTCAAGAACAACAAAGACAAGAGCAAGCAGGGAAAAAGTATGTTGTACTTTGTCAAATATCTTACTCTTTTTAATGTCATGAAAGGTCTTTTTTGGTCAATCCTACCAGAATATTTAAGGACATTTTATAATAAGACGATTCAAAACCTGTTTATAGGATGTCTGAAACATCTATAAATTCCTACTTATTTTTGTCTATTGATGAGGCAGGAAGTTTAAAGGTTTAAAAAGTAAGATTTTTCGGCAACCCAAATTGTACAATCAAAATACACGCAGTATATGTTTTGTTCAGTAAACTTGGTTTTAAATTTTAAGCCTCAACCTCGAGGCTTACATATAACTCAAGGAATATATTAGAAAAACTCTCTGTTTTCTAATGTTGAATATGATTGTAAAGATCAGTTACCTGTTAAGAATATAATAAATCTTGTTCTTGATCAATGATAGAAAATATGTCCGAAACTTCAGGATCAGAATGCAACATGTTGTTGTAAACAGTGCATTCTAGAGATTAAGAACTCTGAACTAAACTTAATACATACAATCATGAAATCTTGTTCAGAATCAGGAAAAATAGCTCTTATTAAATAAAATTGTTTAAGAGTCTAACTATGAAAGTGTTGAAATGGCAGCAATAATCATTAATGATGTATACAAGGAGGAAAGGGTCAGCACTCTTTGTTTGCTTGTTATTTTATTTGTGTATGTTTCTATCTGTCATGCCAAAAACAAATGATCAAATTTGTAGGTTTTTTTTTACTCTTCCTTCACATACAGTAACAAAATATACAAAAAATTGATTTTAGTTTCATCCATGCAGTGCCAAACAATTTTTTCAAATATTTAATAAGTCCATTTAAAAAACACCATCGCCATCCTGATGGATTCCCTTTAAACATGTAAAATAAAAATACGGAAAACTGCTTTTTATCATAATATAGGAAGAGGCGATATCAGATTATTGATGATTTGGTATTTTTTGTATGGGTATTAAATTGTTCCATGCAAAAATCCTATAACAACAACTCTGTCTAGTTTTGTTTTTAATATTTGCTATGTTTTAAAATGTAATTTATTTGAATAGAAAGCTTTTTTGCTACTGATACCAAATAATGACAAAATATAATCCAGTTGCACCTACAAATTGGCAAATATATTTTTACCATTTATTTAATATTTACTATACTAATATTTATTAATTACTAAGATTTTTTGCTGGAATAAGGGTTCCCTGTGATGTCACACTTACAATGACAGAAGCATAGATAAAAGATTGGTTTTGGGGGTTGGGGTTTTTTTCTCTTCAATATCTGAGTGAAGACTCAGTTGTTAAAATGTAGTAATTGTAAACCCCATATATTAGAATCTTTTATTCTTAATTTACATTGTCTTAGAGCATTAAGCTTTTATTGAATATTGGTACAGATCAGCTGAGTAATATTATAGCAATTTGGTACAAAATATAGCGAACTCTTTCTGTTTTTTATAGCAGCTGAGATCATACATTACATTAATTCAGTATGTGCTTTGTCTGATTTAGGCTTAGAATGATGTGCGAATACAGACATTGTGGTTTGAGATCCAACATTTATGTTAGTTTATTCAAATTATTGTTAAAAACCTTAGTTTAGTACAATATATAAACTGCTTCCTTTATTTGTGGTTAGAGGCCAAAAGCTGAATAATTTGAGGGTCAGGTGTGGATCTAGATAACATAGATGTATGTCCTATATACTGTAGGATTTAGGACAATAAAACTTTACTTCCAAATGTGAAAGAAGACTTTGTAACCACTCTGAATGAGAATATCTATATAATTTTAATTTGAATAACCTTAAAATTCAACAGTGTTGCAAATTGTTTTCACACTGCTTTATGTTAAAGCAATCTGTAACATGCTAATAATCACACTATTAAAATTCAGTGAAATCTATGTAAAATTTGTGTAAATTTTCAAGTAATGTAAAATGTGTATTTTTATGTTTATTATATTTAACAACAGAAAGTTAGTATTTAAACTCTGTGTGAAGACCGATACATATCTGCAAACACATACATACATTTAAATTATTTATATCAGTATTTGCAAAAGTCTGCCACTGACAATGGTTGTCTGCCTTTTATCGTACTTGCTTGCATTCTGCCCTTTTTCAATCCTCCCCTTGGATGCTCACATGAGAGCAAGTTTAACTCCTATGAGTGGAGTTTAATTCCTATGCCCGGGGAGTAGAAGCCAGCAAAATGAATTTTATTTTAAAAAATATTAACAAGAAATCAGTTATCACATTTGAGAGTCAATCAGATTGTGTAGTATGTGTGTGTGTTTTTTTATTTTTTTGTGTTTTAAAGCTTGGGAACCACAAAAAAGGGAATTGGTCCAGTGTATTCTTCTAAAGCAGCTCGAAGTGGGCTCAGAATGTGTGATCTAGTTTCTGACTTCAATGAATTTTCAGAAAGGTAATGATTTCTCTAGTGTAATGTTACATTCTGTGTATATTTATTACTAGGGCAATCAGTTTTCTCATTTGTAGATTCTGATTTTCATACTCCTTGCTGGATTTCTCACTTATACGTTTCTCACTTTTCACTTTCTAAAAGCAAAGTCTTTATCAAAGATTTGTGTGAATGTTTTACACATATAATAGAATACAAAGTTTCTTTTACTTTTTAGATTCAAAATGCTGGCTAATCAGTACAAATCTGTTTACCCTACATTAGAGATTGACATTGAAGGAGAATTGAAGAGATTAAAGGTAAAAACACAGAAATGGCCTGTTAGCTGATGGATTTTTCTATGTATGTTTCCTCTACTGAAAGGGCTTTAAAGAAAACAGAAAGAGACAACAGTAATAAATATCTGTATAAAGTTTTCTGAGAAAAGATTGTCATTGTATATTGCTGTGAAAAGGTATTTAGTGATTAAATTGTTTTATAGTACTGTTTCAGAGGAAGTCATCTCTTGGAAAAGTGATAACTTATGGATGGATAGGCATTTATTTTGTAGCATCAGAATACTAAACAATCCTTTATAACATTAGAACTCAGAATCATCTGGTGAAGTTGACTGGTAGAAAATTTGGTACAACAAAGTCTGTTTGAGTCTGTCATTTGTACTTCTATAACTGACTAGTTATAGAATACAGCAACCAAACAGGACAGGTACAGACTCCAAGAGATAATTAAGATTGCAGAAAGAACAATTGCAACCAGCCTGCCTTCCATAGAAGACCTATATATTGTGCGGGTCAGAAGGGAGGCTGAGAAGATACCTGGAGAACCCTAGATATAAACTGTTTCAACTTCTTCCCTCAGGATGGGGCTAGAGAGTATTGTATGCCAAAACAATTAGACCCAAGGACAGTTTTTTGCCTCATGCCATCACTCTGTCGAACACCCTAATTCTCACAATGCTGTCTAATGTCAGTATATTACTCATGTAATGTGGTTGTAGTATTATTTATCCTTCTTATTTCGTTCTTTCCTGCCCCCTTTTATTGGTATTATTATTCTGTTACATTGCATGTACAGTGAGTGCTTCTGTACCAGAGACAAATTCTTTGTGTATCTAATCACACTTGGCCAAATAAAGTATTTAATTCAATTCAATTCAAGTTTGATAATCCTAAGTGGCCAGGAGGAGAAATTACCAGAATTGGAAGCATAGCTGTGACTAATAACCTACCCAACAGCAAACTTCAGCTCTGAGCCAGGAACTTCATCAAACTAGAAACCCGTGACTGCGGCTTGAAAAGACAACCACTACTAAAGAGAGATTGCACCTGTTTTAGAATAAGATCATTATAATTCATTATACTTTTCCACTAATGGAGGCAATGCATATTATAGAAGATAACTGGGAAGTGACAAGGCACTAAGTTCATACAGAAGAGTAATAAGGCATTCCACTGTTCTTTAAGAAAAAGGAATGAATAAAAAGCAAGTCCTTAGAGAATGTAATGTTGCAGGATGTGGTGGTGACCATTGACTTTAAAGATTACAGGTGATGTTTATTTTAAAAAAATCAAAAATATCTATAAGATGACACTGAAATCTATGTTCAGATTTAGAAAAGTACCACAGAATATTATTTACTATGAGTCAGAGGGGAAGGAATAACTAATTGCCTTCCTGTTGTTTGCAGTTTTGCTGAGAGTATTTGATTGGCAAATATTATTAGTTTGATCATATAGACTTTTTATTTGATCCCATGGGGATGTTCTTAACTTTTAATGCAAGAAAGAACATTCTTGTTTCCTTCTCACTCATACATTTCTTTCATACAAAGAGTAGCTCATTGGTATCCATAACTTCATTTAAAGCAGGGCACTTAAACCAGCTTTCACCAAACTGGCACAATCTAGTCCTCTGAATTTCAAAAAGATATCTTGTTAGGAAGACATACAACTTTTATTATTATATTTAGCCTAATGTCTACATTGCATTTTACTATTTATTGCATATCACAATATACTAATTTAATTCTAATCTATGCAACACTCTAATTTGTCTAGAATTATTGTGAAAGAATCAAACCAATGGTGAAGGATGGGGTATATTTTATGCATGAAGCTTTGCATGGCTCTCCAAAGAAAATTTTAGTGGAAGGTGCAAATGCAACATTATTAGACATTGATTTTGGTAAGTATGAATAATAAAATGTGTTCACTTCTAAAAAATGACTATTATGCAAATGACACCTCAAATGACTTTTCATGTCCTTTGGAGATGAGTGCTTTTATTCCACAAAGGATAATTTATTCCATTAAAGTTTATATTACAGCTTAGTCTTTAATGTGCCATAGAACTCTTTGGTTTGGTAGTATTATAAATTCTAGGTAATGTAAATACTTTTGAAAAACCTATTTTTAACTAGAACATATTGAAAGTGATTGCCAATTCTGTGACCTCCCCACCCCCCATTCTAATGATGATACAGATGAAAATATGCTTTAAAATTGTCCAGAATTTGGAATGTAAAATGTTGAGGTAAGTTTCTTCAATGGAACAAGTTTTCTCCTTCAAATTTTATATCCAGAAGTACACTTTAAAAATCCTGCATTCCAAATGCTGAGAAACAGATATACCTTTCTTCTGATAGATACTGCGATGATATAATGGAACACAATTAAATATGTGCATATCTGTTAGATAGCACATATAACACACATTAAGATAGTGCACATAATTTACTAGAAAGCATTTCTGAATTAAACAGGTGTAAAAATATCCTTGCATTAGCTGTAAATTTTGCATGGGATAAGTAGGTGTTAAATAAAGCATGAATTAGAGCTACAGGTATATATCTCAGCGAAAATGTTTCTTGGTATAAAAGGACACAATTTATATATTTTTGTTGTAACAATACAGATCTTAAAATTTAGGAATCCTTTATTAACCTGTGTTAATAGGCACTTATCCTTTTGTGACCTCGTCAAATTGCACTGTGGGAGGTGTTTGCACTGGCTTAGGTATGCCACCTCAGAATGTGGGTGAAGTATATGGAGTTGCAAAAGCATATACAACTAGAGTTGGGATTGGTGCCTTTCCTACAGAACAAAACAATGTAAGTATAATGTTAAAATAAATATACATGGCCTCAAGTGTCATGCATGTAATTTCCCATAAAATTAAGTAAAGATTTTAATAGCTATTTTCCCAATAGTAGAGATGTCTGTGGAGATTCTCAGTCATGGTTGTCCAAAGACAGCCTGTTGAAGGTTTTATCTTTACCCTTAGGGTTATCTGAATCAGAATGCAAATGGGACTGCTTCTTGAGACTGATGAAAAGACTGTATTGTAGACAGGGGATAGGTGGTGTCATACCCCCCCCCCCTTCCTGTTCAATCTTAATAAAGCTAATTCAAGCCAGTGGTCCCCTCTGTCCAGAATGTGGACTTTGCCGTCTTCAAAAGAGTGACCTTTCTCTTTCAGAATCTTGTCCCAATTAAAATGTCGCATCAGAACAAGATTCAGTAGTCCATTTAAATTTGAAAAACAAAGGCCATTTGTAGCATATAGACATTAAATGCCATTAATAGGTTTGTGAGAAAATTGCTTATTCTGCTAGTATTTGTAAATTACCTGACATTAATAAAGGAAGCTTCAATATTTTTATCTTGTTTCCTATACGTTAACTTGGGTAGAATGTAAAATATACTTTATTTTGTTACAAATACATTTGGTTTATAAGTTGATAAAATTGTTTCAAGATAGTATCAATACCATGTTGGGTTTTTAAAGGAAATTGGGGAATTGCTACAGACACGAGGAAAAGAATTTGGCGTGACCACAGGGCGAAAGAGAAGATGTGGCTGGCTTGATCTTGTATTGCTTAGATATGCACACATGATCAATGGATTCACTGCGTGAGTAATGTTTACTGGTTTCATATGGCCTCCTTATTGACTGGTATATATTACTTATTTTGTAAATTATTCCAAAATAACAGATGAAACAATCATTACCAAATAACAAAATTCCACTTTTTTTTTAATGTCATCGTAGAAAGTAATGATTTAATAATGGATATTATTGTAAGACTTTTGTGTCTATACTAATTTTACGTATTTCATGATGGAAATATCGTATAGGTAGTCCTCGACTTACAACCACAATTGAGCCAAATTTCTGTTGCTAACTGAGACAGTTTTTAAGTGAATTTTGCCCCATTTTACAACCTTTGTTGCCACAGTTGTTAAGTAAATCACTGCAGTTGTTATTTTAGTAACACGGTTGTTAAGTGACTCTGGCTTAACTTTAATTGTCAGAAGGTCTCAAAAGGTGATCACATAGCCCTGGGATACTGCAACCCTCATAAATATGAGTCAGTTGCCAAGCATCTGAATGTTGATCACATGACCACGGGATGCTGCTACGGTTGTATGTGTGAAAAACGGTATAAGTCAAGTTTTTTCAGTGCCATTGTAACTTTGAAAGGTCAGTAAATGAACTGTTGTAAGTTGTATATTAACAGTGGGCTGTCTGTTTTGAATTTAAATAGGGAATTGTTAGGGTGACAGGGCTTGGGCAGATTGGTTAATGATATTAACAGCAGCTGGTTTTTTTCCCCTGAGTAGTAAATTATATCTAGCTCAATTTTCTATCACTGCATTTCTTTTCTGTGTTTAAGTTTACCTCTAAGAAAATGTGATTCACATGAGTTGATAGAATTCAATATAGATGAGAATATGTCTTGCATTAATTAAAGTTTTAGGCATGCTTTTTGATTTTTTTCAATTCACTTAAGTTTTCCTCATTATAATATTGTTCCTAGAAATGTGTTCTAGGAGAGGAATAGTAGGTTTTTTTTTCCTGAAAATGGAGGGTACAGCACCGGAGTTAAGCAAGGGGACATATTGGTTGCCTTATAGGGTAGACTAGACTGAAAACATGACTGTATGAGCCAATTTTTTACTGTAAGGTATTAACAGAATCTTACAAATCTGAAATCTCTTGCCACCCAGCATCAAAAAAGGGGGGAAATCTCTTCTGAGCCTCAGATCCTGCCCACATTTCTGCTGCAGGCTAAGCTACCTCTTATCTGTCTGTTCCTTTGGTTTTGTCTGGTTGCTCTTTGTCCCACATACCATTGACCTATCTATTCAAATAGGTCTTGTTTGGTTAATAATATAATTATAGAAATTTTCAAAGGTGATACTCACCAATAGTGGCTTCCTGCTCTGAAATTTCTTTTCTAGATAGATCATTATTTTCTAGGTAAAACAAATATATTTTAATACTTCTAAGTCTTTCAATATAGTAATATTTTAACTAGTATCTCATGCTACATGAAGATTTCAATCAAAATTTGTTACTACAGTTATTCCATTTTTGCTGTTCAGAAATAATTATTGTGTTTTTAGCTTTTGTTTTTATTTTAATTTTAGATTTTGTATATTAAAATTGTTTGTATACTGTCCTAGCAAAAAAATAGCTTTTAAACATATTGTATGTTTTTGAAGAAAAATACCGTATTTTGGGGAGTATAAGATGCACCCTCCCCCCCAAAAAGAGGGTCTTATACACTGAATACAGCATTTTTGGCCTGCTGAAACCTTGCCCCCTTCACAAAAAATAGATGTGCATAGCCTTTAGGAAGCTTGTACAGTGCTCTCAGAGGCTGGGGAGGGCAAAAACAAGTGAAAAAAAATGGGCTTTTTCTGCTTATCACCCCCCCAGCCCGCAGGAACATTCTACAAGCTTCCTAAAGGCTATGCATGCCCCTTTTTTGGCAAAAAAAACCCAGGCCCATTTTCAAGAAAAACGGGCCTGTTTTGCCCGTTATTGCCCCCAGCCCCTAGGAGCACTTTGTAGGCCTCTCAAACTCTCTGCATGTCCCATTTTTCACAAAAAATGAGGTGTGCAGAGGGTTTGGGAGGTCTGCAGAGTGCACTTACTTTTTAAAAAAATTTACCTCTTCAAAATCTTGGTGCATTTTATATTCTGAAAAATAAGGTAATAGCAGTAGCTGTGTGCAGATTCTAAAAAAGAAAGCTGCCATTTTTCAGTGGTACAATTGGCACCATAGTATATTGAACTACAATTACATCTGCAGGCAGCTAACCGGCACTTCAACTCTAGTGATTAACACTGCAATTTATTTGATGTAATTTAATATTCAGTCAAATCCTGAGTAGATAATATTTTCAGAAAGTAAATTTCAGTTTAAAATCCAAGAGTTTATGTTTGCCTACAAATAACTAAAATGCAAGCATTTCTTTTAAACAGGCTGGCTCTTACCAAATTGGATATTTTGGATGTATTTCCTGAAATTAAAATTGGCATTGCCTATAGATTAGATAATAAAATCATACCTCATTTCCCAGGTAAGAAAATTTAAATGGACCAAACATGTTCATTCTACAATGTTACTGCCATTAAAAAGATATGGTTACTATTAGGTGTGCTCCATTGCTTCAGTAGGTTTTGTTGATACAATTCTATATATTTCATCTATAAAGAAAGTACAGTTCCCTGCATTAATACTTGGGTAAGGAACTTTCTCCTCTTTGATAGATATAAGACTTCAGTTTTCTATTTTCATTCATTTTGTAAACTATCAAAGGGATGATTCAGTTACCATTTTAAGATGGGCTTATATTCTACAATTCAATGATTGGATAGCTAACCTTATTTTTATGAATGTTTTTCTGTGATCAAAACAATTGTTCTGGACCCCGAATAATTAATTATTTAGTTACTTTGGCTATAGAAATTCCTGAGCACAATAATTGATTAGTCTTATGTTGTGGTAACATAAATATAATTCTATTAATCTGGTTCTTTTTTCTTCTCAGCAAACCAAGAAGTCTTAAATAAAGTAGAGGTGCAGTATGAGACCTTCCCAGGATGGAAGAAAGATATATCAAATGCAAGGACATTTGATGAATTGCCTGTAAATGCACAAAACTTTGTTCGATTTATAGAAATGGAGCTCGGCATTCCAGGTAAGTGCATCGCAATTGCATATTTGAAGGAATACTGGGGGAATCATACTTTTGTACAATTTATATTTTTGTTGTTAGCTACTTCTAGCAATCAAATTATCTTCTGTAAATCTTAAGTTTATGAATAAGAAACATTAAGAAATAAAAAATAGAACATATAATGTACTTATTTTTTTAAAAAGGAAATTGTAATTTTTAATTACAGTTTAATTATTTTTTTAAAATCAGTTTAATAATTTAAACTGATTGAATGAAAAGTTTCTTTTAAATTTTGAGCAATTAAAAATAATTGTCCTAATATTAGAAGAATGGAATTGTATTCCCAAATGTGTTTAAGCTTTAACAAGCACAATTTATTATTTCATTAGTTGATAAAGTCAAAAATTTCATACTCCACACTTACATTAGATGACATAAAATTTAAATGTACATCTAAAGAAGAAATTGTTGTTGATGGAAAATGCTGAGCGTTTATATTTTGCACCCTCCTCCCACTATGGCAAAATTACTAGTTTTTCCAGTTATTTCCCCCCCTGCAGAATTCCTTGAAAAAAATTGATCCTAATCAGTAACACAACAAGGATTAAGGAACAGGGCATCACACAATTCACTAATCACACTATTGACCAACTAGTTCAATGAAAGTACTAATATAAATTATCTGTGAATAATAAATTAGCATGACCAAATTACCAAAGGACTATTAAATATTGATTGCATTTTTTTTTTAAAAGTGTGCTAATATGCAAAAAGCTGTATGCTAGTGGTAAAGTTGGTATCTGATGTAGTTTGAGCCAGTTGATTTTCTTGAGAATTAATTACAAGAAAGCTTTTCTACTAACTTTCATGTGCTTCATGGAATGGTAATTGAAAATTTAAGCAATACTGCTTTCTCCTATTGATTTGCATATACTTTAGTTCGTAAGACTTTCTTCCAGAATATGATGCAAAAATGTATTTGTTTTTACAGTTAAATGGATTGGAGTAGGAAGATCCAGGGAGTCGATGATCCAGCTCTTCTAAAGATATTGGATAATTTGAAAGGAAAGCACACTCCACAAAGACTGCTTGTTCACATAGACACTCATACAGACACACATGTCTTAACCCAATAAGCAATTATTTGGATGAGGAAATTGGAAACATCTTGTAAAACAACAATGTAAAACAACTAGAGTTAGTCTGGTGGGGGGGGAACAGTTGTTGCTATAAAACATTGACAGATCAGTATCATTTATCTTACTTTGTCAAAAGTTCTAGTGGCAAGTACTGCCACCATTTGCCACTGATACTTTTTCTCCAGATGTATTGCCAGGCCTTTTTTTCTGTTTATGTTTCTGAGTCTACTGTATGTCTGCTTTTGGTGGTATTCTTGAAATTTTGGATGCTTAAGATAATGCAGTTTTGCACAGAGTTTTACATCTTCATTTGTACTCCTAAAGCTGTTATACCTTGTATGGTTGCTGGTTGCTAGTGTGTGATTAAAGAGAGGGGTGATTTTATAATGATGACAAAACTAATTTTTTGTTACAGTTTTTATTAAAAGAATAATGAACCATAGTTTAGATGGGGTGCTTAATATGTATACAATTCAACTTAATTTATAAATAATATTGGAAGTGTTTATACCTCGTATGGAGTTCATTCTTTTTCTCCCTTATTGATACTTTTACATTTCAGAGTTTCATCATTCAGTTCAATTCATCTTTTCAATGGCCTATTGCCCAATCTATTCAGTAACATCCATTCAGAGGATGATTGGAAAAAAGATGACCTAAATATCATCTAATTAGCTTCTTAACATAGAGAATCCTCATGGGTTAAGATGACTTGGCTATCCTATGTAAATAGGCATCGGAAACAATATTTATGTAAATTAACTTTTTAAAGAACTAAATTCATCCTTGGCAAATATTCAAGACAATATATTCTGTAGTTTCTAATGCTTTGCTAAATACTTTTCTTTTGAGTGTATTGTATGTCTATATTGATTTAGCTTGAAGAAATTGAAGTAATTTCAAGCCAATTATATTCTTTAACCTTAACACCATTCATGACCTTTTCTTACTCTGTGGGCATTATTTTGTAAGATATTTCACTGTTTCTATGTAATTCTTTTGTACCTTTGTTCCTGCAGTATTTTAGGAGGGGTAAGCCACGGCTTCACGTAGGATGCAATAATTGAATGTACGTGTATATTTTTAACTGACATTTTATTAATAGGTTATATCTAATAGCTGTCTTTCAGCATAGTATCTAAAAACAAGATGCTAACATCAGGGAATTTAACTTAAGTTTTCCAGTCCTGTTCATATTTGCAATGTACGCAATCATGTCATTTGAAGCACATTTTCCAGAATGTACATTTTCATGAACATTGTCGTGACTTCTGAAAAATGTATCTTGGAGTGTGAACTCTTAAAATAATATATTAATTCCTTTTGATAAAATGTGAGGATGGAGGGGAAACAGCAGCTTTTAAAAAATTTCTATGAAAATACCACCTCACTTTCTGGGAAAGTTAGCAGTAAGCTTTAGATTGATATAGATGTTGCATGAAGAAACATGATAAAGTTCTAACATACATAGAAAATCCTCACTGAAAAATAACCATGATTCAACACTGTAGTAGCTGTTATTTCTTTTTACTTTGAAGAGGGGTGAGGTTTATTTGGCACATGGAATTTTATTTTGAAATAAAAGCAAATTTACAGTCAACAAAAAGGGGCACACCAATTATTAGAATAATCTTAGACTGTTAGACTAAGCTGTCTATGTCAGAAAAATCATATGCTTCAGTGAAAAGAAGTTTTGAAGATGTTCCAGACAAGATAAATGGAAACCATGGTGCCATAATGCCTTTTTAGAAGATTGCTTGTTGTTAAACATGGTCTTGCAAAAATTGTAAGTCATCTGTTATAGACAAGATAAAGTATTTTAGAAAACCAAAGTTTTCCAAGTTTTCTTTGTACTGAGAAACAAGTATGTTATTCCAAGTATTTCTGACCCAAACAAGTGCCAGCCTTGATGCTCTTGCATGTAAATATTACAACAGTACTTTTCCTGCTGTCACATACGTCTTTTTCCTCAATGTTACCCTGAGCCGATTTGTGTCAAAGATTCATTTCCCTGCTTGCTGAAACTTAAAAAGTAAATAAATAAACCCTCAGTCCTGCATTTAGATTTCTTTTCATAGAGCAGAATTGTCTTTTGATCCTAAGCAAAGCTGTGATAGTTATGATTTTAAAATTACCTCCTTCAACATTTTGGAATGTTGGCTTCTTGTATATTTCATTTTCTTACTAGACCAACACTTAACATATTCTGGTTCTGTCTTTAAGATTTGATGCCTATCATTGATAGAAATACACTCAGCAAATTACTACTTTTACTCTTTGTATTTTGTGTTTTCTGTGTTCATTGACTATTTGAACATTACTTGTTTTATTTAAGCTCATATTTGGCGTGGAGTGACTAATGCTACTGTATATTGGTTACTGGAGCATTTATATATTTTATAAAGTTTAAGATTATACTTTTGCACATATAAAGGAAAAACACCTCAGACTTTAGTTTACTGTGACTACATACATTTAGGTTCTGTATCTAGATTTATCAAGTTTCTTAGAGCTCTGTCAAATAATGCATGTGCTTGAAGAGCTAGTATTTTTAAGAAGCACCAGTACTCCTACTGCTTGTTGTTTGGGGGCGTGTATGACATCACAGATGGTACAAATCCCTTAGAACATGTATAATAACTAACGATTTACACATTTGTATTTGTCCCAAGTTTTAGACTCTAACCAATTATGTTTGGGTAAAAAATAAAATTTAATTTACTTTGTAGAGAAACTGAACTGAAAAAGCTTCTTGGATGAGAAGTGAAATGTTTTCAAGGAATGCAACCCAGAAAGTCCACTTGCCTTTTGGAAAAGCACCTTTGGGACAACCATGACCTGGATTATTGAGAATCTCCATAGACATTTTCTTTTAGAGCTTTAGTTTTGTAATTGTAGAGAAATTAGAATGGCTCTGTTCTAAGAGGATAATCTTTTCCTGTTATTAGTGTTATTAGAAAATACATGTCCTGACCATTTCTGGCATTTGTTAAATTATGCCCTGGGTTATTCAAGAGTGACCATGATCCTCACATCCAACTGAAAAATGTACATTTTAAACGAGTCATATCAGCACACATTCCAGAAAACATGCAAGGACCGTATCAGTTTCATTTTTCATTAAGTTGCCATGGAAATGCTTGTAAAGCGATTTAAAAAATGGCACAAATTTGTACTGCTTTGTTACCTGAAGCATAGACATATTTTCTCAGTCTCTCTTTTCCTTATTTTAATAGAAATACAACATTTCGCTAAGTTGTTTGGCAAGTTGATCATATATGTATGTATGTATGTATATACATACATACACATATATACATACATATACGTACATAATACATACATACATATTTACAAATCTACAAAGTTGCCAATCTTTGTTGTTCATATATATTGTATGATGGAACACTTCTGTGATTAGAAAAAAATAAGACTGAACCAGGCACCCCAAAATGGTAACAGTTGGGTATTACTTTTTGATTATTTTGCAAAATTATTCCATGTTCTTAAATTATTTCCCTTCAGTGCACTAGAAAGTTTCTGGAAAAATAGAAATAAATGGTGCCAATAACATTTTTAAATGTTCAAAATGTGTGGTGACTCCATCAAACTCTTTATTAAATTATCCAAATAGATAGTTAAAAAAGCATTGTAGTAATAATCATGTAGTGACTATGAAATAGTGAGGAAAAAATTGTTTCTGGTGATGTTGAAAATTACTTTTTAATTTTGTGTCTATTTGAGACAAAATAGAACATTTTTTCATCAAAAGCTTCCTATAACAATGACTGCTATTTACTACAATGAGAGGCTGCAATGCTGTTTCTTAATCCATTATTTTGCTGAAGTTCCATTTCTTAGATTGAAATATTTTTTTATCTTTTCGCTATTTACAATGGAAATTTAAAAGGGTTCTATAGTCGAATCTAACCATATTTTACAGCTTTTGCATAGGGTTAGCAGTCACCTTTAGTACATTTGGATTAGAAGATGTCTAATAGGATCCTTTCATATTGCTGCTTTAAAAAAGAGAAGAACTTCAGAAATTAGCAGTTATCCAAAACCCATGAAAGAAGGTTTAATTCTCTCTTTCTTCATAGCAGATGTACTCCTCCAAAGTGACAGTATTTCAGCAGCTGATCTATGGCGATAGCTATCTGCACTACCTATAATTTTAAAAGAAAAAAATGTTTTTGCTCCTGAATTTAGAAAACACAAAATTCCAATTTGATAAGATTTGGTAGCAATGTGTAACATTTCCATTATCTATATACCGGTACTAATATATAAGCAGACTTCAAATTCTCTAGATACATATTTCCCTTAAATGTCTTGCCCCTGTACTCTTCAGTGAATTGTCTTCTTTTTTAATTCATGATTTGCCATGACGGATATATTTGCATTTTCTCATGTGTCTGAGTGTGGAATTGAGGGTTGGGAGGTGGGATAGATTCACACCAAGGTCATACTCTGGCCTGGTTTTCATTTTTGTGGCATCATTCCTTGCCATGGATAGATCACTCCCTTCTAGCTCTGGAGTATTCTGCCTCCTACTGAAGGTAGGAAGGATCTATTTAATCAGTATATCCCAAACAACTGATAAATCCAGTGGAGTTTTAAAGGGAATGTGGGATTATTCCTGAAACTTGCATGTTCTGGCTGAGATATAGTTACTATTTGGAATGTGCAGGTGACAACAGGCTTTAGATCAGATCACACTTACATGGATTCTGTGACCTGGGATACTATGGAATTTCCTGAGCGAACCGGTAGTGGTATTTTGGCCTTGGTCACAGAATTGGTAGCAACCCAGGCTGGCCACACTCCCGAACCAGTTCCCAGGTTGCTGCTGCCATTGCCAGCATGTTTTTTAGTAATTTTTTCATGTTCTGTACATGCACAGAACAATTTACAGTCAACTGTTCGTGTGTTCGTGCAGTGATCTGGTAGCAACACCGGCAGCAACCCACCCCTGAGTTCTAGGATATGAAGTCTTTTCAGACAAGTATCTTAAAGAGACTAATTCTGCCTGTTCTGCAATGGCCAGTGGTCTGTTCCCCCTCCCCAAAACTTCCTTGGATCTAACAATACTATACAACTTTCATCCAGTTTCCAACTTTCCTTTTTAAGGGAAGGTTGCTGAGAATTTTGGTACTTCCAAAATTCACTGCTATCTTATTGGTGCCCTATCACTATTACATGAGCTGAATTGGCTTTGGTTATTTGTTTCTTCAATAGGTTATAAGTTTTAAATTTTAATTCAGCCATATGTAATGATGCTTAGCTGGTCTAGTGATTTCGTACATCTTGTCTACCATAATTGAAAATACATGTCACTTTTTCAATTTCAGGATATGTCAAATACTGATGTAAAATATGTCAGTAGAGTAAATCCAGAAAAGATTTTATTTAAAAGTCCAATACACATGCCTTATTGCAAACATAATATTTCTCTTAAGCTGCATTTTGTGTAATCTTGAAAGGGTCTGTTGAGCATAGATAATTCTATCCCAGGGTCCTGGCAGAATATATCTTTGTATATGAAATGTGCTAGCATGAATTTACCCACCTGATTTGAAACATGGTAATGTAAATGCTTCTTTGTATGTAGTTTGTGTGTACCAGTCAAGGACCTTCATCTTTGCATTTTGATAATGAATATATTGGTGCAGTATTAAATAATCAAACTCATGTGGATATATAATTTCTTCTTTTGGGGGAGCTGGTGGTAGCTTTGTAAAAGGTCTAAATGAAAAGCATAAATAGTTCAGTGTTTGTCAAGATAGTCTGATTTGCAAACTAGATGACTCATAAGAATAGCTCCATGTCCAAACCTTTATCTAAGAATCTTAATGAAGACTATGCTGCCAGTGCAGTAAGCAGTCTTATGATTTACAAATGAATACAGATAATTCCCATCCATAACCATATTTGGAACCAGAATTTCTGTTACCAAATAAGATGGTTGTTAAATAAATCACAGCTCATTTTATGACTTCTTTGTTTAGCTATGGCTGTTAAGCAAATCACTGCATTTGTTAAGTGAATCATCTGGTTGTTAAGCAAATCTGGCTTTTCCCATTGACCTTGTTTGTCAGAAGCTGGCTGGGAAGATCTGAAATGGCACTTGCATGACTCCCAGATGCTGCAACCATGATAAATACTTGCTAATTACCAGGGTAGATTTGATTTAAATTGAGTCAATTTAAATCACTAGTAAAAAGGCTTGATTTAAATTGACTCGATTTAAATCATAATTTTTAAAGACCGTCATCACTGTCCTGCAATGGCTCCTCCTCTGACCCGCTGTTGACTCACCAACAATCCCATTCACTTTAATGGGATGACTGGTGATGCAGCAGTGACACAACAAGGTGCCGTGATGGATCTGACAGGTGCTCTTTAAATGTGAGGACTCATTCTTGCTGGTAGTTTAATTATTATTATTTGCAAACAAAATGGAAGGTTTTCTATTTCGCTTTCAGAGCTTGGATTCATTGAATGAGTTTACCAAAAATATAAATATTACAGAATATACAGCTTCATGCTACAGAACTAAGCTCCATTTAATGCTGAATAAACTCAATTATTAATGTATCTTAAATAGAAAACTATCCTTGAAGAGATTTTTTACTCCAAAAACATTTTATTAAAATAAATTTGATGAAAATCAAAATCTAATTTAAATAAAAATCTGGTTTAAATTTTTTAAAATCTGATGTTTTTTATTTTTTTTTAAAAATATCACTTTTATCCACCCTGCTAATTACCAACTGCCCAAATATTAATCACATGACTGTAGGGATGCTGCAACAATAATAAATGAATTAATAGGTTGTAAGTCAATCATAAATGAGTTAATAGGTTGTAAGTCAACTTCTGCCAACCTAGCAGTTTGAAAGCATGTAAAAATGTAAGTAGAAAAATAGGGATCAGCTTTGGTGGGAAGGTAACCGTTCCATTCACCTTTGGCGTTTAGTCATGCCACATGACCACGGAGACGTCTTTGGTCAGCACTGGCTCTTCGGCTTTGAAACGGAGATGAGCACCACCCCCTAGAGTCAGGAACAACTAGCACATATGTGTGAGGGCAACCTTTACCTTTAAGTCATTTTTGTGATGCCATTGTGACGTCGAACAGTCATTGAACAAATGGTTGTAACTCAAAGATTCCTTGTTAGGAATGTAGGACAGATTGGGGGGGGGGGGAGGACAAATTTCCTACTTTCAGAATCATTTTCTGAATTAGGACTGAAAAGGAAATTTGTAGAATGTTTTAGGTATGTCTTTAAAATTGATAATGGAGAATAATGATATTTCGTTTACCTTAACAATCCTTGAGGAGGATATGCAATATAAAGTCGTGCCAGCTGTCCAGGAAAGTAACCAATAACATCCTTTCCCTGATGAAAAAGAGTTCTGATAGAACAAATGAATGAATGAGCATTTATATTTGAAATACATTTTTCTAATTTGCATTGCCAACTAAATTAATGGCTAAACATCCAGCTATTAAATAAAATCTATCATAAAACTCAAAAATGGCACTATTTTTTTCTATGACTAACACAGAATGAAAATGCCTAAAGAAGCCATTATGGAACTGGTGAGGTTCCTCCATAGACAAGTTATAGACATGTCTGTGATACATTGTGCAGTTATCCAAATTTTTACCAGTTACTTCTACCGTGAAATAAGAAAAGAGCTATTTTCTCCTTAGCCAAAGTGATTTGGGCAGAAACATGCTTTTGATTGGCTTGATTTGCAATTTTAAAAAATGTTCCAAAATCCAGAGTATTTCATAATCAGTTGAAAGGCAGACTAAAAAGTCAATTTAAATAAATAAATTCATCCTGCTTACTTGTTTTATCAAATTAATGATAAATTAAAATTGTATTAATCAACAACATTTTAATATACCTAATAACTGATAATTATGAAATTGTAATCTATGCTTCCTTTGTTTCTAGAACACGTAGACAAAACTTTTATAACAAATCACTGCAACTATAATTAATATTTAATCATTATTAACCAAATAGGACTATACAGATAATCTTCAACTTATGTGTATAATTGAATCCAAAATTTATGTTGCTAAGTGGGACATTTGTTAAATGGGTTTTGCCCATTTACTATCTTTCTTGCCACTGTTGTTAAGTGAATCACTTCAGTTATCAAATTAGTAACAGGTTGCAGCTTGAAATGCTTGTAATCATATTTAGCTAATTTATCTAACAATACATTCTGAAACTAAATGGTGGGCAGTAGTTAGAATGTGGTTTTGCAGGCTAACTCTGCCCACTGCCAGGAGATCGGTAAAATGAGGACCCAGATTGTTAGGGGCAATATACTGACTCTGTACACTCCTTAGTGTTGTAAAGCACTATGAAGCAATATTTGTTGTAAGTGCTGTTGCTAGTGCTAGATAGATCCTTCTTTTCTGTCGGCAAGATAATTCCTGGTAACAATCCTGCTGAAAAGGGAGAGGGATGAAATTCCTGATTTGAAACACCCAGTGCTTCATTATCCCATCATCCCTTACAATTTCCTGGATATAGGAAGTCATGAGAGAGTCTTCTCCTTAGAACTGTGTAGGACAATTATAGGAGAATGCAAGTTCAAAACTGCTGATATGTTAAGCATAAGTTTAATATATACCATATTTTTCGGAGCATAAGACACACCGGTGTATAAGATGCACCAAGGTTTTGATTAAAGAAAAAAGTTTTTGCACTCTGCAAATCTCCCAAAACCCACCTGTTTTTCATGAAAATGGGCCTGGTTTTTTTTTCAAAAAAAAAAAAAAAGGCACGAATATCCTTTAGGAAGCTTGTAGAGTGTTCCTGGCTGCTGCTCCCCCCCCCAATGAGTATAACAATTGCCCATTTTTCATGAAAACGCCTATTTTTTGTCAAAAATTTACATGAGTAGCCTTTAGGAGGCTTATAGAGTGCTCCTGGTGGCTGGGGAGGGGGCAAAATTGAGCAAAAGCTGGCCTGTTTTTTGCTCATTTCTGCCCTCCCCAGCCACCAGGAGCACTCTGTGAAGCTCCTAAAAGCTTTGCATGGCAATTTTGGTGAAGGGGCAGGGTTTCAGGAGGCAAAAAATGCTGTATTCAGTGTATAAGATGCACCCAGATTTTCAGTCTCTTTTTTGAGGGAAAAAGATGCATCTTATACTCTGAAAAATACGGTAGGTAGTTCTTC
Source organism: Thamnophis elegans (assembly GCF_009769535.1). NCBI lineage: Eukaryota > Metazoa > Chordata > Lepidosauria > Squamata > Natricidae > Thamnophis > Thamnophis elegans. Next base: position 71,458,022 of record NC_045544.1, on the reverse strand, counting down.
ACTTATGCCCACAATTGAACCTAAAATCTATGCTGCTAAGTGAAACATTTGTTAAGTAAATTTTGCCCCATTTTACAAACTTTTTTGCCACAGTTGTTAAGTGAACCACTGCCATTGCTAAGTTACCATGTTTCCACAAAAATAAGACAACTGACCCCCGATAATAAGTGCTTGGCCTTATTTTCGGGGAGGTCTTATTATTTTTGAGGTGCAGGAAGTGGCAAGCATGGTCACCTCATGGCTGCTGCTGTGTTGCAATATTTTTGAGCTTATTTTCTGGGGAGGGCTTATTTTAGCGCATATGCTCAAAAGCCCAATTGGGATTATTATCAGGGTAGGTCTTTTTTTCCAGGAAAAAGGGTAGTAAGATGGTTTTTAAATGAATCTGGCTTCTCCGTTTGCTTGTCAGAAGGTTGCTAAAGGTGATGACATGACCCTGGGACAGTGTAACTCATAAATATGAGTCACTTGGCAAGTGTTTGAATTTTGATCATATGACCACGGTTATAAGTGTGAAAAAGTCATTTTTTTCACTGCTGTTGTAACTTTGGTCTCCAAATGAACTGATATATGTTGAGGACTACCTGTATAAAATTTATATAGGGTTCCATTCCAAATGTCCTGCAAATCCTATTCTTAACCAATACAAAATATTAAACATTTGACCACCTACTCAGGGAAAAAAGCAAAACAAGAAAACAGGCACCAGTGAAGCAATTTTTACCTTATATTCTGGTCAAGACTCCCCGCGGCAGGTTTTTTAAATTTCAAATGTTCCCCCCAGTCTAAAACAATTGTTTCAACTGATTATTAGGGCATTCTGATGTGAGTCACAATACAAATATGATGATGTTTGTAAAATATTTTCAGCACATTAAAAATATTCTGAAGTAGATTTTTAACTCTATCCCTTTCTTTCTATGATGCATGAAAAAGTCACTTGAGATTTGTAATTAGATTGCTTCATTGTAATTAGTTTAATGTTATGTTTTGTAAGGTAACAAATAACCTCAAAATAATCATTCTGAGAGGATCAACCTAGAGGGATTGTTTGTTTTTTATACTTTACCCTGGAATAGTCTCTGGTGCTGGATCTATAAACTGTCGTAATTTTATTGCTGCAACTTGTCCAGCCATGAGAGTTTCTAGAGAAAAAAAAATACTCTGTAATACCTACTGCTACTAATTCAATATTTGCTCAATATATAAAACCATAGTCTCATAATATGATGTATACTCATGTAGAAGCCCAACCACAAATAAACCAACCCTCATACTTTTACTCAAAATAACAATAGCACTTAGACTTATATACCTCTTCACAGTGCTTTACAGCCCTTTCTAAGCAGTTTACAGAGTCAACATATTGCCCCCAACGATCTGGGTCCTCATTTTACCCGACTCGGAAGATGGAAGACTGAGTCAACCTTGAGCCTGATGAGATTTGAATTGCCAAACTGCTGGCAGCCAGTGATCAGTAAAAGTAGCCTGCAGTTTTGCACTCTAACCAATCACCATCACGGCTCTTTGAAATACTATGAAAAAATACCACTCGGAGATAAGCCAAAGTACAATTTCCATTGGATTTTGGTTAAAAATTCCAGAGAAGGCTTATCTGGGCATGGACTTATAAACAAATGCCATATGCAAAAAGATAGAAATTAAAATTACATGGCAATCTGTTACTATGCTTACTCTCTAGAATAGCTAATCTTATTGGGGAATAATATTTCAGCAAAAATCAACATGGTAAAGCTTACTAACAGATGGAAGCAGAGGAAAATTCCAAGGTGTTTTTAGTATAAATATCCATAACAAATTATAACTTCTTTTTGGAGAAGTGCCAATGAAGGAGAATATTTGTAGCTCATGATTGAAAAGAAGTGTCCTTGATGCTCTCTGAGCTTGGTTATTTTCTTGCAGATGTTTCATTACCTAAACTTGATAAACCTCATGAGTGCTAGATGATTTTACCTAGCACTGATGGCATTACCTAGTTTAGGTAATGAAACATCCTCAAGAAAAAACCAAGCTCAGAGAACACCAAGAGACCCCTTATTTTGGAGTACTATCTGCACAAGGACTTTGCAACAAGTATTAAAGAGCTGGCTGTGTCCTAGTGTTATTTGCATTACATTATTGGCACTGGAGAATGTGATGAAGTATATCTTGGAAACTCCAACAGATCACTGCAGCAATTGGATGACTTGGCATTTGAGTACAATGCAACAAATCAGAGTTCATTAAACATAATATTACATATTATGGTCACACCACTTATGCATAAGGCCTAACCAAGTGGAACATTAAAATAGTTGGCATGCCTCAAGTCCACAAAAACTCACAGCTAGGATATTTTTTAGACTGGTTAAATATTATAGTCTCCTACCAAATTTGACCACCTGCTATATCTTTTGAATACTTTACTACAAATGAGGAGAGGTATGGCAGTGAGAAAAAAAAACCTTGCAAATAAGCTTCCATAGAAGCAAATTATAATACTAGGCATTGTGCTCAAACATTATACCCATAATATTATACCCATAATGATCATCCAGCTATAAATCCAGCACATGATTGTCTGGGTGGAAAAATTACACTGAATCAAAACTCTTGCATATTATAGTACAGTACACATCGCAATGAATCAAATGCCAACAATACAATATTGGGCTGCACTGTAAATTCTAATTAGATTTTCTCAAACCTAATTTGAGAAGTGTACAAGACAAACAGCTAAAATAAAATGAGAAATTATTTATAGTGAAATACAATTTTTCATTGGACAAACTGAATTAAACGAAACTACAGAGGGGAGTGTAAGTGGACAACAAGAAGCTTCAAACAACAGTAGCAGCAATAAGACCCCTTTATTACATTGTAGAGATTGTTCCTGATAACATTCAGAAGAACACGTTGAAGAAAATAGAGATACTGAAAGAAGCAGTGACTGATATAGATGGAGACTCAATTATAAGTCCTGAACTATCACCCGAGGCACTTACCTCCAAAGTACTCACATTCTTGTTTGTAGTAATAAAGTAATAAAGATTATCCCATTATCGTACAAAGCTAGTACTCTTCCCAGATTTATAAATACAATAGCATCTGTATCTTGATGGGGGTATTGATCATATCAAGTTGTGGAACATTCTTGGACCGAGAACATTCCATTGGCTTTACTCAAAAGCTATAATCAATCAGAAGCCATGGAATATGAACAGCAGAGGTGGGTTGCTCTTGGTTCGGCCTGGATTGGGCGAACTGGTAGTAGTGACGGTGGGAGGCTCTGCCCACCCGCCCAGATGCTTCTGTGCATGTGCAGAAGTTTTACACTTGCTCACGAGCAAACTGGTAGTAAAAAAAAAAAAAATGGAAACCCAACACTGATGAACAGAACATGATAAAACAAACTAGTTTCAGCTTACAAATACTCTCCCTTATTTATTCAACCTATATATTGAATATTTATTGAGGGAAGCTGGATTAAAAGATGAAGATGGTTTTAAAATTGGAGGAACTATGCAAATGACACAGCTCTAATAGTGGAATATGCAAAGAATCTGCTAGCTTTAGTAATGGAAGTCAGGTAGCACAGTGAAAAAATGGAACCAAGATAAAACAAAGACGTTAATGACAAAAGATACGGCAAATAGTCTTAGAATGAATTATAAAAATACTTTTAGGATAAGCTACCAGCAGTAAAGGAAAAGTGACTTTGGGCAGTGTACAATCCATCAAATCTGCCCTTTCAGGTTTTTTTTTCTTTTATTATTTTTAAGTTTTTAACTACAGCTTCAGACATTTCTGAAAAGTATGCAAATATGATTTATTATTTATTTCTTTTAAAAGTTGTATAGCTACCCATCTCACCAAAAGTGACTCTGGTCAGTGTATAGAGATACAAACAACAAATATAAAAATATAGAAACATAGAAAACTGCTGGAAGAAAAAGTCCTAGTGGTCCCTCAAGTCTGGCCTTTGCTGTTTTTATTTTTTTTATTGTAATTTTTGTTAGACGATGGACATGTATATGTCAAGAGTACATATATTTTTGAACTTTGGAAGCTCACAGATTCCTGAACAGCTTGAGAATATTGTGGACAGTTAAGACACCAGGCTAAAAAAATGGGAGACTGAGTTCTTGTCCATGAAAGCTGGATGGGTGACTTGGGTTAGTCATTCTCTCTCATTCTCCCTCATTTCATAGGGTTGTGGTTGTGGAGATTGTGGTTGAGGAGAAAGGAGTGTTTTGTATATGTTTGCCACCTTCAGTTATTAATATTAAAAAAGGTAAGTCCTTATTTGAGACCCAAATGACCACTCTCAAATTATCATACTTTGTGCACATTAAGTGAAGGCCTAGTTCTCTTGAAAAGACAAGAATACTAGCAAAGGTGGAAGGAAAGAGAAGAAGAGAGCAGGGGGAGAAAGATAGATGGACTCAATTGCAACCGTTCAGGAAGGTCTAAAGGACCAGGTTGAGGACTTATCATCACATCGAAAATTTATCTGTGTGGTTATTAAGAATCAACCCCAAGCTTACGGCACATAATCAAAAAAGTTTGACAAGGAGTGGTATTTTGTACTGGCCTCTTGTATGTAAACTAAGGTGACCAGATTTTCAGATTGGAAAAGAGGGACACCCTTGACCGGGGGGGGGGGGGGGGGGCTTGATTAAAAAAAAATTTTTTTGTCAAAAGGTCACCCCAGGACACTGAAACCAGCATAAATACGAATCTGTTGCCAAACAAAATTTTGATCACGTGACCATGAGGATGCTGCAACGGTCGCTAAGTGTGAAAAATGGTCGCAACGGTCGCTAAGTGTGAAAAATGGTCATCAGTCACTTTTTTCAATGCCATTGTAACTTTGGTCTATAGACAATTTAAAAAAAGAATCAACACAGAATACCACTATTTTAAAAAATCATATGCACAATAAATAAAATATTATTTTAAAATACATTGAGCCTATACTCCTTACAGTAAATGACTCATCTGGAAACAAGCCAATAGCAGTTTTGTGCTTTAAAATTTACAGATGTTCCAAAATCAGCTTAAAGTCCAAATATTTAAAGACCACCCCCCTCAAAGCTATCTTACCAGAGCTTTAAATATCTTCTGGGGAGGCCCTGTAATCCCATTCATGACAAAGGTAGGGCTTTCTCAGGAGGAAGGGTACTCAAAATTCAAATTTGCCAGTCTATGTTGAAATCCCATCAAACAATTGTGAGAATCCACAGTAGCAGTGAATACTTAGATTTCAATATTTAATGCAATACATATTGATAAATATAACCCATACAAACAAATACCATTTTGGGATCCTGAGAGAAAATTTTTAAAACAAAGACAGTAATATAGATTCAGGCGGCTAACACATACAACTGTAATGTTTTGAACATATTTTTCTCTCTACACTATACAGCCTTCTGATGCATGAAATGAAACTCTTACTCTTAACTCTATAGGCACACAATCTTTCCAGTAGTTCACATACTAGTTGGTAACATCTTAATTTGAGGCTTGATTGGAACATTATACAGTTATTGAAAGACAGTAAAATGGACATCAACAATCTCACACCCTGCTCAAAGTTGTGACAGCAAGTTTAAATTTTTGACCTTAACTATCAAGAAAAAAAACAATTTTAAAACTGGCATGTCAGTGACTTCTTAAAAGTCAGGATGCCTGGTCAAGATTAAATTGCAGGTAGATTTCTTATCACTTTCTAAAAAGAGAAAAATTCAGAACATAACAAATAAAAGGTTGTGAATTTCACAGATGAGACAGAAAACCACAAATGGGCAAATATGACCTACAAAGGCATGAATCTCCCATATTATGGGAATCCCATAAACCCTGCAGATGTTCATAATGAAATTATATTTAACTATTTGGGACAGAAAGACAACACAGACTATTTTTTAAAAAAATTCACCAATATCACACCATAAGATTCTTTATCTTTTCTTTGCAACAATTCCTAATGGCACAAGAAATCTCCATCAATATCTATCCCCAAGAAGAAAACTCTTCTTTAACAGCAAAATAATGTAGAAAAATTACAAACAATAACTCTTTTCAGCTTTATGCACCACCCCAGTAAACACAAATGTTTGATCAGAAAAAATATGTCCAAGATAGGAGCAATAAGCTATACACCATGATTTAGGAGTTTGATTTTTTTCAAAAATAAATGCTAAAATACTAAACTGTATATATGCACATTTAGGTAAATAGTGTTCTGTATACCCTCTCGGAGGCGGCGATGGATCCCAATCACGAACGGACGCCGCCAGCAGATAACTTCCACGCGATTCAGGGGCTTTTGCCAGGCGGCGGGACCCCCGAAAGCGAGAGGAAATTGTCTGCAGGCGGCTGGCAGCGCCCCAACCTCTCCTCCTGCCGCGCGGATCCATTTTGATTCACGAACGGATTCCGCGGCGGTTCAAGGGCTTCTGCCGGGCGGCGGGTCCCCCGGAAGTGAGAGAGGAAGTTCCGGAAGCGAGAGGCTGCCCCGGCGATCGATCCCAATCACGAACGGACGCCGCCCGCAGATAACTTTCCATAACTTTCCGGGCGGCGGGACCCCCGCACGACGTTCTGTGCGGGCGGCAGCCGCTGCGCCCATGCTCTCGGAGGCGGCGATCCCATTCACGAAGAGGCAGCTCCTCGTGGGCGCAGCGCCTGCCGCCCGCACAGAGTGAATTTAATTGGGATCGCCTGCGGCCGCGAGGACCCCTGCACAAATGGACTCCACGCGGCCGCAGGCGATCCCAATTCACTCAGCCGGGGCGGGCAATTTCTGCACGAACGGACTACTCCTCGCGGCCGCAGGAGAGGGAGGAGGAGGGAGCAGCCGAGCCGCCCGACTCCTGCACGAACGGAGTATTCCTCGCGGCCGCAGGCGATCCCAATTCACTCAGCCAGGGCGGGCAATCTCTGCACGAACGGACTACTCCTCGCGGCCACAGGAGAGGGAGGAGGAGGGGGCAGCCGAGCCGCCCGACTCCTGCATGAATGGAGTATTCCTCGCGGCCGCAGGCGATCCCAATTCACTCAGCCAGGGCGGGCAATCTCTGCACGAACGGACTACTCCTCGCGGCCGCAGGAGAGGGAGGAGGAGGGAGCAGCCGAGCCGCCCGACTCCTGCACGAATGGAGTATTCCTCGCGGCCGCAGGCGATCCCAATTCACTCAGCCAGGGCGGGCAATCTCTGCACGAACGGACTACTCCTCGCGGCCGCAGGAGAGGGAGGAGGAGGGAGCAGCCGAGCCGCCTGACTCCTGCATGAATGGAGTATTCCTCGCGGCCGCAGGCGATCCCAATTCACTCAGCCAGGGCGGGCAATCTCTGCACGAACGGACTACTCCTCGCGGCCGCAGGAGAGGGAGGAGGAGGGGGCAGCCGAGCCGCCCGACTCCTGCACGAACGGAGTATTCCTCGCGGCCGCAGGCGATCCCAATTCACTCAGCCAGGGCGGGCAATCTCTGCACGAACGGACTACTCCTCGCGGCCGCAGGAGAGGGAGGAGGAGGGGGCAGCCGAGCCGCCCGACTCCTGCATGAATGGAGTATTCCTCGCGGCCGCAGGCGATCCCAATTCACTCAGCCAGGGCGGGCAATTTCTGCACGAATTGCCCGCCCCGGCTGAGTGAATTGGGATCGCCTGCGGCCACGAGGAATAGTCCGTTCGTGCAGAAATTGCCCGCCCCGGCTGAGTGAATTCAATTGGGATCGCCTGCGGCCGCGAGGACCCCTACACAAATGGATTCCTCGTGGCCGCAGGCGATCCCAATTCACTCAGCCGGGACGGGCAATTTCTGCACGAACGGACTACTCCTCGCGGCCGCAGGAGAGGGAGGAGGAGGGAGCAGCCGAGCCGCCCGCACAGAGTGAATTCAATTGGGATCGCCTGCGGCCGCGAGGACTCCTACACAAACAGAGTATTCCTCGCGGCCGCAGGCGATCCCAATTCACTCAGCCAGGGCGGGCAATCTCTGCACGAACGGACTACTCCTCACGGCCGCAGGAGAGGGAGGAGGAGGGAGCAGCCGAGCCGCCCGACTCCTGCACGAACGGAGTGTTCCTCGCGGCCGCAGGCGATCCCAATTCACTCAGCCAGGGCGGGCAATCTCTGCACGAACGGACTACTCCTCGCGGCCGCAGGAGAGGGAGGAGGAGGGGGCAGCCGAGCCGCCCGACTCCTGCACGAATGGAGTATTCCTCGCGGCCGCAGGCGATCCCAATTCACTCAGCCAGGGCGGGCAATCTCTGCACGAACGGACTACTCCTCGCGGCCGCAGGAGAGGGAGGAGGAGGGGGCAGCCGAGCCGCCCGACTCCTGCACGAACGGAGTATTCCTCGCGGCCGCAGGCGATCCCAATTCACTCAGCCAGGGCGGGCAATCTCTGCACGAACGGACTACTCCTCGCGGCCACAGGAGAGGGAGGAGGAGGGGGCAGCCGAGCCGCCCGACTCCTGCATGAATGGAGTATTCCTCGCGGCCGCAGGCGATCCCAATTCACTCAGCCAGGGCGGGCAATCTCTGCACGAACGGACTACTCCTCGCGGCCGCAGGAGAGGGAGGAGGAGGGGGCAGCCGCCCGCACGCGGTTCAGGGGCTTCTGCCGGGCGGCGGGAGCCCCTGCACCGTGTGGAACTTCTCTGCCGCGGGCGGCTGCAGCTGCCCCCACCCTCTCCTCCTGCCGCGGCGAGCGGAAAATTCGATTAGAATTAGATTACTCACCAGTCAGCGCAGCTGCAACCTCTTTCGTCTTTTGTCGAAAGGAAATGGAAACTCGCGCAAGCGTGCTGAAAATTTCCCATCCCAGCCAGCTCACTGATTGGCTGGAGTCCAGGCCAATCCAATCAGTGAGCGGCAGGCTGGGCTGGCTTAAATTTGTAGGTAGTAGATAAAAGGCTAAAAGCACGCTTTTTTTGGCGCTCGCAGCTCCCGCCCATCAGCTGCTAGCTTGCTGGGCTGGCTCATCTGGTAGGATAGAGAACAGAACGATGAGCCAGCCCAGCAAGCTAGCAGCTGATGGGCGGGAGCTGCGAGCGCCAAAAAAAGCGTGCCTTTTAAAAAGGCGGGCGGGACGCGGGAAAATGCATTGGAAAGCGGGTGTGTCCCGCCAAAAGCGGGACGTCTGGTCACCTTAATGTAAACACATCTGTGATCTTATCTCAGTTATCTTGGCCTGTCTCTATACGTTACAAAGTCTCATTGGAGTTCTTGCTGTTATAAATTTCAGTGAAGCAAGAAGCAAAACCCCATGCTCCTTATTGTGCTTTTTATTTGATCAGCAGGAATGACACAGCAAACAAGCATTTGGAAAACATTATAAATTATCTGTCAACAACATGGATAAGTTGTATTTTGGTCATTCCATAACAAGAGCCACATGGGCAACATATAAATCTAATAGCTGAGTGAATCGGAGACTGAGCAATAGAAAATTCCATGTTTCTGCCCTAAGTAAATAAAGTCACTCCCTTTTTTATCTTTCGATAAAAATCTACTTGACCTTTGCTTTGACACACTTTTGGTGTTTATACACCATTCAATTACCATACTTCTCTGGACACTTTACAGTAAAAATATTTCTGAAAACTATCTCTCTAAAAACACTTGAAAACATCGAGGGCTAGTAATAATTAATTTATCAAGTTATATACTTTGCCATCTTAACAATTGAATGATTATGATAAAGCTTACTATTGTCTACAAAATATTTCAAGCCTTGTTAGTCAACCTTAGAACATCTAGCAGGATAGGCTTCAAACCTGATGTTTCTGATCCAACACACGCAAATCCTGAACTGTTCAGACCTGCTGCATTTATCAACACTTTCATAATCATTTTTTCATATACTTGCCAGCCAGCTACCATGTCTTCATAATTTTCATTAATGAGCTTTCAGTTCTGCATCACACCAAATATCAACATTTCTGAACTTAACTCCTACCCTTTTCCTCTAAAACTGTAGATTTATTGATTGATCTTCATAGTCCACTTTGATATTTTATGTATTGTACATTCCAGTGGTGGGTTCCTACTGGTTTGGTCTGGTTTGGCCGAACCAGTAGTGGTTTGGCGGCCTGGGTCACTGGAACCGGCAGCAACCCACGGCTGCCACACCCCTGAACCAGTTCTCCAGGCACCACCATAGGCACCGCCATCTTGCTTTTTGCTTCTGCACAGGTGCAGAGCAATTTTTATTGCACTGCGTATGTGCACACATCAAATGCGTGCAGAGCACGTGTGCACGGGGCACAGCCATGAGCAAACCAGCAGTGGCAACTGCCAGAACCCATTCCTGGTACATTCATATTCTGGCCATGCATGTAAATAGCTTTCAGTACAAATTAAATTTCACAGACAAATAGGGGTATTTGAACTTAAAGCTGGTGTTTATGAAGCTACATCCACATTTCTACAGTGCTACATCAAATTTTGAGATTTATGTCAGTAGTTTTATGAGGGTAGAAGGTGGTATCATTTAACTCATTCTAGAATTGTCAAAAAAGCTTCTACAATGGTATTTGGAAATGATTGTGGAACAGGACAAAGACCAGCAGCCTGGGCAACCATCTGATAAGAGGCAGCTCAGTCTTCAGGTGGGGGAAAAGGCATGGGAACCATTTCAGAAGGGATCCTTTTTAGTTCTCCAGAGACTAAAAAGAGAAAAGAAGAGAAATACTTTCAATCCTAGTGCAACTTTAGAATAAAGTAGGATTAGTTCCTCTGGGTGTGTTTCTTGTCCAGACTATCTTGCAAGGCTGACATCAAGGTTTCAAGACTGAAGATGACAGAGTGGCAGTCCTGACCCTGAGCCCAGACATACTTACGGTCTAGATGGGAATGAACATAGGTTAAATCTGTGAAGAAATATGGGTCTGACTCAAAGAAGGAGGCGAGGAATGCTGAGCTATTACAAAAAGGATATCTGAATCCTGGGAACATAGAAACCAAGAAAAAGAAACTTTAACAAAACAACCCTGTCTTCATTGTAAGTTGACATAGAAAAGACTTTGACAGGCCTATTATAATATGCTAACCACACTGAAGTATATCTCTAGTTTCTTAGTGATATCTATTTATGTATCTTGCTTTTCTTGAAGGGCTGACTGAGTTTAAAAAAAAGACAAAATGCGTTATAAAGCTGTTCTGGATCTAAAGATGATGGCTATAGATGGGGTTGTACTCCTACATGGGAGTTAGTTTGGAATCTGGGATTTCTTCCAGAATTGGAGGTCCTGCTGAAAACAAAGTTGTGGTTATGACCCAAAAAAACTTTGTACAGACCCTTGTGGGTCATTTGGATTCCTTCCTGGATCAGGAGTTCTTATGCATAATCCCCTGTGACCCTGTTACTTCAGGGTTTAACTGTCATAACTCAATCCATATGGGGATGTTGTTCAAAGATATTCAGAAACAGGTATTAATGTTTTAATGTTTCACTTTTTTCTTTGCTTCTCAAAGCCATTTTGGAGTGGAACAGCATGAAATCTACAAAACACAATTTAACTGATCAAAAACCTGATGTGGTAGTTGTGACTCGAAATATAAGAGAAGTAATGGTAAGCAGCACAAATTAACAGTGTTTGCGAAAATAAGAAAAGAGGAAGGACATCATACTGTACAACTGAATGTCTGTTGTTTGATCTTCTATAGAGGAGTTGAAGAATACATGAAAGAAAGGTAATGTGTATTGTATTGTAAATGAGAGTTAACATGGATAGCACAAAATAGGACTTGTTATCATTATGGTTGTTGTAAATATATGTGAATCCATTAGTTGGTGATAGCTGCTTGTTATATTCCAGTGAATGGGGATAATGGAGAAACCAGAGATGACTTTTGGGAAACATTATACAGCAATCCGAATTAATGGACTGCAAAGGAAAAAAATGTATAGTGTGGCAGAAAAGAACACAATGAGAATAGTGGTTATTTGGACCCCAAATGAATGAGAAAGGTGATTGGTGAATATCTACTTCGAGAAAATCTGTTTGTTTCAGATACCAGATAAGCCCATTCATATGGAACAAAGGCCTGAATACAAATCAAAAAGTACATTCTTCTTACAGGTGGCAGTACCAGCTATTTTGAGAAAACAGTGAGAAACCATTTCCTTATTACTGCCAAGAAAATGTCATGGACCTGTCCATATAGTCACTAGGAACTAAAATTGACTTGAGGGAGTATTTAACTTTAAATTTCAGAGATCCCATTCTTCCCTTGGGAAATCAAAGATCAAGAACTTGTACCAGAGTCTTTTTGATTTAGTTAAGGCTTTGCATCTGTTCTGTATATACTATAGTTAAAATACTACATTTATTCAAGCTTTAGTTAAAATGCTAGCTTTTTCCTAAGTAAAGGGGCAAAAATGTTTTAGAAAGTATATTGAAGATGCCAGTTATGGACTCTAGGGACATTTTATAGTTTGAAATCAAGGGATTGTCATTTACTTAAATCCAAATATAACATTTGATAGTTTAATGCTGCAGTTTTTATACACAGATTCTTAATTCTGCATTCCACCATCCAACTGTGATGATGACAAATATTCCAGTAGGAGTAAATTGTATATTCAGGTGACACAATGGTTAGATAAGAGGAAGTTTAGAAGTTTATCCAGCTGGACAGTGGCAGGTTATAGTTGTAATCTCTAATTATTTAAATCTGATCATAATTTCTCTTGCCCATTTAATTCATTTCATTCTTCATTTTCTAATACTAATTCATGATATTGCTACCACTATCAAATCTTGCACTGGTTACTGTATATACTCGAGTATAAGCCTAGTTTTTCAGCCCACTTTTTGGGCTGAAAAAAGCTGCCTCGGCTTATACTCGAGTCAGTGAAAAATTTGCCCGAAATGGAGGAGAAAAAGGGGCGGGGCCATGCCGCTGGGTGACACTCATGAATGGCCCAGTGCCCCTGTGAGTTTCCCCTCCCTCTGTGTCAGTTTGCCGCGCAGCGCGCACCGCACCATCCTCACGTTCTAATGTAATGCAGGGCTGTCTTACGATTCCCCTTCCTCCCCCTCCTGCCGCTCTGCAACAATGTCCCACCTCCTCCTTGTTATGGCAAGCAGCCACATAGCGATGTCCCACCTCCTCTGGTACAGTGATCCAATGATAGGAATCACTGTGCCGTGTGTCATAGGAGGCGGGACATCGCTCCCGCGGCTGCACGGGACATCATCATCACAGCGGGACATCAACATCATGAGGTGAGTGAAGTATTTCATTGAATACACCGCTAGTTTACTGTTTTTCTTTGAAATAAATATTCAAAAACATTATTGGTATCTATTTTTATTTTTGAAATTTACCGGTAGCTGCTGCATTTCCCACCCTAGGCTTATACTCGAGTCAATAACTTTTCCAGTTTTTTGTGGTAAAATTAGGTGCCTCGGCTTATATTCGGGTCGGCCTATACTCGAGTATATACGGTATATCATGAAAAGAGGGTGTTACTAAATATTGGTTTAGGGAAACATTTCCTATTGCATGTAATAAGATATTATTTTGTTAAAGAATTGCCACAGTTTGAATGCTATGATGATTTGCTTGAGAGAAAGCTCTCAATTATATGAGGCATAGTTCTGAATAAACATATAAAAGACTGCATAAGTGGTGCAATTCAGCTGGTTTTATCTGGTTCGGGCGAACCGGTAGCAGTGGCAGCGGGTCTGCCCACCTGTCCGGGTGTCATCACATCCTGTTTTTGATGCTGTCTGCATGCATAGAGGTGGCACGCATGCTCACATTTGTGAACCAGTAGTGAAGCTTAAGTTGATTTCACCCCCGGACTCCATAGTGACATTGATTTCCATCTTTGTAATTGCAATGTCCCAAAATCTCAAGTTATGGTTCTTCCTTCTCCTTTCATTGCAGTTCCTACCATTTAAATGGGACTAACAAGAGTTAACTGATTTATGTTTAGTTTCAGTATTGAAAGTCAGTGAGGGAGGAGGAGAACTCTTTCCACATGTTTGTCCCAGAGGTTTAGTCCTTGATAGAATTAAGCAAAGTGTGGGGAGAGAGAAGCTTGTTCAAAGGATGTTGGAAACAAAACTACTCATGTCAGCTTGCTGAGGACAAGCTCATTGTTCTAAAATAATCCCCTCTGTGCTGATTCACTTCTATTATACAACTGGTAATACTACTGCCAATAAAAATGCTTAAAGAAAGATGCTGACAAATGAAACATCTTTTCCAGTTTAATTTGTAAGAGAGGATTTCTCACATTGTCCTTAAAAAGTTTATATTTTACATTTTTTGTCAGACCTACAAAGACATTATATCACCTTCCAACATCAAGGCCAAATTCTAGGATATGGAAGATAGAACTGGCCATAGAAAGAATTGGATACATGTCCTTTAATATTAAAGGTGAAAACAAAGGATATGGAGTGGCTTTCCCAACCTGGATATACTTTTATTGGGGGTACCAGCTTGGACAAGGCTCTCAGACAAACTTCAGTTTGGGTATCTATTGGTTTCTTAGTAATTAACTACCAGTACTAAGTTGCAGCTAAGAATATATCTAGCCAGACCAATACCTATAATTTTCCAAAAGAATTATTTCTGGATTCTAAGCTAGACTGACTATAAATAAGAACTTACCTGTTCTGTTTTAGCTTTATATAGCTAATTACATAGCTATCTAACTTTATTATGGGTTGCTTGAAGGAACACTCTAGGAATAGAAACAATGGAAACCCTAATGGAAAAATCCCATGTCAACTGCTTACCTTTATGGATGGAGAGAAAATAGTAACTTTCTCTACACCCATAAAAGCAAGCTGTACATTGCATTGTGATGCGGGTGGAATTGTGATGCGATGTGTTTTAGAAATCCACCTAGAAATTATCAAGCATTGCTGGGAGGAAATTCAGAGGGCTCCTACAGTTACAGTTTAATCAAACAGAACTGTGATACTGTCAGGATGTTTTCACTCTGAAGAAGAAGGCTGGTAATTGACACCCCATCTTAAGAAGGCTATCTTATTCCAGTTGCAGCTTTTACAGGGAAAGCTCTGTCACCTGATTTTCTCTCTGTCTCCTATCACAACTTAAAACTTTCCTGTCAGGGGTTTATTTATTTCAAAGATTTATATGGCCACCCATTTTAAGCAAGTCTGGGAGGCTCACAACAACAAGTAAATCATGAAATAAAATAACCATAAAACAGTAAAAAAGGTAAAACTGTAAAACAAAACTTCCATTTCTTAATTGTCCTCTTGAGTTGCCCACAGCAGGCTCAGTTGCCCCTTCCATACTAACTACCTATACACTTCTATCCCAGTGCCTCAATTAAAAAGTCGGGTCTTAATGACCTTCCAAAAAGCTAGAAGGTTGGGGGCCTGTTGAATTGCCAGGGGAAGGGTGTTCCACAACCCATCGGAAAGGCACACTTCAAAGTTCCTAGTAGATGGCAAGATTTTAGGGAGGGGGCCTGGCGCATGCCCATCCTATCTGATTTAGAGGGATAGGCAGATTTTCTGGATGGAAACTAATGAGAAGAAATTCTGGGTGGAAACTAATCAAGGAGAGAAGCAACCTAGAACTAAGGAAAAATCTCCTGACAGAAAAATTAAATAGTGGAACAACTTCCCTCCAGAAGCTGTGAATGCTCCAACACTGGAAGTTTTTAGGAAGAGATTGGAAAATCATTTGTCTGAAATAGTATAGGGTTTTCCTATATCTGAGCAGGGGATTGGAGTAGAAGACCTTCAAGGTCCCTTCCAACCCTGCTATTCTGTTATCCTTAGGAGCGACAGTCCTGCAAATAATCAAGTTCCATACCATATAGGGCTTTCAAGGTGGTAACTAGCAGGTTGAATTGTAGCTGAAGAAAACTCGGAACCAGTGCAGCCTGCACAATAAAGGTATAATGTGAGTGAACCTATGATTAGGTTACCAATACCAGGTGTACTGCTGCATTTTGGACTAGTTGTAACTTATGAGTAGTCTTCAAGGGCAGTCCCATGTAAAGCACATTGCAATAATCCAATCAATGTGTTAAGGTATGAGTGATCTTGAGAAAGACCTTCCAGTCCAGGAAAGGGTAAATTGCTATGCAAGATGGATCTCTGCAAAGTCTTCCCTATCCACAGCTGTCTCCTGCTCATCAAACAGGAGTTATGAATCCAGGAGCTAGTCCCAAATGATACCATGACTGATGATATCAAAAGCTGCTAAGAGATCTAGGAGAGCCAAGACAGTTATATCACCCCATGTAATCTCAGGCCTCCATAGGTAATCAATAACTGTGACTAATGCTGTTTCAGGGCTATATCCCTGTCTGAAATCAGACTGACAAGATCCAGATAATCCATTTCATCCAGGGCCTTCTCAAGCTGCATGCCAACCACTCTCCCAACACTCTTCCCTCAAAGGTTCAATGTTGCACAAAAGTTATCTAATATAGCTAGGTTCAAAAATGGTCTCTTAAGAGCGGAGCACATGGCTACCTCCTTCAAGGCAAGTAGTATTAGCCCCTCCCTCAAAAAGATATTAATCATTGATTGGACTCAGCAGCATGTTATCTCCTGGGATGCCTTAATCAACCAGTAGGGGCATGGGTTCAGAGCACAGGTGGCAGAGCTCACAGCTACAAGTCTCCTGTCCATTTCCTCAAGATCAACCAGCTCAAACTCCTTCTAACTCAGACAAATACTAGACACTTCCAAAGGATCTGCCAAGCCAGAGTCCAACTCCAGGCAAAGTCAAACAACTTTGTTAGATGTCAAAAAAATTCTTCACTCTTAATTCTGCACTTTCCTTGTATCTTCAATTACCCACTTTACCTTCTTTTGATGTTTAAATCCCTATGATTCAGTATGGTCTCCATCATAATTTGCTAACTCTTAGTCCAAGTGCTGTCCCCACTTTCCTTGAACCACAACACAAATATGCGGCACAAATATCACTGGACATAAGCTATAGTGTTGCAGAATATTACGCACATTAATCTTGATATTATCAGTTTACACTATTACCAAGTGATAGAATATGTAAAATGGTTTATTTATTCCTTTAAAATTTGGATTGATTGATAGGCCTAGTTACTTCCTAACAACTTTTTGTTTTGATTATTCCTCTCTTAGATGGACAGATATCGGAATGTTGTTTGCATTTATGTATGTATTTGAATATATGGGATAGAGAATGATATATGTTCTTCAGTTCTAAAGTTTCTTGGATGAGAAGTGAAATGTTTTCAAGGGGAACCCCCCCACCCTCAAGAAAGTCCAATTGCCTGTTGGAAAAGCACCTTTGGGACAAGCATGATCTGGATGATCAGGAATCTCCCTAGACATATCAGTGGAATGTTGTTTATAGAAATCAACTTTGAAGTGACTGATAAAAATTATGTGATATCTGGTTGTGCTGATTCTTAGCAGTGACACAGATAGATTTTTCTCTATGATGTTCTGTCTCTAACCTGGTTCTTTGACTTTTCCAACATTGTGTTCCCTACCGTAGCTGACTCGATTAACTTTGCTGCTGGTCAATCTCTTCTTTTTCTTTTCACCTTTCCCATTATTAAAGCCTTTTCAAGAGAGCTAGGCCTTTGCATAAAGTGTCCAAAGAGAATAATTTGAGCCTGGTCATTTGTGCCTCAAGTGAGAACTATGGCTTGATTTGTTTGCTTTCTTGGCTGTCCACAGTATTCTCAGGATTATTCTCCAAACACTAAAGTGGCCATTTTCTTTCTATCTTGCTTCTTCAAAGTCCAAAGGGAATACTGTGGCTTGCGTGAATCTGAGTTTTGTAGGTACAGATACATCACCATATTTGAATATCATTTCCAAGACCTTCATTGCTACTCTATTGAGTGTTAGTCTACAGCATATTTCCTAACCCTTGACTATTGATTGTTTAGCCTGAAAGGCAGAAGCTATCTATAATGTCAATGGTTTCCTGGTCAAGTAGTCATCATTGAATTGAATGTGACTTATCATTGGTAAATAACTTTTTTTAATCCCTTAGAATCAATGTTGATTTCAGACATCTGCCTGGATTAGTTCCTGCAGTTTTCTTTGCAAGGTTTTTTAGAATGTTGCCTTTGTCTTCTTCCTAGAATTGAGACTAGGATTAGCCCAGTCACCCAGATGACTTTGTCCCTCAAGCAGAACTAGAACTTTCTAGTTTCTATCTCAGTGCATTTAACCAATATACCAGTGTACCAACTTGGTTTTAAATAGCTCTAGGATTGCAGTTTAAATTGGCAGGATAGACAAATATCCATTTTTTTCTCCAATAAAAGAATGTGAATGCAACAAATTTGTCACTTAAACAATGTCAAAAATAATTGCTAGCTGTGACACTTTTTCCTTAATTTAGTTCAGAGATTATTGCTGCTTTCTCTTCAATGCTCTTTTCAATGTTTTTTCTTCAATGCTTTATCAGCCAATCCTACTATTAGATTTGTAGAAAATCCAAGAAAGCATTAACAATTTCATGAGATCCGACAGCCCTATGTTTGCCCAATGGAGTAAATGTATATGTAACACTGGAAAGATCATCTGGAGATAACAAAACCCTTATTCCTTTGCTTCTGTATTTCAGTGACAAGGTCCTAAATCTCAGAGTTCACAGTTTTCAAGTGATGAAGAGTAGCTTTCATTTTGAGGGCGGAAGGTTCTTGATGCCCAGTAGTTCAGCCATTCAGTGGTCTTTAAATTAAGGTGACCAGATTTTAACATTGGTAAAGCGGGACACCATTGACCGGGGGGGGGGGGTCCTGATTAAAAATTTGGTCCAAAAGCCTCTTTCTTGACAGCACTTTCAAGAAAGAGGCTTTTGGCCGCTCTGGCGGTATGTCCGCCATACACCTCTTCCCAAGAATCCCAGACAGACAAACAAGCAGCTTCCCCACCGTGGGCTTTGTTCTTAACCGACAATGGGCAAAGGGAGTAGAGAGAGGTGGTGAGGAGGCTGCCTTTTGCGGAGAGAGCACCATGGAAAGATGCCCTGGGGCTGGGATCCAAGGCACGCTTAACTAGGTGAGGAACTTGTGTGGACCCACTGGGGCGTGGGTACTGAGGAAAAGAATGGAGGGAAGGGGGAGCGTGCGGAGAAGAAGAAGCGTGCCAAGCTGTCATTGGGGCTGCTGAAGCTTGCGAGGGAGATCTTGAAGCGGAGGATCCCAGGGCTGCGGACACGGGGCTTTGATCTGGTGATTCTGGGATCAGCAGCCACGAGGGATTGGCGAGGATGACCAGCACTTTTTTCCTCAGCCCCGAACTTGGTTTGATTCCCAGCACGCCTCTCGATCGGCTGAACAGAATGTGATCCAAAAAGGAAAGGAAAGTGTCTGAATTAGGACAGGCAAAGACGAGAATTCCCGCTTGAGGGAAACCTGGTGGGTTTAAATTGAAGTTCGTCTGTTCTTCGTGGCAGCTGCCCTCAGTTAGGGATCCCATCTAATTCAAGAGATCTTAATCCATTAATTGGCCATTTTAATGGTGGACATACCACCGAAGCGGCCAAAAGCCTCTTTCTTGACAGCACTTGACAGCGTTGTTGGGGTCCAGGGATCAATTATCCCAGAAAAAAATCTCCCTCGCAAGCTTCAGCAGCCCCGATGACAGCTTGGCAGGCTTCTTCTTCTCCGCAAGCCCCACTCCCCTCTATTCTTTTCCTCAGTTCCCATGTCCCGGCGGGTCTGCACAAGTTCCTCACCTAGTTAAAGGAAGTAAAAGAGGGGGTCCATTTTCTTGCTTTCATGTTTTAATATCTTCAATGAAAGTACTGAGACATAGATAGGGGTTAGACAGAGTGTCTTTTGTCTTGCCCTGGTTAGGATTTCTTAAGCAAATCCACTGCGCTTTCAACATGAAGCCAAAATTGGGACTTTTTAAAAACGCCGCGGGATGTGGGACAAATTGTGAAAAATCGGGACTGTCCTGCCAAAAGCGGGACGTCTGGTCACTTTACTTTAAATGCTATTTGCTTGGTAAGGCCATCAAACATAGTGGAAGGACAAGACTCAGAACAATATATGTATAATAGTCTCAGGAAGCAATTTTTTAAAAAAGAAAGAAAAAATTGTGTGTTCTATTCCCTTCTTGACTTACACTTTTCTAACTTAATAGTGTCACCTAGTGGCCTTACTAGCCTTTGGGAGTTTTGCCTAGCTGACTCTTTAACTGCTTTGAGCAGAGGTCTCCAATCCTCAGGCTGTGGCCCACTACTAGGCTTGGGCTGTTTGGAACTGGGCTGCGGAAGTGCCTACTGCTCATGCAAATTAGCTGAAAGCATGCACACATCTGCCTGCCGCTCATGTGGAACCATCCCTCCCCCCGCTGGTCCGCAAAGCCAGAAATGTCAGGGAACTCTGACTTAGAGAGTGCTCTAAAGTACTATGAAGTGGTATATTATTTCATATCCCAATACATTTTAGATCCTTACATTAATTAATTCTCTTTATTTGCCAATTATTATTATAATACTACTTCCTCACTGCCATAGTTCCAATATAATGATCAGTGATGTGCTGACAAAGTAATTTGTTTTATTCTTTTTATACATCATATCGGCACAGCCGGTGAAAACCAACTCTAAATGTTCCCATGGCTTTTACCTAATTAAAGAAGGAAACTTTCCTCGGTATCACCAGTCACATGATCCAATAAATTCAGTTGACAGGCTCCTTTTCTCCTTCACCAGCCACCTGATGCCATGACCTTGGTTCCCATAGGAAAACTTTTTATTTTGATTGTAAGTTGGGCTATCTCCCTCCCCCCGTTCTTTCTCGGGCTTTGTGGCAATTTTGAGATGCACAAGATGGCTTCAACCCAGGTTTACCTCAGTGTTGACACCTATGGGCATTGATGGAATTTTGCAAATTTTAATAAAAAGCATACTTCATCCTTTCAACTTTATGCTAAAGGTTATATGGTATATTAAAGATACCTATAATAGCAATGCCAAAAGTCAATAGGTCAAAGAAAAGACATTGTGAATTTGTCCTTCACAGTTGCTTTCACCTATACATGAAACAACTTGCTGTCAAGCTGATGTGACAGACAATTTCAGCAATTTCACCCAGTAAGTAAACATAAGTAGTGATGTTCCTATGAAGGAAGATACTACAGAAGTGGGGGGGAGAGCATTCTATATGAAAATTAGTACTATATTTAATTCAAACTAAACTTTTACTAAGATAGTAAGAGGATGATGATTCTCATGTGACGAATGTCTATATGAAAGGGTCCATTTTTTCCATCTAGCAAGTATTATATTTGATTGTCTAAATCCACTATAAAAATGACTCTTATGTAAATGAATATTTTGAATGATCAAACAGACTGGAAAGGTTGATTTTTGAGAGAGTGGCCAAAAGAGGTGACAGAAAGTGATTTTCCATTCTAGCAGCTCAAATTTTACAAACACCAGAAGAATCTTCTAAATGGAATGATCTGTGATGTGGAGCCCAAAATTAAAGAAGGAATGTTAAAAATTGGGTGGAAAAAAACTTAGGAGTAATTTGGTAAGGTCTTTCCTATCAAAACGTTGCTCTATAAAGTTCTTGAAACCAATTTCAGTGTACTTAAAAAAAGAATTTAAGTTATGCTTGCACAAGAGTGGAGAAAGAGAGACCTCTTTTGGTCAAGTTGAATAATTCATCGAAAGATTCACAGACAGAAATATTTGTACCTTTTTGCCTGCTTCATTGCTTATAAAATAGTGTAAATTGTTCCCTCAGCTTTGTTCTGTAGGTGTTGGATACTAAGACAATGCATTTAGGCATTCATGTAATGAAAGTACTCAATGGATCATAACAAAATTAAATTCATTTCATTTACATTTAAATGTCACGCAAATTAAAGGTAGATGATGTGGTTGCAGTCCATTCATAATATTCTTTAATAATGTTTCTCTTACATTAATGAACCATTATAATTTGATGGTATGCCCTGAAGGTCTCTAGAACTCCATCTTATTCTGAAAACACTGGTTTGAATTTCTGGTTTTTGGCTTTTAGCAAAGTAAGAAAAATAGCAAGCACTTTGCAACATTTGATACATTGGTGTTAACTGTCAGTGGTGAGGTAGAATGGCAATGAAGAAAATACTGGTAGCTGCAACTATAATGTAGCTTTTTATGTGCTAATCCTTCACCATGATCATCATGAATGCTACACATGGAGAAACTGGAGTAGTCAATTAATAGGCAAAAGGAGGCAAAACTATTATTTGGCTTCTCTACTTCTTCTCTTTTGGAGAAGCAATAGGTGGATATTTCCCACTTAGTAATCTGCTGACAAGATCCTTTGCTACTTTTGAAGGATGAATAGTGCTATTTTACATGTAATTCCTGGGAACAGCCTCAGCATGATAGTGTGCATACAACAGCTGTTATTGGTGCATGTCCATCCAAGTACCACATATATTAAGCACTGCCAAGGAAGCCCCAGCTCTGGCTAAATTGAAAAGTTGTAAACTGACATATTATAGGAATTTACTATATTTCATTCTTGAGTACTTCAACTTGATAACCATTTCACATTTCTCTGTGATGTGAAAATGGGATCCATTCAGAGAGAGAGGGGGGGAGAGGGAGAGGGAGAGGAAGAGGGAGAGGGAGAAGTCTATACAAAGATATATCACTGAAAACCTGTATGCATTAGTAAAACTAGTATTCTATGCGGGGATGCTGATTGCAAAACTGCCTTTGGAGAAAGCATCTGCAAAAGAATGCTTGGAGAAATGTAACGTTTGAATGACAGACAGTTTGGAAAAAATAAGAATGTGGCAGATTCATCCATTTTTCATGAAATGGACATGTTAAAATGGAGCGCACAAGCAAACATTACCCCCCCCCCCAAATAGGCTAATCTATCTCCCATGGATGAAGACCTCCAACTGAATCTCTGTTGTTGTTGAATCTTGTGTGGAATACTGCACATCACACAGTTTTGTAGGGACAATCACTCACCACTGAGAGGAGAGCTTATACTTTTTAATTAAGTATGTTAGTCAAAAAAGTGTTACCACTTTTATTTCTTCTGACTATTTTACCCTTCTGAGAAAATCCCTTGAAAGCCACAAGAACCAGCACTAAGGATACACTGACATGGCTTATTCTGATGAGAATCACAATGAACGTCATAGCCCAGTAGCCAGATGCAGGAATATAGATAGATAGATGATAGATAGATAGATAGATAGATAGATAGATAGATAGATAGATAGAGAGAGAGAGAGAGAGAGAGAGAGATAGAGATAGAGATAGAGATAGAGATAGAAATAGAGATGAGATAGAGATAGAGATAGAGATATAGAGATATAGAGACATAGAGACATATAGATAGAGATAGAGATAGAGATAGAGATAGATAGATAGATAGATAGATAGATAGATAGATAGATAGATAGATAGATAGATAGATACAGATACAGATACAGATACAGATACAGATACAGATACAGATACAGATACAGATACAGATACAGATACAGATACAGATACAGATACAGATACAGATACAGATACAGATACATACATACATACATACATATGCCCAAATATGGGAGGAAGATCACTACTTCCATTCTCTGTCCTTCAGCTCGTCACAAGAGACCATCCAGACAGAAACCCATTTTTTTTTTACTGTTGCCTTTTTGTTACATTTGTTATATTTGTGCTGATAAATAACTAAAGGGAGACTAGTATAGATTCCCAGTAAGGGTATGGCTAGCTGATGAGAGCTAAATAGCTTCAAATAGATCTATACTAGTCTCCCTTTATTTATTTATCAGCACAAATATTGCATACATACATACATACATACATACATACATACATACATACATACATACTGCATATGCTTGAATATGCAAGAACAGCTCAACATATGAGTTCCTCTGGAACATGGATTCTGGGTAAGAATGAAACTTTATAAAAGGCAAGGAATCCTATGTAAAGACAGGTTGAAAAGCAAGCATTTATTTCTAATTTTGGTAGCCAAAGAATAACTGAGAAAGAAAAAAAAAGCTAACATAATAAAGGAGAATATTTGTACCTCAGGGTTGATGTGCTCTCTAAGCTTGCTTGGTTTCTTGCAGATGTTTCATTACCCAAACTAGGACACTGCTAGTACTGATGATGTTACCTAGTTTGGGTAATGAAACATCTGCAAGAAACCAAGCAAGCTCAGAGAGAATCAAGGACCCCTTAAATATCTACTCTTTAAAACAACAGCAACAACCTTTTTTGCTGTTGAATATTAAATTATTGGCTATGAGAAATGTTTACTTATCTAATGCACTTTTCCTCAGACTTCTGTCAGTAGTCCTAAGCTACCTTCTACCTAGGCTGGACACAGCCACAAGAGTGGTTTGTGAACATCCTACTAGACAAAAAGAAAAGTACTGTTGTTTCACCACCAGATGGCGCAACAACTTCAGAGATTAAAAAAATGCAATGTCTCCGGAAGCAATAGATGGCTGTAGTCAACTGTTTTTGAACCAGAGTGATTGCTAAAGCTTTTTGTTTCTTTATTTTTTAAAAAAACAAACAAAACAAGTTCAATGAAGCAAACCCAACTCTCTGTTTAATTTGTCCAGCTCAATTCTGGCTGGAACAAATGTGAAGAAATGAAGTCGCTTCAGAAGACTGAAAACAGTGTGGTAATTGTTGGGTTTGGCTCTGTTTGCCAATAAACATCAAAACATACTTTGGAGCATGGAGTACTACTGTCATAGAGAACTTTTGTTCCATGTTTTTTCTGGTGAGCTTCCAGATCTAAGCCATGTTGGCATTTGAACGTAGGCAGACAGAAGCATTTCATTCCGTTCTCATTGGCCCAAAAGGCAGCACAGTGTGTTCAGTTCTGATCTGACAGCCGATCATATCAACTGTCAAAGTGTTACTTCATCATGCAGAGGGCCACGATCAAGGAGCTTAAGATAAATCTGTAGAGCTTGGCAAATACAAAAAAATGTAAATGAATGCGGTTGCTTTTTTTTTTTAATGGTGCACAATAAGAATAAAAGGAAGTTAAAATTGCCTCTGAATTCAATCAGTACATTTTACAAATTTAGGAATGTATAGGAATGCAGTTATACATTACATCTTGACAACATAAATCAAAGGAAATAATTAG
This sequence comes from Thamnophis elegans, assembly GCF_009769535.1. Lineage (NCBI taxonomy): Eukaryota > Metazoa > Chordata > Lepidosauria > Squamata > Natricidae > Thamnophis > Thamnophis elegans. The sequence goes on along the minus strand of NC_045544.1, from coordinate 71,432,881 downwards.
ATGGTTAACCTGTTCTTCAAATTCAGAGTTCCACAATGTTTTTCCTTTTATTAAACAAAACCAAAAAAGAAGAAGGAAATATATCTATGAGTTTTCTCAGTGATGACATAGTGGAGTATATTATTTATCTGTCAGGGGAAGTGATCAATAATGATAATAAGGGGGATAAAATTATCTCATAAATACAATGTTGACACAATGCATACACTAACCCACTACTGCAAGTCAGGTATAGATTTTTCCTTCCAATATTAAATAATAATGATTTCGGCTGTTACTTAAGCAAAGAAGTCCACAGTTCTTGATCTCTCCCTAAATTTAAATGTGAATCTATGTGTCCTTAAAAAATTATCTAGCCTTCTGTCCTTTGGTTATATTAGACTCCATATTTTATTATTCCCCAAGGCCCTGTTGGCTGAGAATTATGGGGATTCCGTTCTGATACTTCTGGAGGATAATTTAGTTCAAACAAGTTGTTTTTCTTTGTAGCTATCCAAAATGTAATTTGCATTAGTATTTATTTTATCTTTGCAACAATGAAATTCCTGTCCTGAGTGAAAACCTGATATTTTTAGAATGATACCCTACACATTTAGAAGGTGATGGGGAAGTTAAAATGTCACCTATGGCAAAAGTATATGTGTATGAAAAGGAACTTGCACATGACATCTCTTCCTAAGGGAATGCTGAGATCACCTTTTAAACATGCGAATCTGCTGACAGTATAGAAACCTGCAGTCGTGCATCAGTTTTTCACCACCTGCTGAAAAATGTGCAAAGACACCACTAGAACCACTGTATATTTAGGCCAAATTGTCAGAGGCTGAGAGCATTTACTGTATGCTCCAGGCCAACTGGATTCAGAATCCTGTATCTGATCTTCAGAAGAACCAACTTCAGAGCTATTGGCACAACAGGCATCAGTCAAAATATTAGGGACTGACCGAGACCTTTGCTGATAAACTTGTGTGGCAGCTGTCACAAGCATTCCTAGGTACTTCAGGGTTGGTGTTTCCACTTCAAGAAAGCAGGATGGAGAGGCACTTACCAATATTGGCCAGGAATATAGACATGTAGTTCTGGATGTTGCTCAGAAGCCCAAACCAGTGTAGTAAGCAAAAGTGAACTAGAATGGGCATATCATGAAAAGTGGGTAGAGTTGTAACCAGTATTGCATTGCTCATATGTCACAGAAGACTTCAATACTTTCCAGATGAAACAATTGCATTCTTAGATTCACAATGGGTAGAGATTCTAAATTAAAATGTAGCAAATGAATAGCTATGTTGTAGCAACGGATTTTGAAAAATTAAATAGTTTTAGAACAGGTTAGTACTTTAATGGGAGTCCAGCCCTATAAATTAGACAGGAAAACAATATCAGAGGAAAGCAATTGTAAACCATTTCCAGACTATTTGCTATGAAAATTGCTACAAAGTCCATGAAATCATCTCAGAAGCGGAGTTTAATTCAAGGAGAGCTTTACTTTTACTTTGAATTTTGTATTGCACTTATCCAACTCAGGTAATAATCTGAAGATGCAAAAAGTAATCCAGAAAGACCCACAATAGAACAATGACAAATTACTGCCTAGTTCAGGCAAGCACACCCTGCAACTCCAAGTCTGCATGTAGCCTTATAAATAATTGGGTGCCATACCCAGAGATCTTCCAAATGGAGCCACCAAATTGTAATTATTAATTTAACAGAAGGAAACATATCGCCAACTCATCTCATTGCTTTGAACATTTGAACACCTCTGCTCCAGAATATGCATAACTTTAGGACATATGAGAGGCAGAATAAAGAAACACTTGAAATACTGAATTGAATATCAAATTCTAAGAAGGGGACTGTCAAGAAAATTCAATGCAGCCATATTGCATTCTCAAAGAGAGGTTTTCTCAAAAAAAAAAAAAAAGGAATGTTTTAAATATCTATTTTTTAAAAGCTTAAAGGAGTTTAAAATTTTAATCCCGTAGAAATTTATAATCCTGTATTTCTTTTATACCCATTAGTTAGCACCCACAATAAATTCTACATTTTACAAAATACACAATACGCACATGCCCAGGAAATTAAAAAGGAGAATCTAGGAAGTTTTATGATAACTTTTCTTAAATTAGTGTTTTTCAGATGAGCTGAGCTGAAATGTGCCATCCTGTGAGAAATCTAGAAGTTACAGTTCCAATAGGTTGAAAAGATAATAAAGGAGGAAGAGAAACAAATGCTGGCAAAACAAATATAAAATGTGATAGTCTTATTTGTGGGGGGGAGGAGAAGGAGAACTTTGCAGGCTGTCTTGTCTTCTTATGAAAGAGAAGGTAAAACAAGCAAAACTTTTGTTCATTTCACCTCTTCTTCATTTTCCCAAGCTACTGAGTTGGCCCCATGGGTGGAGCTACCAGATGTGGGCTACAAAAATCCAGATGATCACTTGATGGAACCAAAGTCTTGGATGTTTTCCTCTGCCTCTTTGCACTCATCTAGCAATCATTTAGATTTGTGCAGCTTAGATATTGGGGAAAGCACTGTGGTGCAAAGCAGTAGTGTACATCAGTAAGTACACTTTTAGATGATTGCATAAAAGGATCTGAAAAGGGATCAAGAGACTAATGAAATAATGGGACCCATGTGATACAAGTTGGCCAGCTGTAATGTAAATGGATTTAGAACTAATAGACTGGAACTGAGGTTTAAAGAGAAGCAATACAATCATCTCAGCTGAAGTAGCCAAGATTACTGAGACATTACATGCATTGACTCACAGGAAGATCGTAATGGCAACAGGAAGATCAACCAGGCCTCATCAGTCAGCCAGCAAGGGAGGAGCAGGAAGTAGTTTTCTTGTGCCAGAAAGAACATTCAATTGCAAGTTGTTTCGGGAAGGTCAAACTGCAGGAAAATGCACAGCAGAAAACCCAAGGCACAGTCAGGAGATTAAACCCTTGACTGAGGTTTGGATTTCTGTTTGTGCCTGGTTTGTTAAGCAACTTTAGGGATCATTTGATTCAGAAGAAGCTATGGTAGCAAGCAAGCAAGAAGGTTGAACTGAAAGATATTCGCTTCTCCATCCCATGTTTGGAATGCCTTTCATGTTAATGGGTTTATGCTTCTCTGCATAGGCAACAAAAGAACATGATTTAAATGTTCACATAAATATAAATAAAATAAGTAAAAAATAATACAATATTTTTGATAAAAGAGCAGAGCAATAGGTTGCCCCTTTTAATACTTACCATATTCCTCAGACTTCCTTCATGTTACCAGTGCTGTTGCAATGTTTTTGGTACAATCATGGTGAGATTAATTTTCACTTTTATATTAGAAACTACAAATCTTTGGAATTAAAATATCCTAATATTGATTTCTCAATTGTAGGTGTAAATTATACTCTGCATGACAATATCCAACAAAGCTTCAGGTACAAAGAGACCTGATGCCAAGATGATGCTCCAGATTTTCTAGATTTCAGGAAAAATATGTATAAATAAATAATACACAGTTTTAGAAGACCAGATAGAGAAATTAAGGAGCAATGGAAGAGTAAAAATAGGAACAGTGGATATGCTGGTTAGGAGTGGAGAAGGAAGTTGATTATTAATCTTTGGAATTTCAGGGCCCGGGGGAAAGTAACATTAGGCAATATTGTAAATATATTCCTAAATAAAATCTAGGAAAAGTATGAACTAAGAAGTACTACTTGACAAGCACTGTTTGTTATCTTTATATATATTTTTAAAAGTTTACAATTTACTTACCGACTTAGATGCTAACATTGCTAATATTGTAATAATAAACTAGTCAGCCTGATTTCATCATCTTTCCTGCAATAATTGGAGGAATTGGATGCAGGAAAGAACAGCTTGATACAATAACCTGTGTCAAGAGGGCAGGTTTGCCTGCAGTAACTACCCAAAGTAGCTACGATATTTTCCCTAGCTTGAATCAAAACTTCCAACTGAGTATGCTAACTCAGCTGCCCAGCCATAGAGCAATAGTTTTGTAAGATATTCATTACTAATTCTGAGCAGACATACACTGCTTGGCATAATGTAGAACAAGCTTTTATAGAACTAGCACATCTATCAGTACCACAATTGCCACATTATCAACAAAATGTGAACAAAGAAACACGATGAGATGAAAAGGGAGGAAGAAATCAATTAGAAGGGAAATGTGATTTTTACAATTCTGTTATGGCTTTCCACACACATGCACACGCACCCTTCCAATCCACCCAGAATAAAGCAACTGGCAACAGCATTTGATATGGATTGCAGATGGATCATGTGTCACCCATACAGCTGTACATATCTGGCACACAGGTGCTTGATTGTCTATCTGCCAGATGTCCAACAGCAGCCAGAGATTTTTCTGGCCAAGAGAAAGGCTGTGAGGAAACTCTTTGTGGTGATTGATAGAAGGGAGGGAGGGAGGGAGGGAGGAAGGAGGAAGGAAGGAAGGAAGGAAGGAAGGAAGGAAGATGAGAAAAGCCGGCAGGCAGCTATAAAGACATCAATACTCTACTCTCCCAACTCAATTCCATTTCAGATATTATATGTATGAAGATAGTTCGAATTTCATATGCAGCATTTCACTAAATAAACAGGATTCTTATGGAACTGGATGAGTTTGATTTATGCAATGTCAGCTACATATAGCTCCTGTGAATTCCATGTTTACTGGCTACCTCACTTTTAGGAATCAACCCAGGTCTGTGGTTATACACATAGTTAAGATGAAAATTACTACAAAAATATTTTTGATCTTAGACCTACAGTATCAGTGACCTCATAGTAAGAAAACAAGACGGAAAGCAGATGTAAAATATAAGCAACATATAATTTAATTTCAATGAAATATTTGACAAAGAAATATTTGATAGTCAAAGACAACCAGGAATGTTAAATTATGGGATGTGGGGGAGGATAAAATATGGAATCAGACATGTAATAGATGCTAAAATTACTATGGCTCTAAACCCAAACTGATCTCTTGGAAATAAAATATACCTTCTCAAAGATGCTGCTTTGTTAGAGTGGTACTTTATATTTTTTAGATCCAGTCAGTTTTGATAAATGAATAGTCCAGGGTAATATTTATGAATAATTAACATTTATACTCATTTTTCTATTACTTGGTGCAGTGCACTTTAATGGTTGACTAAGGGTGTTAAAATATTTGTACAAAATAGTATATAATATAATTGGGGTCTTAAAAGCAGATTATATAAGAAACCTCATACAAAAATATTCTATATTCTATAATGGGTGATTAAATTGCACATAGAAAAATATTTCTATTTTTTTGAAAATGGGAGAGAGGAAAGCCAAAATTTTAATCTTCCTATAGTATATATGTAGAAATAGACATGTTAAAAGCTGCATTTGTAATAATGTTAAGATTTTATTTCCATAAGGTGAGCACCACATCGTTTTGTATATTTTCCTAATGTACAGCTATTATTTATTATTGCTAAGTATGAATGGCTACTATTAATTTTAATAATGGATTAATATCCTAATCTATAAAATGTTGTTGTTCCTTACAAAGACTCCTCTAAAAAATGGGATGGAAAAAAATTTTCAAACTTTCATTTTTGTATGTTTCTCCCAATGCAATGCAGCCCTTTGTTTACATACAGTAAATAATTCAGGAGGCCTCCTATAGGGCTGTTATTTCATATCTCCTCCCAAAATTAGTTAGAAGAACTAGATAAATGACCCTGGATTACAAATGAGTGGGCAGGGGGTTAATTCTTGTCATCATTGTCTGGATGGTAATTTGCAAAAATGGAAATCAACTGGCTGCCAAATCACCAGGC